>NC_089838.1:100773344-101081344 GCF_035609145.1 Eleutherodactylus coqui | reverse complement strand
TTGCAAATTTTTTATTTTTTTGTATATCAGGCGTGCAGACTAGAGATGAGCGAGCACCAAAATGCTCGGGTGCTCGTTACTCGGGACGAAATTATCGCGATGCTCGAGGGTTCGTTTCGAGTAACGAACCCCATTGAATTCAATGGGCGACCCGAGCATTTTTGTATAAAATCGGGGCAATTCAAGAAAGTTATGGGAACGACACAGCAACGGATAGGGCAGGCGAGGGGCTACATGTTGGGCTGCATCTCAAGTTCACAGGTCCCACTATTAAGCCACAATACCGGCAAGAGTGCCCCCCCCCCCTCCCAACAACTTTTACTTCTGAAAAGCCCTCATTAGCAATGCATACCTTAGCTAAGCACCACACTACCTCCAACAAAGCACAATCACTGCCTGCATGACACTCCGCTGCCACTTCTCCTGGGTTACATGCTGCCCAACCCCCCCTCCCCCACGACCCAGTGTCCACAGCGCACACCAAACTGTCCCTGCCCAGCCTTCAGCTGCCCTCATGCCACGCCACCCTCATGTCTATTTATAAGTGCGTCTGCCAGAGGAAAAGCAGGCACACACTGCAGAGGGTTGGCATGGCTAGGCAGCGACCCTCTTTAAAAGGGGCGGGGCGATAGTCCACAATGCTGTACAGAAGCAATGAGAAATCCAATCCTGTGCCACCTCCATCTGGAGCTGCACACGTGGGCATAGCAATGGGGGACCTATGTGCCACACACTATTCATTCTGTCAAGGTGTCTGCATGCCCCAGTCAGACCGCGGTTTTTTATAAATAGTCACAGGCAGGTACAACTCCAGAATGGGAATTCCGTGTGCACCCACAGCATGGGTGGCTCCCTGGAACCCACCGGCTGTACATAAATGTATCCCATTGCAGTGCCCATCACAGCTGAGGTAACGTCCGATTAAATGCAGGTGGGCTTCGGCCCACACTGCATGCTCCAGTCAGACTGGGGTTCTTTAGAAGTGGACACATGCAGTTACAACTCCGTGTGGACCGACAGCATGGGTGGGTGCCAGGAAGCCACCGGCGGTACATAAATATATCCCATTGCATTGCCCATCACAGCTGAGGTAATGTCATGCTTAATGCAGGTGGACTTCGGCCCACACTGCATACCCCAGTCAGACTGGGGTTCTTTAGAAGTGGACACATGCAGTTACAACTCCGTGTGGACCGACAGCATGGGTGGGTGCCAGGAAGCCACCAGCGGTACATAAATATATCCCATTGCATTGCCCATCACAGCTGAGGTAATGTCGTGCTTAATGCAGGTGGGCTTCGGCCCACACTGCATACCCCAGTCAGACTGGGGTTCTTTAGAAGTGGACACATGCAGTTACAACTCCGTGTGGACCCACGGCATGGGTGGCTCCCTGGAACCCACCGGTGGTACAAAAATATATCCCATTGCAGTGCCTAACACAGCTGATGTAACGTCAGCTGTAATGCAGGTGGGCTAAAAATTAATTGGATTACACTGTAGGCGAGGGCCCCCAAAAATTGGTGTACCAACAGTACTAATGTACCTCAGAAAAATTGCCCATGCCCAACCAAGAGGGCAGGTGAAACACATTAATCGCTTTGGTTAATGTGGCTTAATTGGTAACTAGGCCTGGAGGCAGCCCAGTTAAAATAAAAATTGGTTGAGGTGAAAGTTTCAACGCATTAATGAGCATTGAAACGTATAAAAATTGTTTACAAAAATTATATGACTGAGCCTTGTGGGCCTAAGAAAAATTGCCCGTTCGGCGTGATTATGTGAGGTTTCAGGAGGAGGAGCAGGAGGAGCAGGAGGAATATTATACACAGATTGATGAAGCAAAAAGGTCCCTGTTTTTGATGGTGATAGAGAACGATGCTTCCATCCGCGGGTGCAGCCTACGTATTGCTTAGGTATCGCTGCTGTCCGCTGGTGAAGAAGAGAAGTCTGGGGAAATCCAGGCTTTGTTCATCTTGATGAGTGTAAGCCTGTCGGCACTGTCGGTTGACAGGTGGGTACGCTTATCTGTGATGATTCCCCCAGCCGCACTAAACACCCTCTCTGACAAGACGCTAGCCGCAGGACAAGCAAGCACCTCCAGGGCATACAGCGCGAGTTCAGGCCACGTGTCCAGCTTCGACACCCAGTAGTTGTAGGGGGCAGAGGCGTCACCGAGGACGGTCGTGCAATCGGCTACGTACTCCCTCACCATCCTTTTACAGTGCTCCCGCCAATTCAGCCTTGACTGGGGACCGGTGACACAGTCTTGCTGGGGAGCCAGAAAGCTGGCAAAGGCCTTGGATAATAGTCCCCTGCCTGCGCTGTACATGCTGCCTGATCTCTGCGCCTCCCCTGCTACCTGGCCCTCGGAACTGCGCCTTCGGCCACTAGCGCTGTCGGATGGGAAGTTTACCATCAGTTTGTCCACCAGCGCCCTGTGGTATAGCATCATTCTGGAACCCCTTTCCTCTTCAGGAATGAGAGTGGAAAGGTTCTCCTTATACCGTGGGTCGAGCGGTGTGTACACCCAGTAATCCGTAGTGGCCAGAATGTGTGTAACGCGAGGGTCACGAGAAAGGCATCCTAACATGAAGTCAGCCATGTGTGCCAGGGTACCTGTACGCAACACATGGCTGTCCTCACTAGGAAGATCACTTTCAGGATCCTCCTCCTCCTCCTCCTCCTCCTCTGGCCATACACGCTGAAAGGATGACAGGCAAGCAGCATGTGTACCCTCAGCAGTGGGCCAAGCTGTCTCTTCTCCCTCCTCCTCATGCTCCTCCCCCTCCTCCTCCTCCTCAACGCGCTGAGATATAGACATGAGGGTGCTCTGATTATCCAGCGACATACTGTCTTCCCCTGCCTCCGTTTCCGAGTGCAAAGCGTCTGCCTTTATGCTTTGCAGGGAACTTCTCAAGAGGCATAGCAGAGGAATGGTGACGCTAATGATTGCAGCATCCCCGCTCAGCATCTGGGTAGACTCCTCAAAGTCTCCAAGGACCTGGCAGATGGCTGCCAACCAGGCCCACTCTTCTGTAAAGAATTGAGGAGGCTGACTCCCACTACGCCGCCCATGTTGGAGTTGGTATTCCACAATAGCTCTACGCTGCTCATAGAGCCTGGCCAACATGTGGAGCGTAGAGTTCCACCGTGTGGGCACGTCGCACAGCAATCGGTGCACTGGCAGATTAAACCGATGTTGCAGGGTCCGCAGGGTGGCAGCATCCGTCTTGGAGTTGCGGAAATGTGCGCTGACCCGGCGCACCTTTCCGAGCAGGTATGACAAGTGGGGGTAGCTTTTCAGAAAGCACTGAACCACCAAATTAAAGACATGGGCCAGGCATGGCACGTGCGTGAGGCTGGCGAGCTGCAGAGCCTCCACCAGATTACAGCCGTTGTCACACACGACCATGCCCGGTTGGAGGCTCAGCGGCGCAAGCCAGCGGTCGGTCTGCTCTGTCAGACCCTGCAGCAGTTCGTGGGCCATGTGCCTCTTCTCTCCTAAGCTGAGTAGTTTCAGCACAGCCTGCTGACGCTTGCCCACCGCTGTGCTGCCACGCCGCGCGACACCGACTGCTGGCGACGTGCTGCTGCTGACACATCTTGATTGCGAGACAGAGGTTGCGTAGGAGGAGGAGGAGGGTGGTTTAGTGGAGGAAGCATACACCGCCGCAGATACCACCACCGAGCTGGGGCACGCAATTCGGGGGGTGGGTAGGACGTGAGCTGTCCCAGGCTCTGACTCTGTCCCAGCCTGCACTAAATTCACCCAATGTGCCGTCAGGGAGATATAATGGCCTTGCCCGCCTGTGCTTGTCCACGTGTCTGTTGTTAAGTGGACCTTGGCAGTAACCGCGTTGGTGAGGGCGCGTACAATGTTGCGGGAGACGTGGTCGTGCAGGGCTGGGACGGCACATCGGGAAAAGTAGTGGCAACTGGGAACCGAGTAGCGCGGGGCCGCCGCCGCCATCATGCTTTTGAAAGCCTCCGTTTCCACAAGCCTATACGGCAGCATCTCCAGGCTGATCAATTTGGCAATGTGCACGTTTAACGCTTGAACTTGCGGGTGCGTGGCAGCGTGCTTGCGCTTGCGCTCAAACAGTGGCGCTAGCGACGTCTGGACGCTGCGCTGAGAGACATTGCTGGATGGGGCCGAGGACAGCGGAGGTGAGGGTGTGGGTGCAGGCCGGGAGACCGTCATGCCTGTGTCCTGAGAGGGGGGTTGGATCTCAGTGGCAGGTTGGGGCACAGGGGGAGAGGTAGTGCTGCAAACCGGAGGCGGTGAATGGCCTTTGTCCCACCTTGTGGGGTGCTTGGCCATCATATGCCTGCGCATGCTGGTGGTGGTGGCTCCCCAGCTGATCTTGGCGCGTCAAAGGTTGCACACCACTGTTCGTCGGTCGTCAGGCGTCTCTATGAAAAACTGCCACACCGTAGAGCACCTTGACCTCTGCAGGGTGGCATGGCGCGAGGGGGCGCTTTGGGAAACAGTTGGTGGATTATTCGGTCTGGCCCTGCCTCTACCCCTGGCCACCGCACTGGCTCGGCCTGTGCCCAAACCCTGACTTGGGCCTCCGCGTCCTCGCCCGCGTCCACGTCCTCTAGGCCTACCCCTACCCCTCAGCATGGTGTATTACCAGTAGTGCAGAAACAGAATGCTGTAATTAAATGTGCCGCTTATTGGCCTGTGGTTGGAGGCTGACTTCGCTTATGGAACGCCAGGAAATAATTTTGCGCAAGCCTGCTGTAACACTTAGCTGGCTGCGTATGAATTAGGAGGACAACTACACCCAGCACAGACCCAGAACACTGAGGACAGTCACAGGCAGCCCAAATAGATTTTTTTCCCAAAATGTTTTTGCAAAGGCCCACTGCCTATATACACTGTATATGTCTTCTGTCCCTGCGTCACCACTACTGGCCCTGGAGTATGTCAAATAACTGCTGACTGTTGCACTGTGGGCTGGAATACAGCGGTGATTTAACAGCCAACACAGAGCCAGGAAATAATTTTGCGCAAGCCTGCTGTAACACTTAGCTGGCTGTGTATGAATTTGGAGGACAACTACACCCAGCACAGACCCAGTACACTGAGGACAGTCACAGGCAGCCCAAATAGATTTTTTTCCCCAAATGTTTTTGCTAAGGCCCACTGCCTATATTCAATAAATATGTCTTCTGTCCCTGCCTCACAATATATGTCTTCTGTTCCTGCCTCACAATATATGTCTTCTGTCCCTGCCTAACCACCACTTCTGGCCCTGGAGTATGAATAATTACTGCAGGGCGCAATGCTATGCACGGCCGATATACAAAAAAAAAAATGTGCAACACTGCAAAAAGCAGCCTCCACAGTACTGCACACGGTTAGATGTGGCCCTAAGAAGGACCGTTGGGGTTCTTGAAGCCTAAAATACTCGTAACACTCTCCCTATAGCAGCTCCGGCACCAACAGCACTTTCCCTCCTCTATGTCAGAACAAATCTGGGGCAAGCCGCGGGAGGGGCCGGTTTTTATACTCAGGTGACACCTGATCTCGCCAGCCACTCACTGCAGGGGGGTAGTATAGGGCTTGAACGTCGCAGGGGGAAGTTGTAATGCCTTCCCTGTCTTTCTATTGGCCAGAAAAGCGCGCTAACGTCTCAGAGATGAAAGTGAAAGTAACTCGAACATCGCGTGGTACTCGTCACGAGTAACGAGCATCTCGAAGACGCTAATACTCGAACGAGTATCAAGCTCGGACGAGTACGTTCGCTCATCTCTAGTGCAGACAATAGCGTCCTCAGTCTGCCGTCATTTTACTGAGTATAGGGGCAGTACTGGTGAGGCAGGGACAGTGGTACAGGGAAAGAGATATACTGGCTATATAGGCAGTGGGCTTTTTCAAAAAAATTGGAAAAAAAAATCCTCGGGCTGCCTGTGACCGTGTTCAGTTTACTGCGTGTTTGCTGGGGGAAGTAGTCGCTCATTAATACCCAGCCTTGTGCATAATTTTTTCTGGCTGCACTGTGCTTTCAATAACCACAGTCATCCTCCAACAGGGAAATCCATATACAGGCTATATAGGCAGTGGGCTTTTTCCCAAAAATTGGAAAAAAATACTATATTTGGGCTGCCTGTGACCGTCTTCAGTTTACTGCGTGTCTGCTGGGGGTAGTGGTCGCTCATTATTACCCAGCTAAGCGTTACAGCAGGCTTGCGCATAATTGTTTCCTGGCTCTGCTGTGTCCGTTACATGATCGCCGTCATCCCGCCAGAGGGAAAGAGTATACATATATACGCTGCATACGGTGTCTGTCTGGTTTTTCACCTCACCATTTTAAAAAATTGAAGCAAAATACTTAAGGCCTACCACTGGCCTTTGGCCACTTGACTGGTTCTGCGCTGTGAATTCCAGTAGCTCAGTCATACGCACCTAGGTCTCACAACAGGCTTGCGCATAATTGTTTCCTGGCTCTGCTGTGTCCGTTACATGATCACCGTCATCCCGCTGTGAGGGTATATATATATATTGCCATATGTTTTTTATGCTTTATACCTATATGCAAGTTCTATTCAATTCCAAATGAGAAAAAACTGATATGTCGCCTTACATCAGATATGCCAAAGGCCTTGCCAGGCGAAGACAAAATGTATCTTGAACACAAGAAGAATCGGACAAGGCCGCGTGTACTTGGCTGTTTTCCCAGAAGCCCATATCAAGATGTTCAACCATGTACATAACTTTCACTGTCTCAGGCCGGAAATCCGGACTTCCCATATATGGAGAATGCATGCTTGGCCGCTTTCTTAGAATTGAGTGGGTGATTCTTTGCACTGGAGTTAATTGAATACGTGATTTTCTGTACATAAGCCAGAGGCGCCATATCAAGATAACGACTGTTTTCACTGTCTCAGGCCGGAAATCCGGAATTCCCATATATGGTTATGAACCCATCACCCATTCCTGGTGATGAGACAAAGGGTATAAGATCTCATGTAATGTGTAATAAAGGGCAAAGCGCAGCCATGTCCCCGTGTGAGGAACGATACCAGACCTCCGTGTGGTGTTTCTTTCTTTACGGCCGGCAGCAGGGCAAGTGGGGTGGGCCTGATTGGTGCTGTACTTAGATTTACCCTGACAATATGGCGCAACCAACTGTGGGGCGACAAAGCCAGAGCCTACAACGCATTCCACCCGGATCCACGCCACTGAGAAGCCGTCCTGCTGTAAACCGAGCCTGATCAACTCACAGAACTCCAGGTAAGACCAGCATATATTTATGTTGTGTTTTACGCTGAGAGTCTTGCAGCGGGACTGACTATCTGTGTTTTGTGACCGGACGGGTTGGATTAAGAGTTCTACACGGTAACTCATGTGGGCTCCGGGTTTGCCGTCACGGACCACTGACCGTGATATGCACACCAATCGGTCACCCAGAAACTAGTCTGTAGTTTATTTGTACTTTGAAGTCCGTAGTGTTTTAGCAATAGTGGAGGTTGTTTGTTGTATCTGCACAATTTTTTTTTCTCTTACTTTTCATTTGGTCTCACAGAAGAAGGAACCCTCGGTTATTTTAGTTGTTGATGGTTTAGCTGAGGAGAGGGATGCACTCTGTGAGACAGGTCCCATAGACGAAGGAACCCTCCGTTTTAGTTTAGTTTAGTTGTTGATGGTTTAGCTGAGGAGAGGGATGCACTCTTTGGGACTGGTTCCATAGAAGAAGATGCCTTCGGTTGTTTTGCCAAATATAAGGGGCTGACAATTCGGGTCAGAAGGATGCCCTCTATGGAGCGTGTTATTATTATTATTGTTGTTGTTGTTGTAATATGCGTAAGACCTTATTAAAGTAGACAGAGCCCCTCAAGGGCCGCCGCCGTGCGGATGAACTTGTAAACTGTAAGAAAACTCTAATGAAAATGTGTGACATCGACCCGCACGGTAGATTACAAAAATGGTGTCTGGGAGGAGGTTTTTAGGACCGAGAGGTGCCTTGGAAGATCAAGGTTTGCTAGAAAGTGCTGGAGGAGGAGGAGAGAGAGAGACAGTCAGAGAAAGTTAAGTATGTACACATTATTTGTTTAAGAAAGTATCCGTAAGTGAAATGTTGAAAAGTACAGTAAGTGATTAAGAGAGAGGGAAAGGTGTATAATATGTATAATCCATACTAGGTGGATATATATGTGTGTATATATGTATATACTGTATGTGCAAACGGTTAACTGAGCTTGCTTTTAGAAGAGAAGGTTTTGTTGACATGTAGCTGCGAGCTTGTGTTTAGTTTTCAAGGTCAAGAAGATAACAAAGCGAGAGAAAATGCAATAATAACCCTGGATAATATCTCTGCTTGCTGTAAAGGAATGAAGGCTTGAAATGAATTTAATTAATTATACTGTCTTAGTAGGCAGGAAATATAGCAATTTCTAAGGTATATTCTTACTTATACAGGGGTTGAAAATGAATGTTGCAAGGTCCCAGCATATGTGTTAATTATGAGTTCAAATGCAGGCAATAGTTAAGCTAAAACAACTTATTCAGTCTGTGTTTCATATTCGTAGAGAGATAACACATGTTTTAAAAAGGTGGGGGCTTTCAGATTCACTCTAAGCTCAGGGTCACGCATTCCAAAATGCTTCAGTGTTTAATACAGCATATAATAGCTTCAGTAAATAAGAAAGATAGAATGTCTCAGTCACTCAGCAAACTTTTTCACATAATTTGTCAAAAATAGCGCTCATTCACAATCTCATCTCAATAGAATCATGCACTTTATAAGATTATAGCACTCACCTCAATGTTTTTCAACTGATGTATGTATGTTTGTCAAACTTTTTTTGTCTGTGCATCTGTATGTACTGGTACACCTTCAAAGGGGGTGACGGAGCAAACTTGAGCGCATGGATGGATGAGAGTTAGTGACCCGTGTTCGGGCTGTGGTGAGTGTGTGATGCAGATAATGACTGGGGATGAAAGTCCTCCCCATGCATGGGACTTTGCTTGGTTGAGATGTGGACGTGTAGACTGTTAAGCTGAAATGAGCTGTGAAAAAAGACGCACGGAGCCAATATCGAAGGGGTGGAGCTAGATGATGTAATAGTACGTAATGTTTCATCCCTCTTCTCGGCAAGGGAGGGGGTGAGGATCTTGAGCAGCTAGTAAAAGTTTTTGTTTTGTTTTTTCTCCTGTCTCAAATTTGATAAGACATTGCAGGCAGGATCAGACTAATAATGAATTCACTTAAAGGGATCTCACATTTCCAATATTAGTAGATGTTTTGTATATTATTCTTCCCCGGTGTAACTCATGTCTCTGCTATTGGTGCTAACATTTTACAGGCCTTATCTGCATCCATCAAATCTTTTTACAATGTTGTACTAACTTGAACCCGGCTACTATTTCTTCCAATTGCGTACCCGGGTTCAAAGGGGGGGGAGGAGAAGGCATAGGTGATCTAGGTATTGCGAGTCAGCCATTTTTAAAATTTTTTTGCAAGCCATTTTTAAATTTTTAAATTTTTTGCAACAAGATTCTGATCTTTTTCAAATAGAATATCAGCCTGATTGTCTAGCAGTGATGCAACAAGAAAATTTAAGTTTTAAAAAAGTTACTGAAAGCCCTTGCTAATAATGCATATTTTGAGTTGTTTTTTATAGATGGTACCCAGGGTGATTGACGACTCCACACTGGATATACAGTGGTTACACAACAAGATGTCCTAAAAGCAGAATGTCTCCGCATGTCGCAGTACAAGAAGCGGAACTAAAGGCACTCACTGGGGCGTGTAGAGTGGTAGAAGGTAAGACGGCAAACATTTACACTGATTCCCGGTATGCATTTGGCACAGCTCATGATTACGGCCCAACATGGAAGGCCAGACAGTTTTTTACCACAGCAGGACAGCCAATTAAGAATGATGCAGCGGTCTCATGGAGGCCCTACTTCTACCTGACAAGGTGGAAAGCTCACACCAATTCCTACACCGGAGAAGCGAGAGGCAACGCCATCACAGACCACACAGCAAAAGCAGCGGCCCTCAAGCCGTGGAAGAAAAGAAGAAAAGAAGAATTTAACAATAACTTTGGACTTTGATAAAAACTTGGACTTTGATAAAAACTTGGACTTTGACTAAACTTTGAACTTTGATATGCTAAAGAATTTACAGTTACAAGCCAGCAAGGAAGAAAAGGAAACATGGACTAAAAAGGGACAGCGTATGGCGAACAGTCAACAGCACTTGCCTACCACGATCCCTGTGCCCCATGATGGCCCAGCTGACGCACGAAAGGACGCACCTCTCAAAGCAGCAATGATGTCAACGCTTGAACAAGGACGGGTGGCTCCTTGGTTTTCTGTAGCTGCTGCATCATTTGTCCAATTTTGCATGATCTTTGCCGTAAGCAACAGGGGCAGAAGTAAATTTGCCACATAACACTTGCCTAGACCACTATACCCATTTCAGGGATTGCAAATTGGCTACACTCAGCTCCTACTTGTTGGGAAGCATGAATATGTGCTTGTTGTTGTTGATGTCTTTTCAGGTTGGAGACCTACTCTGTTACCAAAGTAAATAAGCAGGTAACCGCACAGAAGCTCATGAATGAGGTAATCTGCAGATATGGGGTACCGGAAGTGATTGAGTCAAACAAAGGTACACACTTCACAGGTGAAATAATGCAATACATCATGTCTGCTTTGGGTATATTCCAGGCTTTTCACACACACTACCGTCCGCGGAGTAGTGGGAAAGTAGATACAAAAGGCAATGAAGGAAACGGGTAAATCTTGAATTGAGTGTCTTCTATTAGTTTTTCTTTTTCTCTGGAGGGTACATGCCACAGTAGCTGAGCTTGGGAAATGATTTTCTTGTTAATTTTGTCATAAGCCTCTCTAAGGAATTGTCAATAATGCATTCTGTAGTCTCTGCTTTTCTCCCAGGTCCTACAGATGAGTGTCACAATCTGAAACCAGGTGACAGGGTCTATGTAAAAAAGTTTGAGAGAAACCCTGTTTTAATGTCCCTACCAGATGTCGTTCACCACCCCAACTGCAGTCAAGCTCGAAGGAAAGCCCACTTGGATCCACACTTTGCACTGAAAGAACTCATGGCCCTGTATATCCTTTACGTGCTATAATGTGGTACAATTCCTCTAACACACACCTTTGACTACTGTACACTAGCCCCCTGTTTCAGAACAAATTAATACAATCAAATGTGCAATATGAAGACTACACTGAGGGTGAGAATCCAACACCGCATCGTGCTAAGAGAGACGTTGACGCTCCAGGTGGTAACTTTGATCCACATGTACACATAGATGCAATAGGAGTGCCAAGGGGGGTGCCAGATGAATTTAATTCTAGAGATCAGGTTAAAGCTGGTTTTGAGTCCTTATTTGCTTTTGTCACTGTTAATAATAATGTAGATTGGATGAATTATATCTATTACAATCAGCAGAGGTTTGTAAACTACAACAGAGATGCTTTGCAAGGGTTAGCTGACCAGTTAGGGCCCACTGCATCCATGGCGTTCCAAAATAGAGTGGCCCTGGATATGATTTTACCAGAAAGAGGTGGGGTATGTAATTTCCTGTATGTGTATTATCCCTTTGATCAAAAAGAGTATGAGTAAGGGACTGGACAATGTGACACCAAAATTTCCCTTGTTTGAAAAAGATGAAGAGCCAGTTCCGATAATGCCAACCAGATACGTTACCAGAAAAATGGAGAAATGTACTAGTACTGTGTCTGCCCCGGTCTCATAAGATGGACTGTCAGTGGACGTCCCATTTGCCTAGGGAAAGTGCAGAAGACCTTAGGTTCCGGCGAGGGCACACCCTGCGGGGTGTTAACTCGTACAGATAGAGGGTATGGATGCCCCGAAATAAGCCCAGGGAATCCATGGCCTCCTTCTGAGGTGAGGTAGGGATCCCTCCCTTTTAGGAGTAGGGACTTACGGCAGTGGAGAAACCCTGACGCAAGGGAGAGACGACCGAGGAAGAGTGCAAGGTCTGATGCTTGATCTCCATATTAAGTTTTTTAGGGGGGTTTGTGAGGGTATATATATATATATTGCCATATGTTTTTTATGCTTTATACCTATATGCAAGTTCTATTCAATTCCAAATGAGAAAAAACTTATATGTCGCCTTACATCAGATATGCCAAAGGCCTTGCCAGGCGAAGACAAAATGTATCTTGAACACAAGAAGAATCGGACAAGGCCGCGTGTACTTGGCTGTTTTCCCAGAAGCCCATATCAAGATGTTCAACCATGTACATAACTTTCACTGTCTCAGGCCGGAAATCCGGACTTCCCATATATGGAGAATGCATGCTTGCCCGCTTTCTTAGAATTGAGTGGGTGATTCTTTGCACTGGAGTTAATTGAATACGTGATTTTCTGTACATAAGCCAGAGGCGCCATATCAAGATAACGACTTCCCATATATGGTTATGAACCCATCACCCATTCCTGGTGATGAGAAAAAGGGTATAAGATCTCATGTAATCTGTAATAAAGGGCAAAGCGCAGCCATGTCCCCGTGTGAGGAACGATACCAGACCTCCGTGTGGTGTTTCTTTCTTTACGGCCGGCAGCGGGGCAAGTGGAGTGGGCCTGATTGGTGCTGTACTTAGATTTACCCTGACACCGCCAGAGGGAAAGAGTATACATATATACGCTGCATACGGTGTCTGTCTGGTTTTTCACCTCACCATTTTAAAAAATTGAAGCAAAATACTTAAGGCCTACCACTGGCCTTTGGCCACTTGACTGGTTCTGCGCTGTGAATTCCAGCAGCTCAGTCATACGCACCTAGGTCTCACTACAGGCTTGCGCATAATTGTTTCCTGGCTCTGCTGTGTCCGTTACATGATCGCCGTCATCCGGCCAGAGGGAAAGAGTATACATATATACGCTGCATACGGTGTCTGTCTGGTTTTTCACCTCACCATTTAAAAAAATTGAAGCAAAATACTTAAGGCCTACCACTGGCCTTTGGCCACTTGACTGGTTCTGCGATGTGAATTCCAGTAGCTCAGTCATACACACCTAGGTCTCACTACAGGCTTGCGCATAATTGTTTCCTGGCTCTGCTGTGCGTTCCGTAAGCGAAGTCAGCCTCCAACCACAGGCCAATAAGCGGCACATTTAATTACAGTGTTCTGTTTCTGCTCTACTCGTAATACACCATGCTGAGGGGTAGGGGTAGGCCTAGAGGACGTGGACGCAGGCAAGGACGCGGAGGCCCAAGTCAGGGTGTGGGCACAGGCCGAGCTCCGGGTCCAGGTGTATCGCAGCCGACTGCTGCGGGATTAGGAGAGAGGCAGGTTTCAGGGGTCCCCAGATTCATCTCACAATTAATGGGTCCACTCGGTAGACCTTTATTAGAAACTGAGCAGTGTGAGCAGGTCCTGTCGTGGATGGCAGAAAGTGCATCCAGCAATCTATCGACCACGCAGTCTTCTACGCCGTTCACAGCTGCAACTCTGAGACCTCTGGCTGCTGCTCCTCCTTCCTCTCAGCCTCCTCACTCAATGAAAATGAGACATTCTGAGGAACAGGCAGACTCCCAGGAACTGTTCTCGGGCCCCTGCCCAAATTGGGCAGCAATGGTTCCTCTCCCACCGGAGGAGTTTGTCGTGACGGATGCCCAACCTTTGGAAAATTCCCAGGGTTCGGGGGATGAGGCTGGGCACTTCCGGCAACTGTCTCAAGAGCTTTCAGTGGGTGAGGAGGACGATGACGATGAGACACAGTTGTCTATCAGTGAGGTAGTAGTAAGGGCAGTAAGTCCGAGGGAGGAGCGCACAGAGGATTCGGAGGAAGAGCAGCTGGACGATGAGGTGACTGACCCCACCTGGTTTGCTAAGCCTACTGAGGACAGGTCTTCAGAGGGGGAGGCAAGTGCAGCAGCAGGGCAGGTTGCAAGAGGCAGTGCGGTGGCCAGGGGTAGAGGCAGGGCCAGACCGAATAATCCACCAACTGTTTCCCAAAGCGCCCCCTAGCGCCACGCACCCGCACGCTCAAGTGTTAAACGTGCACATAGCCAAATTCATCAGCCTGGAGATGCTGCCGTATAGGCTTGTGGAAACAGAGGCTTTCAAAAACATGATGGCGGCAGCAGCCCCATGCTACTCAGTTCCCAGTCGCCACTACTTTTCCTGATGTGCCGTCCAAGCCCTGCACAACCACGTCTCCCGCAACATTGTACGCGCCCTCACCAATGCGGTTACTGCCAAGGTCCACTTAACAACGGACACGTGGACAAGCACAGGCGGGCAGGGCCACTATATCTCCCTGACGGCACATTGGGTGAATTTAGTGGAGGCTGGGACCGAGTCAGAGCCTGGGACCGCTCACGTTCTACCCACCCCCAGAATTGCGGGCCCCAGCTCGGTGGTGGTATCTGCGGCAGTGTATGCTTCCTCCACTAAACCACCCTTCTCCTCCTCCTACACAGCCTCTGTCTCGCAATCAAGATGTGTCAGCAGCAGCACGTCGCCAGCAGTCGGTGTCGCGCAGCGTGGCAGCACAGCGGTGGGCAAGCGCCAGCAGGCCATGCTGAAACTACTCAGCTTAGGAGAGAAGAGGCACATGGCCCACGAACTGCTGCAGGGTCTGACAGAGCAAACCGACCGCTGGCTTTTGCCGCTGAGCCTCCAACCGGGCATGGTCGTGTGTGACAACGGCCGTAACCTGGTGGCGGCTCTGCAGCTCGGCAGCCTCACGCACGTGCCATGCCTGGCCCACGTCTTTAATTTGGTGGTTTAGCGGTTTCTGAAAAGCTACCCACGCTTGTCAGACCTGCTCGGAAAGGTGCGCCGGGTCAGCGCACATTTCTGCAAGTCCCACACGGACGCTGCCACCCTGCGGACCCTGCAACATTGGTTTAATCTGCCAGTGCACCGATTGCTGTGCGACGTGCCCACACGGTGGAACTCTACGCTCCACATGTTGGCCAGGCTCTATGAGCAGCGTAGAGCTATAGTGGAATACCAACTCCAACATGGGCTGCATAGTGGGAGTCAGCCTCCTCAATTCTTTTCAGAAGAGTGGGCCTGGTTGGCAGACATCTGCCAGGTCCTTGGAAACTTTGAGGAGTCTACCCAGATGGTGAGCGGCGATGCTGCAATCATTAGCGTCACCATTTCTCTGCTATGCCTTTTGAGAAGTTCCCTGCAAAGCATAAAGGCAGACGCTTTGCGCTCGGAAACGGAGCGGGGGAAGACAGTATGTCGCTGGATAATCAGAGCACCCTCATGTCTATATCTCAGCACGTTGAGGAGGAGGAGGAGGAGGGGGAAGAGACAGCTTGGCCCACTGCTGAGGGTACCCATGCTGCTCACCTGTCATCCTTTCAGCGTGTATGGCCTGAGAAGGAGGAGGAGGAGGAGGAGGATCCTGAAAGTGATCTTCCTAGTGAGGACAGCCATGTGTTGCGTACAGGTACCCTGGCACACATGGCTGACTTCATGTTAGGATGCCTTTCTCGTGACCCTCGCGTTACACGCATTCTGGCCACTATGGATTACTGGGTGTACACACTGCTCGACCCACGGTATAAGGAGAACCTTTCCACTCTCATACCCAAAGAGGAAAGGGGTTCGAGAGTGATGCTATACCACAGGACCCTGGTGGACAAACTGATGGTAAAATTCCCATCCGACAGCGCTAGTGGCAGAAGGCGTAGTTCTGAGGGCCAGGTAAAAGGGGAGGCGCGGAGATCAGGCAGCATGCACAGCACAGGCGGGGGAACACTCTCCAAGGTCTTTGCCAGCTTTATGGCTCCCCAGCAAGACTGTGTCACCGCTCCCCAGTCAAGGCTTAGTCGGTACCTAAACAATACGTAGGCTGCACCCACGGATGGAAGCATCGTTCTCTATCACCAAAAAAAAGGGGACCTTTTAGCTTCATCAATCTGTGTATTATATTCATCCTCCTCCTCTTGCTCCTCCTGAAACCTCACGTAATCACGCCGAACGGGCAATTTTTCTTAGACCCACAAGGCTCAGTCATATTACTTTTGTAAACAATTTTTATACGTTTCAATGCTCATTAAAGCGTTGAAACTTTCACTTGAACCAATTTTTATTTTAACTGGGCTGCCTCCAGGCCTAGTTACAAATTAAGCCACAGTAACCAAAGCGATTAATGGGTTTCACCTGCCCTCTTGGTTGGGCATGGGCAATTTTTCTGAGGTACATTAGTACTGTTGGTACACCAATTTGTTTGGGCCCTCGCCTACAGTGTAATCCTAGTAATTTTTATGGGCTTCGTCTGCACTCATGGTACAGCAAGGTGTATGGGGTTGGCCTACACTTTTGCTACATAAATGTAACTGGGGCCTTGTCTATACTGCAACTACTGAAATGTGAAAGAGACTGTTATCTCCCTAAACTGCTGCAACGGGAATGTTACTGTGGCCTATCTTGACTGCTACTACTACTGAAATGGAACTAATACTGTGCTCCCCCTATACTGCTGCTTCGGAATTGTTACTGGGGCCTGTCTAGACTGCTACTATTACTGAAATGGAACTAAGACTGTGCTCCCCCTATACTGCTACTAGTGATATGTTACTGGGGCCTGTCTAGACTGCTACTACTACTGAAATGGAACTAATACTGTGCTCCCCCTATACTGCTGCTTTGGAATTGTTACTGGGGCCTGTCTAGACTGCTACTACTGAAATGGAACTAATACTGTGCTCCCCCTATACTGCTACTAGTGATATGCTACTGGGGCCTGTCTAGACTGAAACTACTACTGAAATGGAACTAATACTGTGCTCCCCCTATACTGCTGCTTTGGAATTGTTACTGGGTCCTGTCTTGACTGCTACTATTGCTGAAATGGGCGGTTGGGCAGCATGTTACCCAGGAGAAGTGGCAGCGGAGTGTCATGCAGGCAGTGATTATGCTTTGTTGGAGGTAGTGTGGTGCTTAGCTAAGGTAGGCCTTGCTAATGAGGGTTTTTCAGAAGTAGAAATTGTTGGGGGGGGGGCACACTTGCCGCTATTGTGGCTTAATAGTGGGACCTGTGAACTTGAGATGCAGCCCAACATGTAGCCCCTCGCCTGCCCTATCTGTTTCTGTGTCGTTCCCATCACTTTCTTGAATTTCCCAGATTTTCACAAATGAAAACCTTAGCGGAGCATAGCTCCCATACAAAAACGCTCAGGTCGCCCATTGACTTCAATGGGGTTCGTTACTCGAAACGAACCCTCGAGCATCGCGGGAAGTTCGACTCGAGTACCGAGCACCCGAGCATTTTGGTGCTCGCTCATCTCTAGTAGTTATTAGAGATGAGCGAACACCAAAATGTTCGGGTGTTCGTTATTCGGAACGAACTTCCCGTGATGCTCGAGGGTTCGTTTCGAACAACGAACCCCATTGAAGTCAATGGGCGACCAGAACATTTTTGTATTTCGCCGATGCTCGCTAAGGTTTTCATGTGTGAAAATCTGGGCAATTCAGGAAAGTGATGGGAATGACACAGTGACGGATAGGGCAGGCGAGGGGCTACGTGTTGGGCTGCATCTCAAGTTCACAGGTCCCACTATTAAGCCACAATACCGGCAAGAGTGGGCCCCCCCCCCCTCCCAACAACTTTTACTTCTGAAAAGCCCTCATTAGCATGGCATACCTTTGCTAAGCACCACACTACCTCCAACAAAGCACAATCACTGCCTGCATGACACTCCACTGACACTTCTCCTGGGTTACATGCTGCCCAACCGCCCCCCCTCCCCCCCACAGCGCACACCAAAGTGTCCCTGGGCAGCCTTCAGCTGCCCTCATGCCACACCACGCTCATGTCTATTTAGAATTGCGTCTGCCATGACGAGGGACCGCAGGCACACACTGCAGAGGTTGGCACGGCTAGGCAGCGACCCTCTTTAAAAGTGGCGGAGCGATAGCCCACAATGCTGTACAGAAGCAATGAGAAATAGAATCCTGTGCCACCGCCATCAGGAGCTGCACACGTGGGCATAGCAATGGGGAACCTATGTGCCACACACTATTCATTCTGTCAAGGTGTCTGCATGCCCCAGTCAGACCGGGCTTTTTAATTCATAGACACAGGCAGGTACAACTCCCTATTGTGAAGTCCCTGTCGACCCACAGCATGGGTGGCTCCCTGGAACCCACCGGCGGTACACAGAAATATCCCATTGCATTGCCCAACACAGCTGAGGTAGTAATGTCGTGCTTAATGCAGGTGGGCTTCGGCCCACACTGCATGCCCCAGTCTGACTGGGGTTCTTTATAAGTGTACAGATGTAGTAAAAACTCTGTGTGCACCTACAGCATGGGTGGGTGCCAGGAAGCCACCGGCGGTACATAGAAATATCCCATTGCATTGCCCAACACAGCTGAGGTAGTAATGTTGTGCTTAACCCTTTCCAATCCAATTTGTATATGGTTTTCCTAGGGGGCTTACTCTTTTTCTGCTGTTATACAACGGCGCTATATGCTGGCTAAAGCCAGTACTGCATGAGCTGACACGTAGGATAGGCTCCGACAGCAGAGAGGCTGGCAATATACAGTAAGAGAACCCCGACGGACGTCTACCAACAACGGAGCTGTACAGCCTTAAACCCTAATGTCTTCACAGGTCACACAGTGGACTGGAAAGGGTTAATGCAGGTGGGTTTCGGCCCACACTGCATGCCCCAGTCAGACTGGGGTTCTTTACAAGTGGACACATGTAGGTTAAACTCCCTGTGGACCCACTGCCTGGGTGGGTGCCAGGAAGCCACCGGCGGTACATAAAAAATATCCCATTGCATTGCCCAACACAGCTGAGGTAGTAATGTCGTGCGTAATACAGGTGGGCTTCGGCCCACACTGCATGCCCCAGTCAGACGGGTTCTTTAGAAGTGTACAGATGTATTAAAAACTCAGTGTGCACCTACAGCATGGGTGGCTCCCTGGAACCCACCGGCGGTACATAAAAATATCCCATTGCATTGCCCAACACAGCTGAGGTAACGTCAGCTGTAATGCAGGTGGCCTAAAAATTAATTTGATTACACTGTAGGCGAGGGCCCACAAAAATTGCTGTATCAACAGTACTAATGTACATCCCAAAAATTGGCCATGGCCAGCCAAGAGGGCAGGTGAAACCCATTAATCGCTTTGGTTAATGTGGCTTAAGTGGTAACTAGGCCTGGAGGCAGCCCAGTGTAACGAAAAATTGGTTCAAGTTAAAGTTCCAATGCTTTTAAGCGCATTGAAACTTATAAAAATTGTTCTGAAAAATTATTTGAGTGAGCCTTGTGGCCCTAAGAAAAATTGCCCGTTCAGCGTGATTACGTGAGGTTTCAGGAGGAGGAGCAGGAGGAGGAGGAGGAGGAATATTAGACACAGATTGATGAAGCAGAAATGTCCCCGTTTTGGATGGTGAGAGAGAACGTAGCTTCCATCCGCGGGTGCAGCCTACGTATTGCTTACGTATCGCTGCTGTCCGCTGGTGGAGAACAGAAGTCTGGGGAAATCCAGCCTTTGTTCATCTTGATGAGTGTTAGCCTGTCGGCACTGTCGGTTGACAAGCGGCTACGCTTATCTGTGATGATTCCCCCAGCCGCACTAAACACCCTCTCCGACAAGACGCTAGCCGCAGGACAAGCAAGCACCTCCAGGGCATACAGCGCTAGTTCAGGCCACATGTCCAGCTTCGACACCCAGTAGTTGTAGGGGGCAGAGGCATCACCAAGGATGGTCGTGCGATCCGCTACGTACTCCCTCACCATCCTTTTACAGTGCTCCCGCCGACTCAGCCGTGACTGGGGAGCGGTGACACAGTCTTGGTGGGGAGCCATAAAGCTGGCCAGGCCCTTAAAGACTGTTGCACTGCCTGGGATGTACATGCTGCTCGATCTACGCACATCCCCTGCTACCTTGCCCTCGGTACTGCGCCTTCTGCCACTAGCGCTGTCGGATGGGAATTTTACCATCAGCTTGTCCGCAAGGGTCCTGTGGTATAGCAACACTCTCAAACCCCTTTCCTCTTCGGGAATCAGAGTGGGCAGGTTCTCCTTATACCGTGGATCGAGCAGTGTGTACACCCAGTAATCCGTAGTGGCCAGAATGCGTGCAACGCGAGGGTCACGAGAAAGGCATCCTAACATGAAGTCAGCCATGTGTGCCAGGGTACCTGTACGCAACACATGGCTGTCTTCACTAGGAAGATCACTTTCAGGATCCTCCTCCTCCTCCTCCTCAGGCCATACACGCTGAAAGGATGACAGGCAATCAGCCGGTGTACCGTCAGCAGCGGCCCAAGCTGTCTCTTCCCCCTCCTCCTCATGCTCCTCCTCCTCCTCCTGTACGCGCTGAGAAATAGACAGGAGGGTGCCCTGACTATCCAGCGGCATACTGTCTTCCCCCGCCCCCAGTTCCGAGCGCAAAGCAGCTGCCTTTATGGTTTGCAGGGAATTTCTCAAGATGCATAGCAGAGGAATGGTGACGCTAATGATTGTAGCATCGCCGCTCACCACCTGGGTAGACTCCTCAAAATTACCAAGGACATGGCAGATGTCTGCCAACCAGGCCCACTCTTCTGAAAGGAATTGAGGAGGCTGACTCCCACTGCGCCGCCCATGTTGGAGTTGGTATTCCACTATTGCTCTACGCTGCTCATAGAGCCTAGCCAACATGTGGAGCGTAGAGTTCCACCGTGTGGGCACGTCGCACAGCAGTCGGTGCACTGGCAGCTTAAAGTGATGTTGCAGGGTGCGCAGGGTGGCAGCGTCCGTGTGGGACTTGCGGAAATGTGCGCAGAGCCGGCGCGCCTTTACGAGCAGGTCTGACAAGCGTGGGTAGCTTTTCAGAAACCGCTGAACCACCAAATTAAAGACGTGGGCCAGGCATGGCACGTGCGTGAGGCTGCCAAGCTGCAGAGCCGCCACCAGGTTACGCCCGTTGTCACACACGACCATGCCCGGTTGGAGGCTCAGCGGCGCAAGCCAGCGGTCGGTCTGCTGTGTCAGACC
Source organism: Eleutherodactylus coqui (assembly GCF_035609145.1). Classification (NCBI taxonomy): domain Eukaryota; kingdom Metazoa; phylum Chordata; class Amphibia; order Anura; family Eleutherodactylidae; genus Eleutherodactylus; species Eleutherodactylus coqui. Next base: position 101,060,365 of record NC_089838.1, on the reverse strand, counting down.
CTGCAGCAGTTCGTGGGCCGTGTGCCTCTTATCGCCTAAGCTGAGTAGTTTCAGCACGGCCTGCTGACGCTTGCCCACCGCTGTGCTGCCACACCGCGCGACACCGACTGCTGGCGACATGCTGCTGCTAACACATCTTGATTGCGAGACAGAGGAGGAGGAGGAGGAGGAGGAGGAGGGTGCTTTAGTGGAGGAAGCATACACCTCCGCAGATACCACCACCGAGCTGGGGCCCGCAATTCTGGGGGTGGGTAGGACGTGAGCGGTCCCAGGCTCTGACTCTGTCCCAGCCTCCACTAAATTCACCCAATGTGCCGTCAGGGAGATGTAGTGGCCCTGCCCGCCTGTGCTTGTCCACGTGTCCGTAGTTAAGTGGACCGTGGCAGTAACCGTGTTGGTGAGGGCGCGCACAATGTTGCGGGAGACGTGGTCGTGCAGGGCTGGGACGGCACATCGGGAAAAGTAGTGGCGACTGGGAACTGAGTAGCGCGGGGCCGCCGCCTCCATGATACTTTTGAAGGACTCAGTTTCCACAACCCTATACGGCAGCATCTCAAGGCTGATGAATTTTGCTATGCGGACGGTTAACGTTTGAGCGTGCGGGTGCGTGGCGGCGTACTTGCGCTTGCGCTCGAACACTTGCGCAAGCGACGGCTGAACGGTGCGCTGAACTACACTGCTGGATGGGGCCGAGGACAGCGGAGATGAGGGTGTGGGTGCAGGCCATGAGGCGGTAGTGCCTGTGTCCTGAGAGGGGGGTTGCATCTCAGTGGCAGGTTGGGGCACAGGGGGAGAGGCAGGGGTGCAAACCGGAGGCGGTGAACGGCCTTCGTCCCACCTTGTGGGGTGCTTGGCCATCATATGTCTGCGCATGGTGGTGGTGGTGAGGCTGTTGGTGTTGGCTCCCCGGCTGAGCTTTGCGCAACAAAGGTTGCACACCACTGTTCGTCGGTCGTCAGGCGTCTCTGTGAAAAACTGCCAGACCTTAGAGCACCTCGGCCTCTGCAGGGTGGCATGGCGCGAGGGGGCGCTTTGGGAAACACTTGGTGGATTATTCGGTCTGGCCCTGCCTCTACCCCTGGACACCGCACTGCCTCTTGCAACCTGCCCTGCTGATGCCCTTGACTCCCCCTCTGAAGACCTGTCCTCCTGAGTAAGCGTTGCACACCAGGTGGGGTCAGTCACCTCATCGTCCTGCTGCTCTTCCTCCGAATCCTCTGTGCGCTGCTCCCTTGGACTTACTGCCCTTACAACTACCTCACTGCAAGACAACTGTGTCTGATCGTCATCATCCTCCTCACCCACAGAAAGTTGTTGAGACAGTTGGCGGAAGTCCCCAGCCTCTTCCCTCGGACCCCGGGAACTTTCGAATGGTTGGGCATCAGTGACGATAAACTCCTCTGGTGGGAGGGGAACCGCTGCTGCCCAATCTAAGCAGGGGCCCGAGAACAGTTCCTGGGAGTGTTCCCGCTCCTGAGCAGGTGTCATTGTAGTGGAGTGAGGAGGCTGGGAGGAAGGAGGAGCAGCAGACAGAGGATTCGGATTTGCAGCAGTGGACGGCGCAGAACTGCGTGTTGACGATAGGTTGCTCGAAGCACTTTCTGCCATCCAGGACAGGACCTGCTCACACTGCTCATTTTCTAATAACCGTCTCCCGCGTGGACCCATTAATTGGGCGATGAATGTGGGGACGCCAGAAACGTGCCTCTCTCCTAATCGCGCAGCAGTCGGCTGCGACACACCGGGATCAGGAGCTCGGCCTGTGCCCACACCCTGACTTGGCCCTCCGCGTCCTCGGCCGCGTCCACGTCCTCTAGGCCTACCCCTACCCCTCAGCATGCTGTATTACCAGTGATTTGATTTAACAGGCAGGAAATTAATTGGCGCAAGACTGCAGGCCAAATATAATTTTTGCCCTTTTGGGAAAACGAAAGGCCCCACTGCCTCTAGTGAATGAATAATCTAAGTGTAATAACTGTGCTGTGTCCCTGCTTATGTGTCACAGAACGTGAGGGTAGCAGAGTTATTATAACTCTGGCAGAGCAGGTATTTTTTTTCCCAATTAAGGAAAGCAAATGGCGAAGCCAGCAGTAAAGCGTAGCTGGGTGCGTATGATTTAGCAATGTTTTTCACGCAGCTCACACGTGTCCACCGCCCGTAAGGACGGACACAGGCTGGACAAATAGATTTGTTTCCACTTGTTTTTCCACCAAAAGGCAGCACTGCGTATATTCTATGAATAATAACTGTGTTGTGGCCCTGCCTATACAATTCTTTCCCTGCAGTATCAATGGAGGGTGGAATGCTCTGCAGAGGCGATTTTGAGAAGCCCAAAAAAAATGCAGCACAGCTAACAGCAGCCTGGACAGTACTGCACACGGATAAATATGGCCCTAGAAAGGACCGTTGAGGTTCTTGAAGGCTACACGCACTCCTAACACTCTCCCTGCCTATGCAGCACTTCTGTCCCTAATGCCAGGTGCAACGCTCTGCAGAGCCGATTTTGAGAAAAAAAAAAATTCCACTGCTAACAGCAGCCAACACACAGCTATCAGTGGCCCTAACAAGGACCTTTGGGGGGTCTTGAAGCCTACACTAACTACCAATTCTTTCCCTACAGCAGCTCCGGTATAAACAGCACTGTCCCTCATCTAACTCACACCGCATCTGAGGCGAGCCGCGGGAGGGGCCGACTTTTATATTAGGCGAACACCTGATCTCGCCAGCCACTCACAGCAGGGGGGTGGTATAGGGCTTAAACGTTGCAGGGGGAAGTTGTAATGCCTTCCCTGTCTTTCAATTGGCCAGAAAAGCGCGCTAACGTCTCAGGGAAGGAATTGAAAGTAACCAGAACACCGCATGGTGTTCGTTACGAATAACGAACATCCCGAACACCCTAATATTCGCACGAATATCAAGCTCGGACGAACGCGTTCGCTCATCTCTAGTAGTTATGCATCCAGATATCTACATTGTGCAGAGCTAGGGCATACAAATGGCTTTCAATAAATACAAAAAGGTAATATATTCACATGTCATGTTCATGCTTCATATGATGATTTCTCATACATGAGCCCCTTAAGCACTCACTCTTTTAAGTGGGTAGTAGATAATAGACAAAAAACCCGATGATAAACCCCATGTGGTTGACAGGGGGCAAGAAAAGACGTTTTTCAGTATATTTTTAATTTATCCTAATGCTTATGATAAACAAGTGGAAGCTGCAGAACTAGACTGATTAAATACGGGCAAATAATCACTGTCCTTGGTCAGCACACTCAGGGCGCCCACCCACTGGCGTTTGCGATTTTCGTGCGTGAAAAACGCAGCGTTTTCGCGGCGTTTTTTGCCGCGTTTTCGCGGCTTTTCCATTAATTTCCATTGACTTTCATGGGTGCATTAGGAGAAAAATAAGGACACATATGCAACTGACAGTTCCTATGTTAAAAAACGCAACGCAACGCAAAAAAAACCGCCAGTGGACAGGAGTACATTCAATTCTAATTGCTCTTGAGAAAAAACGCAAAACGCAAAGAAAAAAAAATCGCCAGTGGGTGGGCGCACGAAAATCGCAAACGCCAGTGGGTGGGCGCCCTAAATTTGCAGAAATTCCTCTGTGAGCTTGGGGTTATCAGCACCACTTCTGCTTCCTATTATCTACGCCTGTGCATATTTTAAGTGTCAGTCTTCACTGCAGCTCTAGCATTTTATTCGTTCCTCCCATTCTGTATGTGCTTTTTTAATTTTTCTTGCCCAGATGTAGGACTTTGCATTTCTCCTTGTTAAATACCATTCTGTTAGCCGTTGCCCACTGTGCGAGCTTTTCTAGATCTTTTTGAATACTCTCTCTTCCCTAGTGTTAGGTATCCCTCCTAGCTTTGTGTTGTAGGTAAATTTGATCAATTTCCCTCAATTCCCTCCTCCAGATCATTTATAAAAAATGTTGAACACCACTGGGCCTAGCACAGAGCCTTGTGGTACCCCACTTGATACATTCTTCCACTTGGATGTGCAGCCATTTATGACCACTCTTTGAGTACGATCACTCAGCCAGTTGTTAATCCACCTAACAGTTGAAACAGATGGAAAAATTTAAAGTGGAAAAAAAAGAGCAATAAATATGCTTATATATACTTTATGTTATAAATATGGTAATATCTACACTATATATATATATATATATATATATATATATATATATATATATATATATATATGTTAGCTTGGAGGTAACGTCTCATAAGAGAAGGAATGAATATATAGAATTCATTTAGAAATTGCATGAGCGTTTTGACTCTATTGAGCAACGCAGAATAAAAATTGAAAAACAAATCTAAAGATTATCTAGCCTTTGCTCTTTTTTCAAATACTCTGAGGACAAAGTAAATGAAGCGCATGTAATGGTAGGATGTCATGATCTAGGTGTCTGTGAATTTATGACAAAAGTGGACTGTGTTCATCACTTTGGTATAGAGGTACAATGGTAAGATGATCAAACAGGAAAGTGCACAACATTTCTCTTTCAACTGTAAGGTGTGATAAAAGGTGAAATGAAGTTCTATTCTACCGCAACAGTTTTGGAGAACAATAATATGCAGTCAAAAGATAATTTCATCATTTTCCTTAAAGGAGACATTGTAACAATATTTAGATTGATAAACCTATCAAAAATATTAAATTGATAAACTGATCATTGAGAGACACTGCAGGAGATTTCCAATTATTGGTTAAAGTTTACCCTATTAAAACCAAGTTTGAGATTCATTCCCACAGGCAAAAGTTGTTTCCTAAGGCCATAAAAATGTGTTGAAGTTTGTAAAAGTTTTTCCTTATTTTGCCAGCCTGGTCGATTAAGGAAACCATTGTTGTTTTCCAAGCATGTAATTAGCATAACCTGGATACTGCCCAGCACAGTCTGCAAGATAATAAAGAATGCCAAGCAATATTTTTAATGCCTATGCCAAATGAAATTCTTTTTTATGCCACTGCAACAGAAGCAAACATTTGTGAAAAATACAGCTAGCTGAGGAAAGCCAGTTTCCTTATTTGAAAATGAATAATGTCTCTTCATAGTTTTTGCAGATTATTCTGTCATACTGTACACATAACTAATGCCAGCACTATACAGTGCATATGCATAATGCTGCAGTACTGTCACACAATAGCATATGTACATAAACAGTAGTGCCAGAAAAGTGCCTCTTGTGATTAGTGCCAGGTCAGCGCACCTCTATAAACAGTAATACTTGCAGGGGCCCCTTTTAACCCCTTAAGGACCATGTTGTTTTGTACCTTAAGGACCAGACACTTTTTAGGGATTTTACCCATGTGGTGGTTTTACTGCTTTATTTTTTTCCTTTAGCTACCAAAATTATTTTTGTTGTGTTTTTTTTTCAGTGACATATAGCACTATTTTTTTTCACTAACTTTTTTTTCCGTTTTTTAGTTTTATTAGGGGTAAAAAGCTAAAAAAAATGAATTTTTTTAACATTTATAGTTTTTTAAAAAAATTATTTTTATATTTATACTAAAATAAAGTATGGGAACGGGTTCCTCTATTTGTTTTGGACATTTTGATATATAATATGTATGGTTTTGGTTTACAGGGCGCATACGGCTACGGTTTTTGTTGGCGTCTGCTTTGTGTTATTTTCTTTCTTATGTATATATTGTTGTTTTATTATGTAATTTTATTTTACTTATGTATGTAATTGTGTATTTTACTATCTATGTCCCCCATGACGTCATGTAAGACTTCTGGGGGACATTTATTTTCTTTATTTGACACTTTCCTACTGTAGCTGGGGCATCCATAGGAACCCCAGTTACAGGGGAAAGCAACCCCTGTAGTGACATTAGTCACTTGCAGAGCTGCCAGAGTCTAGTTTGACCCTCCAGCTTTGCAGTAGCAGGGAATCCCGGGAGGTCACATGAACCCCCTGGGGTCCTGTAGGGAAAGTGCATGTTACTTTCACTTTCCCCACACAGTGCTCATTAAGCACTGTATATCGGGGAAGCAGAAGGCAGAAAGAGTTAAAGAACCCCTCCTGCCTTCTGCTCCGGGTTATCAGCAGTTACTAACAGCTGATAATCCGTTCCTGCCTTTGATTGATTGCAGAGCAGGAGACCTAAAGCACCGCCGTAATTTTACAATCTGCGGTGCTCTAAGCCCAGGACCAGCTGCCATAAATTTACTGTGGCTGGTCCTAAATGGGTTAAACAGTTCAAGCATAGTGCCTCACAGAAATAGTAGTGCAATGTTGTAGTATATTGTAATCTACTGTGATCTAATGCAATAAAATGGATAGTCAATGGTTGGTCAATTAGTAGTCTCACTGTCATTTTGTTTAATACTTTCTCTCCCTGCGCACTGCATTTACTGCTCTAAAGAGTGGTAGTTAACACCAAACTGTATACAGTGCAGTGGGTGTCAGCTATAATGTTGCAATAAGCAATATTGAAGCCAACTCTGATCCAAATTGTTGAATTCATTAAATGCCAAGGTCATTGGTGACTGCAGTATCTAAGGGATTTACATAGCGCGGGAGCTATCCCTATAAGCTCATCAACATCCATGCAACATGTTCATGCAGTGATGATGGGTTTCCATGACAACTGGGAGCCTAACATGGGCCCCTTGTCCTGCCATCGACATGGGCTTATTAGCCCCTGTCTAAGACAGCATTTGATAGTGATATACTGATAGGCAACCTAAGAGGCATAATAACCTGCACTAAGTAAATATTGCAGTATATGACACGAGCAACCACATAATGGCATGGTCAAATCCCTGTGTTGAAATACAAAAACTGTAAAAAAAAATAAGTAAACAAATTGCTTCAAAAAGTAAAAAATCCCAAGTAAAAGCAAAACAGTTGTAGCTGCTGAAACTGTAAAGCGATCATGTTATTTATTCCGTATTGTGAGCTCTATAAATAGCCAATGACAGAATTGCTGTTTTTTTGTTCATTCTGATTCCAAACAGATTAAAAAGTGAATAATAAATGGTAGCAATGAATAATACAGCTCATGCTGTAAGAACACAAGGAACGTACCTTACAAACGTTTGTTGATGTTAAAAATTAAAATGTTAAAGCTCCAGAAAAAACTTTTTTTTTCAAAAAAGTATTTTTAGTGTTCAAAAGTAGAGTTGAGTGAACATACTCTGCCGAGCTTGATGCTCGTTCGAGTATTAGCATACTCGATGGTGCTCGTTACTCGAACGAGCATCAAGCCGTGTTCGACCCAGCCCCAGTTTTTGGCTCCTCCCCGCTGTGACGTGCCTGTTTTGGCCCCTCCCCGCCGCAACGCAGCACGCATCATTGGCAATTTTTTTGGCTGGCTGGCGAGAGAGAGAGAGAACCTAGGAAAAAAAAAAAAAAGCTCGGCACCCGGCGTCCCACATACAAAAATGCTCGAGTCTCCCATTGTAGTCAATGGGGTTCATTACTTGAGTAGAGCTCTTGAATTTTACGAAAAGCTCGACTCGAATAAGGCGGACTTGAGCATTTGGGTGCTCGCTCATCTCTATTCAAAAGTATTAAAAAATAAATTGTCAGGATGGGCGGCTATCAGGGTTGCCGTACCCGCACGGCAGACGCTGTCACCCCGAGTGCATGTCGCAGGGGGACTCCTACGCTGGTCATCACTCCTGGCCGCCCGGCTCCTACATGGTGCAGAGGTGCTAGGAGCATGGCGGCTGCTGCCCGGCGCCGTGTTCCTGTTTCCATGGCAGCCTGCTGCATCCCCACTGACCTAGTCTGGTCTGCTAGTGCTGAGGGAGGTTCTCCCAGCACTTTCTAATCATCCTGCTGCTGTCAGGTGTTCCGCCCCAATCAGCTGCTAGGGCGGGAGCTCTGACAGCATTCAAACCCCTCAGTTGCTTCCTGACACTGCCAGTGTTTGTATAGGCTTCCTTGCACTCACCAGCGTTATCTTGTATTCCTGATTATTAGTGTTGTGACCTCGGCTTTTCCCCTGACCTGACTTCGTCTCCTCCTTCTGTACTGCGTTTCTCCAGACTGATTTTTAGTGCTTGACCTTGGCTTGCTCCTGGACTGGTTTGCAGTTTTCCCTTTGTCCTTCGCTCTGATTGTCTGTTTGTCTGTTCATTTGTTTTCTGTCTCCAGGGATTGTGGATTTCCCCAGCATTCCCCTAGCCAGTGTAGGGACCGTCGCCCAGTTGCCTGTCTGGGGTTAGCCAGGAGTGGAGGCAAGTAGGCAGGGACAGGGGTTGTGGGATACGTTGCAGGGACCCCCAACTCCTGCTTTCCTGACATAAATGACTTTATATATAAATTTATAATGGTAGCAAAAAAAAGATTATACCATTTATACTGTATACTGAAAAATAAAAGCTACGAATCAATAGGAAAGTTGCTGTTTTTTTCCACCTTCCCTAAAAAACTGATAAAAGTTATACACACCCAGCAGCGGCTGCTGGCAGACACATTTTATAGTAGTTTAACAAAGACCAAAAAGTCATGATTATGCTTTAACCCTTGTGTAGGGGCCAGTGTGTACGTCCGTGGGCATACAGCCATAGTTCGATAATTGCCAAGGAAGTTTAGAGTCAATGAGGAGTACATTGCTGAAAAGAAGATGAATGTGAGCATCAAGGTATTGTTGAACATTTTTCCTAGAAATGTAGCCTAGCTAGCTCATTTACAGCCTGCGGGTCTTTTCTTTAGGAATATATAAAATAATTACTGTTTCAATTCTCATTTATAGCATGAGATGTGCAACAGTGTCAGATTCCTCAACAGCTGAAGTTGTTAGCCATCTGAAGCTGTCAGTTCTTGCAAACCCAAGTTCCAATTTAATGATGAATAGTTCACTATTTAAGGCTTTCTTTTAACAGAAATTGTGTCTGCAAATTTAACAAATCATAAACAAAGACATTTTGGTTAAAAGCTGCATCTCATTCAGCAAGATAGAAAACTACACACAGTCTTGTCATTTTTATACTGGAAATATATTATCAACTTTGTGACAAAATGTTATTTTAAACATTAAGGCCTCATGTCCACGGGGAAAAGAAGATGCGGCCGCGACGGAGGGAAGATCCGCAGCGTCCGGACAGGTGAGTTTATTCTTATTTTTAGCCTCATGTCCGCGGGGCAGGAGGGACCATTCTCCATGAAGAATCCGCGGCGGGCCTGATTTTCCCCATGGACATAAGGCCTAAATGTTTCCACTTTTAAATGGTCACTATTGGAGATGAGCGAATGTACTCGGTAAGGCCGATTTCGCAATCGAACACCGCGATTTTCAAGTACTTCACTACTCGGGTGAAAAGTACTCGGGGGCGCTGTGGGGCGGGGCGTGGCACGGTGGAGCGAGGGGTAGCAGCGCGGAACAGGTGGGAGCTCTCTCTCTCTCTCTCCCCCCCCCACTCCCCTCTGCAACCCCCCGCTCACCCACAGCGCCCCTGAGTACTTTTCACCCGAGTAGTGAAGTACTCGAAAATCGCGGTGCTCGATTGCGAAATCGGCCTTACTGAGTACGTTCGCTCATCTCTAGTCACTATATGATAATGGGCAGTGGGATAACAAAAGAACAAATCACTTTATTTAACTAATAGGGCGATTTTGATTTTGAAAAACAACTCTAAAGTGCTGTTCACGGGGGGCTCACTATCTTATAAGTTGCTGACCATTGCTTATTGTCATATGAAATTTGTCTCTAGCAGCAGAAAAACTGAAACAGATAACAGCTTGTTGCTGTCTAATGCTGCCCATAGAAGTCTAGGTAGAGATGAGAGGTGAAGAGAAGGAAGCTTTTGGAGGGAGGCAGAGACAAATAGATTCACATAGAGACATAGCTGCGGCTTCTAGTATGTGCTTTATTTCATGTCAGACCCAAATTCACACCTACACTGCTTAGTGCTGCTGTACAATATCTTACATGCTGCAGCTGTTTATCTGTATATGACAAATTAAGATAGGATCGCAACATTTCCTCTACGCTTCTTGAGGAGGGAGACATCATAGCAAGTAGTTTCAGGAAAAACTGAAAATTAGATATAGAGCCTGAAAAGGCAGAAACATGGTTAGAAAATCCACATGTAAAGCATATAATGTCATAAACAGTGTTATTTATCATGTACATATCAATGTTTCCCTTAGACAGAAAAAATAATAATTTTCATATATTAGTGCTAAGGTCATCACATTTATTATTATATACATGAACCAACTGTTATTTTATGTTTTTCAAAAACAGTGACATATGATTTGTATGTAACCCTATTAAGTAGAGAAAAGTATGGCAGCAAACCAGGTGCAGATAAATGATGCAGAGCTTTATTCCTCCTCAAGTCACAGATACATGACGTTTCGACACAAAGTCTTTTTCAAATCAGACTTTGTTTACAATTCAGACTTTGTGTCGAAACGTCATGTATCTGTGACTTGAGGAGGAATAAAGCTCTGCATCATTTATCTGCACCTGGTTTGCTGCCATACTTTTCTCTACATACTTGGATTACTTTGGAAATTATTTTGATCAATTTCCTTGTGGCGATTGCAATTTACCAGTTCATCCCTTATTGGGTTAAGGTGGTGCTGTCTGCAACTCTATTTGTCTTTATTGTAACCCTATTAATGATTCTCCCCATAGTTATCTTATTTTTCCATTTTTCACAATTATAAATGATATGTCGCATTTTTACCATAGTATTTCCCTAATTCATACAATGACATCAAGTCATACAATTATTGATCTGACACACATATTCTGCAACACTATGCATGCACTTGCTGTTGCTTTTGTTGGGCTCTGTTTCAATCAAATCTTTGCTTTTACTACTTTTATGGCAATTATGTACACCATCCAATATTTCACCATTAACTCACACTTCATTAAAATTTGTGGAAAATATTTCACAACCAAGCAAAAACCCATGGAACTCATCCAGAGGATTAAATTTCCCTCGAATTGTTCCAATATATTCCAAACTTAAATATCTGTAAGAGGATTTCATTAGGTATCACCATGCTGACGCAACAATGTGAAGCCACTAAGAACGTCTGAAACTATAAAAACACTGCTCATAGTGCAATGGCCTGGTTTGGTAGTGCAGCTCTCCCATTCACATCAATATCTAAACATATCTGCAATGCCAGATTGGGCCACTATGTTATGGACAACATTAAAAACTTTCAATGACTGGTTCCTTACTTACTGCATGAGCGATTACTGCTATGAAGGTAATTCCAGGAAGAGCTGCATTCCATATTGGCAACCCCTGTTACCGTAAAAAAATGTAATACAATTGATTTAATTAATTTAGACTTTTATTTATAATTAGGATCAGCAAAATATTGGGAAGTATGAGTATTGTGTTGGGCTCGTATATCTATAGTCCAACATAGCGTTCCCATTCTACGCTTCTATCCCAAACTCTTCTCTTTATTTTCTCATCTGGACAGAAGATAGTCATAAACAGTCAAGCAAACATGTCTAAAATATAGAAAATAAGGTACAAATGCAAATATTTTCCATTATATAATGCAATATCATATTAGAGTTTCGGAGAATTGGTGACACATTTGTTTTCTAAAATACTACATTGTTTTCCATGTGTTTTGGTTGGCCTAGACTTGAGAGGTAGAACTTAACTTGTCTATTTTCAGCCTGTTATTATGTGTATTTTGATGGTAGCTTAGCAGGTGTTCCTCAGAGGATTAATCCTGTGCCCTCTAAGCTGATAACTATGTGTATCCTGAGGTGTTACCATGGTAGAGGTAAGAACTGAAATGTTTGCTCAACGTGACCAAATGACTTTTTAGAATGTGTTTACCATTATTTCAAACTATCTTCTTTTGTCTGAAGACATTCTACACTTTCCTGTTAACACTAACATGTCAGTCAAGCAATTGCTGAATTGGATATCAGTGCTGTATCTATAATCTGTAGAAAAATGTAAACTACAAGACACACATAACTAGGCATACAGAGCAATGTAGATAGAATTAAAGGCACTCTCTGCATGTGCCCTTAATTTTACACAGTTGAGCTAAGTTTGCCAAATTTTTGGACATTTACTCTTTACATTAATCGATAAATTACATTTTTTTTCATAAACCATATCCATAAATACATCTATCTTAATCATGCTACCATTTTGGATCCATTAACACTGGATAGGCTCTTCAGAAGAATCATATGTCTGCACATCTTCTCTAGTTCATTCTTTGCCAGTACAGCAAGTAAAAAAATGCAAGAAAAACAGAAAATTGCATACTTTTACTTTTCTTTTTAAAATATTACTGTATTGTTAAAGAAAAGGGTAGCTGGTCGAATATTTTAAGTTTTAAGAGCTGAATTTAACAATTAACACTGTGATGCAGCAGCAGCAAAATAAGCAAACACAATTCTCGGATGTATTAAGAGAAGCATAGAGTCTAGATCATGTGAGGTCATTACCCCCCCCTACTCTTCCTTAGTCAGACCTCATCTGGAATACTGTGCCCACTTCTACGCACCATAATTTAAAAGAGACATAGACAAACTGGAACAAGTTCATAGAAGAGCTTCTAGGAAGGTGATCACGGGTTATGGCTAGGTAGGTTATAGCCAAACACTTGTAAATATAGTGTCACATGTAAATCATGGCCCCATCATGTCCAGATCAGGTCCACTGGAATTGGAATTTATTTACATTTGCAAGAGAGATTGCCCCATTTATAATGACTATGTGCAATAATAAGGTATATGGGCAAGTATTGTCTTGATGCGACACAGCCTTTAAGTTATCATCCCTACTTAATTGCTACAGATACTCATTTTAAGTCCCTCGTGCTTCAGCTAAAACAATTTATTTAAAGAAATGTGTCGGTAATGTACAGTAAGTCGTTGTGTCCAATTATGACCATCGTCTGTCTGAGTATGAGGAGGGGGAATAATTGGGATGGAGTGAAGATGAACTGTTATGTTTTTATTTAGTCTGGTGTTTAACACTTAGATTGCAGGCTGATATAAGACTATTTTAATTAATTTTTCACCATGGAGTAACAAACAATAGAGATGAGCGAACGTGTTCTTCCGAGCTTGATATTCGTGCGAATATTAGGGTGTTCGTGATGTTCGTTATTCGTAACGAACACCATGCGGTGTTCGGGTTACTTTCACTTCCTTCCCTGAGACGTTAGCGCGCTTTTCTGGCCAATTGAAAGACAGGGAAGGCATTACAACTTCCCCCTGTGACGTTCAAGCCCTATACCACCCCCCTGCAGTGAGTGGCTGGGAAGATCAGGTGTCCGCCGAATATAAAAGTCGGCCCCTCCCGCGGCTCGCCTCAGATGCCGTGTGAGTTAGATGAGGGACAGTGCTGTTTGTACCGGAGCTGCTGTAGGGAAAGAATTTGTAGTTAGTGTAGGCTTCAAGACCCCCCAAAGGTCCTTATTAGGGCCACTGATAGCTGTGTGTTGGCTGCTGTTAGCAGTGGCAATTTTTTTTTCCTCAAAATCGCCTCTGCAGAGCGTTGCACCCGGCATTAGGGACAGAAGTGCTGCATAGGCAGGGAGAGTGTTAGGAGTGAGTGTAGCCTTCAAGAACCTCAACGGTCCTTTCTAGGGCCATATTTAACCGTCTGCAGTACTGTCCAGGCTGCTGTTAGCTGTGCTGCATTTTTTTTTTACTTCTCAAAATCGCCTCTGCAGAGCATTGCACCCTCCATTGATACTGCAGGGAAAGAATTGTGTAGGCAGGGCCACAACACAGTTATTATTCATTGAATATACGCAGTGCTGCCTTTTGGTGGAAAAAAACGGAAAATATTTCTATTTGTCCTGCCTCTGTCCGTCCTAAGGGCGGTGGACACGTGTCGGCTGCGTGTGCAACCTTTAAAAATCAGACGCACCCAGCTACGGTTTACTGCTGGCTTCGCCATTTGCTTTCCTTAATTGGGAAAAAAAATACCTGCTCTGCCACAGTTAATAACTCTGCTACCCTCACGTTCTGTGACACATTAGCAGGAAAACAGCACAGTTATTAAACTTAGATTATACATTCACTGGAGGCAGTGGGGCCTTTCGTTTTCAAAAAAGGGAAAAAATTATATTTGGCCTGCAGTCTTGCGCCAATTTATTAGCTGCCTGTGAAATCAAATCACTGGTAATACAGCATGCTGAGGGGTAGGGGTAGGCCTAGAGGACGTGGACGCGGCCGAGGACGCGGAGGGCCAAGTCAGGGTGTGGGCACAGGCCGAGCTCCTGATCCAGGTGTGTCGCAGCCGACTGCTGCGCGATTAGGAGAGAGGCACGTTTCTGGCGTCCCCACATTCATCGCCCAATTAATGGGTCCACGCCGGAGACGGTTATTAGAAAATGAGCAGTGTGAGCAGGTCCTGTCCTGGATGGCAGAAAGTGCTTCGAGCAACCTATCGTCAACCCGCAGTTCTGCGCCGTCCACTGCTGCAAATCCGAATCCTCTGTCTGCTGCTCCTCCTTCCTCCCAGCCTCCTCACTCCACTACAATGACACCTGCTCAGGAGCGGGAACACTCCCAGGAACTGTTCTCGGGCCCCTGCTTAGATTGGGCAGCAGCGGTTCCTCTCCCACCAGAGGAGTTTATCGTCACTGATGCCCAACCATTTGAAAGTTCCCGGGGTCCGGGGGAAGAGGCTGGGGACTTCCGCCAACTGTCTCAACAACTTTCTGTGGGTGAGGAGGACGATGACGATCAGACACAGTTGTCTTGCAGTGAGGTAGTAGTAAGGGCAGTAAGTCCGAGGGAGCAGCGCACAGAGGATTCGGAGGAAGAGCAGCAGGACGATGAGGTGACTGACCCCACCTGGTGTGCAACGCTTACTCAGGAGGACAGGTCTTCAGAGGGGGAGTCAAGAGCATCAGCAGGGCAGGTTGCAAGAGGCAGTGCGGTGGCCAGGGGTAGAGGCAGGGCCAGACCGAATAATCCACCAACTGTTTCCCAAAGCGCACCCTCGCGCCATGCCACCCTGCAGAGGCCGAGGTGCTCTAAGGTCTGGCAGTTTGTCACAGAGACGCCTGACGACCGACGAACAGTGGTGTGCAACCTTTGTCGCGCAAAGCTCAGCCGGGGAGCCAACACCAACAGCCTCACCACCACCACCATGCGCAGACATATGATGGCCAAGCACCCCACAAGGTGGAAAGAAGGCCGTTCAGCGCCTCCGGTTTGCACCCCTGCCTCTCCCCCTGTGCCCCAACCTGCCACTGAGATGCAACCCCCCTCTCAGGACACAGGCACTACCGCCTCATGGCCTGCACCCACACCCTCATCTCCGCTGTCCTCGGCCCCATCCAGCAGTGTAGTTCAGCGCACCGTCCAGCCCTCGCTTGCGCAAGTGTTCGAGCGCAAGCGCAAGTACGCCGCCACGCACCCGCATGCTCAAACGTTATCCGTCCGCATAGCAAAATTCATCAGCCTTGAGATGCTGCCGTATAGGGTTGTGGAAACTGAGTCCTTCAAAAGTATCATGGAGGCGGCGGCCCCGCGCTACTCAGTTCCCAGTCGCCACTACTTTTCCCGATGTGCCGTCCCAGCCCTGCACGACCACGTCTCCCGCAACATTGTACGCGCCCTCACCAACGCGGTTACTGCCACGGTCCACTTAACAACGGACACGTGGACAAGCACAGGCGGGCAGGGCCACTACATCTCCCTGACGGCACATTGGGTGAATTTAGTGGAGGCTGGGACAGAGTCAGAGCCTGGGACCGCTCACGTCCTACCCACCCCCAGAATTGCGGGCCCCAGCTCGGTGCTGGTATCTGCGGAGGTGTATGCTTCCTCCACTAAAGCACCCTCCTCCTCCTCCTCCTCCTCTGTCTCGCAATCAAGATGTGTTAGCAGCAGCATGTCGCCAGCAGTCGGTGTCGCGCGGTGTGGCAGCACAGCGGTGGGCAAGCGTCAGCAGGCCGTGCTGAAACTACTCAGCTTAGGCGATAAGAGGCACACAGCCCACGAACTGCTGCAGGGTCTGACACAGCAGACCGACCGCTGGCTTGCGCCGCTGAGCCTCCAACCGGGCATGGTCGTGTGTGACAACGGCCGTAACCTGGTGGCGGCTCTGCAGCTCGGCAGCCTCACGCACGTGCCATGCCTGGCCCACGTCTTTAATTGGGTGGTTCACCGCTTTCTGAAAAGCTACCCACGCTTGTCAGACCTGCTCGTAAAGGCGCGCCGGCTCTGCGCACATTTCCGCAAGTCCCACACGGACGCTGCCACCCTGCGCACCCTGCAACATCACTTTAAGCTGCACCGACTGCTGTGCGACGTGCCCACACGGTGGAACTCTACGCTCCACATGTTGGCCAGGCTCTATGAACAACGTAGAGCTATAGTCGAATACCAACTCCAACATGGGCGGCGCAGTGGGAGTCAGCCTCCTCAATTCCTTTCAGAAGAGTGGGCCTGGTTGGCAGACATCTGCCATGTCCTTGGTAATTTTGAGGAGTCTACCCAGGTGGTGAGCGGCGATGCTACAATCATTAGCGTCACCATTCCTCTGCTATGCATCTTGAGAAATTCCCTGCAAACCATAAAGGCAGCTGCTTTGCGCTCGGAAACGGGGGCGGGGGAAGACAGTATGCCGGTGGATAGTCAGGGCACCCTCCTGTCTATTTCTCAGCGCGTACAGGAGGAGGAGGAGGAGCATGAGGAGGATGAGGAGGAGGGGGAAGAGACAGCTTGGCCCGCTGCTGACGGTACACCGGCTGATTGCCTGTCATCCTTTCAGCGTGTATGGCCTGAGGAGGAGGAGGAGGAGGAGGAGGATCCTGAAAGTGATCTTCCAAGTGAAGACAGCCATGTGTTGCATACTGGTACCCTGGCACACATGGCTGACTTCATGTTAGGATGCCTTTCTCGTGACCCTCGCGTTGCACGCATTCTGGCCACAACGGATTACTGGGTGTACACACTGCTCGACCCACGCTATAAGGAGAACCTGCCCACTCTCATTCCCGAAGAGGAAAGGGGTTCGAGAGTGTTGCTATACCACAGGACCCTTGATGGTAAAATTCCCAGCCGACAGCGCTAGTGGCATAAGGCGCAGTACCGAGGGCAAGGTAGCAGGGGAGGTGCGGAGATCGAGCAGCATGTACATCCCAGGCAGTGCAACAGTCTTTAAGGGCCTGGCCAGCTTTATGGCTCCCCACCAAGACTGTGTCACCGCTCCCCAGTCAAGGCTGAGTCGGTGGGAGCACTGTAAAAGGATGGTGAGGGAGTACGTAGCCGATCGCACGACCATCCTCGGTGACGCCTCTGCCCCCTACAACTACTGGGTGTCGAAGCTGGACATGTGGCCTGAACTAGCGCTGTATGCCCTGGAGGTGCTTGCTTGTCCTGCGGCTAGCGTGTTGTCGGAGAGGGTGTTTAGTGCGGCTGGGGGAATCATCACAGATAAGCGTAGCCGCTTGTCAACCGACAGTGCCGACAGGCTAACACTCATCAAGATGAACAAAGGCTGGATTTCCCCAGACTTCTGTTCTCCACCAGCGGACAGCAGCGATACGTAAGCAATACGTAGGCTGCACCCGCGGATGGAAGCTACGTTCTCTCTCACCATCCAAAACGGGGACATTTCTGCTTCATCAATCTGTGTCTAATATTCCTCCTCCTCCTCCTGCTCCTCCTCCTGAAACCTCACATAATCACGCTGAACGGGCAATTTTTCTTAGGGCCACAAGGCTCACTCAAATAATTTTTCTGAACAATTTTTATAAGTTTCAATGCGCTTAAAAGCGTTGGAGCTTTAACTTGAACCAATTTTTCGTTACACTGGGCTGCCTCCAGGCCTAGTTACCACTTAAGCCACATTAACCAAAGCGATTCACCTGCCATCTTGGTTGGGCATGGCCAATTTTTACTGAGGTACATTAGTACTGTTGGTACACCAATTTTTTGGGGCCCTCACCTACAGTGTAATCATAGTAATTTCTATGTTCTTCGCCTGCACTCATGGTACAGAAAGGTGTGTGGGGTTGGCCTACACTTTAGCTACATAAATGTAACTTGTGCCTTGGCTATACTAAGGCTACTGAAATGGAACTAAGACTGCGCTCCCACTATACTGCTGCTTCAGAATTGTTACTGGGGCCTGTATTGAGTGCTACTATTGCTGACATGGAACGAAGACTGCGCTCCCGCTATACTGCTGCTTCGGAATTGTTACTGGGGCCTGTCTTGAGTGCTACTATTGCTGACATGGAACGAAGACTGCGCTCCCGCTATACTGCTGCTTCGGAATTGTTACTGGGGCCTGTCTTGAGTGCTACTATTGCTGACATGGAACGAAGACTGCGCTCCCGCTATACTGCTGCTTCGGAATTGTTACTGGGGCCTGTCTTGAGTGCTACTATTGCTGACATGGAACGAAGACTGCGCTCCCGCTATACTGCTGCTTCGGAATTGTTACTGGGGCCTGTCTTGAGTGCTACTATTGCTGACATGGAACGAAGACTGCGCTCCCGCTATACTGCTGCTTCGGAATTGTTACTGGGGCCTGTCTTGAGTGCTACTATTGCTGACATGGAACGAAGACTGCGCTCCCGCTATACTGCTGCTTCGGAATTGTTACTGGGGCCTGTTTTGAGTGCTACTATTGCTGACATGGAACGAAGACTGCGCTCCCGCTATACTGCTGCTTCGGAATTGTTACTGGGGCCTGTCTTGAGTGCTACTATTGCTGACATGGAACGAAGACTGCGCTCCCGCTATACTGCTGCTTCGGAATTGTTACTGGGGCCTGTCTTGAGTGCTACTATTGCTGACATGGAATGAAGACTGCGCTCCTCCTATAATGCTGCTACTGATATGTTAGTGGGGCCTGTCCTAATGCTACGGCTGAAATGTTACGAATTCTGGGCTCTGCCTATACCGCTGCTAATGGTATGTCTCTGGGGTGTGGAAACAGAGGCTTCCCAAAGACATGATGGCGGCGAGGCCATTTCCCACCGACGCGGTTACTGTTAAGGTGCATATTACCACGGACACGTGGAGAGGACACGTAGTGCCTCAAAAACATCCCCCTCCTCCTCCAACAGGGAAAACATTCTTGGCAAATGCCTTTGCATTGGTTCGTCTGGTGGCAGTCCAAGAATTTCACCTTTACCGACACTACAAGACAGCCCCCACACCATCCCCCCGCCACGGCCCACTTAATCCTGGCCGCATTCCGAAAACCAACAAAATACAACCGTGCTACTAGGTCCGCAGTCACCACCACATTACCACCAACGCGGCTACTGTTAAGGTGCATATTACCAGTCTGACTGGGGCATGCAGACACCTTGACAGAAGGAATAGTGTGTGGCACATAGGTTCCCCATTGCTATGCCCACGTGTGCAGCTCCTGATGGCGGTGGCACAGGATTCTATTTCTCATTGCTTCTGTACAGCATTGTGGGCTATCGTCCCGCCCCTTTTAAAGAGGGTCGCTGCCTAGCCGTGCCAACCCTCTGCAGTGTGTGCCTGCAGTTCCTCCTCATGGCAGACGCACTTCTAAATAGACATGAGTGTGGCGTGGCATGAGGGCAGCTGAAGGCTGCGCAGGGACACTTTGGTGTGCGCTGTGGGGGGGAGGGGGGCGGTTGGGCAGCATGTAACCCAGGAGAAGTGGCAGCGGAGTGTCATCCAGGCAGTGATTGTGCTTTGTTGTAGCTAGTGTGGTGCTTAGCAAAGGTATGCCATGCTAATGAGGGCTTTTCAGAAGTAAAAGTTGTTGGGAGGGGGGGGGGCCACTCTTGCCGGTATTGTGGCTTAATAGTGGGACCTGGGAACTTGAGATGCAGCCCAACATGTAGCCCCTCGCCTGCCCTATCCGTTGCTGTGTTGTTCCCATCACTTTCTTGAATTGCCCAGATTTTCACACATGAAAACCTTAGCGAGCATCGGCGAAATACAAAAATGTTCTGGTCGCCCATTGACTTCAATGGGGTTCGTTGTTCGAAACGAACCCTCGAACATCGCGGGAAGTTCGTTCCGAATAACGAACACCCGAACATTTTGGTGTTCGCTCATCTCTAACAAACAACCCAATATTGCATAATTGCAGTATAAAGTTTTATGTCCTGTTTGTACAAAACTTGCTTTCAATGCTTGAAATTTAAAATATCTCTTTAGACAGATATTATGTAAATGCTTCATGAGAAAAATCATGTGCCATACGTTCAAAATCAGTTTCCTTATCTAGAACATCTTGACATCCCTAAATAAGTGTATTTTGTAACCATGTGTTTATCTTTTTTTCAAATGGTTTAAAAATGACATAAAACTCATAAAATTATAAAGTATAATGAGACATCACTGACAAGTTCTAAACCAGTATTTCTAATATAGATATGTGGCTCTCGTATGTTGTTTTAAGGAAAGAAAAATGACTCTTCTGAGATAAATCACAGGGGATCTGGTGTAATGTTTATAACTATGTTTTATTATCATGCTCTATCACCCTCTATAAATATATGATATACAAATGAGCATAGCTGCCAAAAATGAGATACCGTCTACATACTTCCAGCTGGGAAACCCAATATCAATTCATTAAACTGATCCTTCCAGTTGAAATAACTCATAATACAACTGGATAAGACAACAGATAATGAACAGTACAATGCACTAACTCTTCCTTTCCTAAAAAAAACCCCATGAAAAATATTTTCTACTATTTATTCTAAATTGAATTTATGCAATTTTTGTTATTATATGAGCCATGGAATAGTAGTTAAAAAATAGCATTTTACTAGTGATGTACAGACGGCTAAAGAGGTTGGTCAAAGTCCAAAACCTTCTACAATTTTATGCCAGAGTATAACATTGTAATGTTAGGGACACTGAAGGCTCTTGGCTGTACTGGCATTGGGGTATTAACAATGTAAATAGTGAAGACTGGTATCCTTCATATCTATAGGATGCAAGATGGCAGCGGTCATGTGATTCCTTCATCAGAAAAAAGCGGCAACACAAATCATCTTCATTTCGGCCTGCACATCTGAAAATGCATAATTCTCACCAAGTTTCAGACAGACAAGAATTTACTTTCTTAGTGATGAGATGTGAAATTCAGCTCTCCCAAGGTGTTTCTACCCCCATCAAACTCCTCAAATATTCATTTTAATGAATTTTATAGCCTACCAGTACTGCTGGTTTACTAGATTAAAATGCAGAACGGATGATAAAAGTTACCTCCCCACTCAGGCTATTAAGTCAAAGACCACAATTTCACAATCCTTCCAAGATTTACAGTATATGATTTGGGGATGCAATAGATAGATAGATAGATAGATAGATAGATAGATAGATAGATAGATAGGTATGAGACAGATAGATAGATAGTATATAGATAGGTATTAGATAGATAGATAGATAGATAGATAGATAGATAGATAGATAGATAGATAGATAGATAGATACACAACTGTTGAGACTTCGGTTCATAACCAAAGTCACACCGCTTGGCTGGATCTATCATACAATAGATACCACTGGTGCCCAACAGACCCCATTAATTCATAATGGACGCCGGCAGGTTTTAATGAGGCCAAATGCAGCATTATTTTCCCATTAAATATGATGGAATGTGTGACCAAGGCTCCAATACAAACGTGAAAAGAGTTTAAAAAACTGTATAATGTTACCTGTTACATATATAAAGATTTTATGTATTCTACACTGCATACTGCGGACCATTAATGTATGAAATGCAATAAAAAATATTTCCTTAGGCACATATTTTCTGATTTAATGCCTTGACTTTGGTATTTAGATTTATGTATTCCATACATACTGTATGCTATCTAAATGGAATTTTTACAAAGGTCTTCATCTGACATGTTCATATTTGTGTTTGACTATATTCCTGCAGGCAATTTGCAAAGTAAATGTCCTCTGGCTCGGATTTCTGCACAGCTGCCATGTTGCTTGGCCAAAAACACAGTTTCAAAACTGCAGGCCAATTAGTATTATCCTCTCTTAAACAGGATTTTAAACAGGAAATTATACCGTATTAAACAGAAAAAAAATGCATTTTCAGGATTTTATTTCTAAAATTTGAAACAATAATGAGAAAAACTTAGTGAAATTCAGAATGTATATACTTACATGGACAATGAAGCATAGAATATATACCCTGACATGATGCATGGTGTTAATTCCTAGTGGTCATAGAAGTAAAGAAGATATACAATATATATATATATATATATATATATATATATATATATATATATATATAATACATCTTTCATATGGAATCAGATGCATGCTCCCACATGTAATTTAGGCATGTAGATTTAGAGTACAAGCCTCGTGCAATTCTATGACATCTAATGCCCTATAATACCTCTTTTAAAAAAGATAGCCTTACTACAGCTTTTTACAGGTAGTCTACATTAAAATGGTGAAAGGTTTCTTTTAAGAGCTTGTCTGATAAGACCGCATTCACACAAGGTGGAATATTTCGTTGGGCACTGTGAAATATTCTACCATGCAAAAATATCCGCTGTACAATCTGCATGTCTAACGTGGTAGAATTCTGTGAGCAATCCTGGGTCAAAATCTGCATTTAGATCTGCAGATTTTGACAGTGGAATATTCTGCAGGGTACTATGGATATTCTATCCTGTGTGAAGGTACCCTAATAATGCTTAAGGGGACAAACCCCTTTTAAGATATTGTAGCAACACGGGGGTTAAAGAGCACGCCAAACGGTCACTTTTGCTTCTTGGTTGGTTTATTCACACAATCTTTAACAGAAACATAGACAACTGGGTCTCCAGAGAAATAATAAACGTTTGCAACAACAAAGTCTCTTTTCAATTTTAACCCTCCACAGTCTGCAGGAGGAACAAGTAAATCCTCAGCTGAGGAAACAGTAGCAAGTCCGTTGGTTTGCACAGACCTGCGGATGTCCAGAGTGCAACTGGTCCTTAAGTCTTTAGTATCTTCAGACCCTTAGTCCAAGGGCAGGCTTACCCCAGGGGTCCTGCTGGAACCACGTAGCGCTTCGACCACAGTGCTACTCTGCTCACAAGAAAAGTCACGTTTAAACTGAGCCTGGATCTCACAGACACACACCTCTGCCTCTCACTTCCAACTGTCTCCTTAAATAGCATGCTGGTTGAGTTGTAAGATCTGGCCTGGAGTAAAAGAGGACTGGTCTACATCACAGAGGCTAATAACCTCTGTGACATATACCTTCCACTCCAGACCACACCTCTCACCCTGTTACAATATATACTGTAACTGCCATTTCAGGTGACTTCAGAATAATTTGTCATATGAGTACATAAGCAGTAGCACTATTTCATGCCATTGGATTACTCGCATATCAAATTTTGAACTAGTTTTCAGGGTTTTTTTCACAATTGTTTAGATTTTTCTGAGCTACAGGGTAGACACTAGTGGTTGTGATGTCTCCCATACACAGCAGATGCAGAGGAAATTTCCTAGTTCTCTGTAGTACACATTCAGAATCATCAACCATAGAAAACATTATGCAGCAGTACTGAGCAGTGTAGCTGTGAATCAAGCACAGGGGTGAGATCGTGGGTGGTATCCAACAGGTTCTCCCTGGTTAAAAACAGAGACAGTTTGTGGAACTGAACAGAAGCAGTCCAGCTATTATCACATCACCTGCACCATTCCTTGGAGAACTGGCCTGCAAAAGTATAAGACAGTATGGGAACATGGGATTGATAAGTATAGTTCACATAAGGGATTGGCATTCTTTTTATCAGGGGACAATATGCATGGCACAGTTATTTTCAGGAGCAAAATCTGTGGCATTAATATTTATAAGGGGCATTATAGGATTCACTTTTCTTTTAGGGGTCAATATAGGAGGTTTATTTATGCTTAATATTTATAGGGTGCACACTGGGCAGGACTTATTTTAAGGGGGCATTATCTGTTGCACTATTTACAGGGGAACAATGAGGACACACATGTTCAGAGGACATTATGGGTGGCAATGAAGTTTTCAACGTTTATTTGTAAGGCACAAATATTTTCAGGACATTATAGGTAGGGCTAATATTTTCATGTACATTCTGGGCAAAATATTTTTAGCGGTGCTGTGTGTCCCAGCTATTTTTTTTAGGGTGCACCATGGGTAGTATAACTATAGTAGCATGGTGTCCATGACCACTATTGCCTGGCAGGACTACTAAAAAATAAAATATTTTAGAACATTCACATTTTCATGTATAACAAAGTACCCTTATCAGGGTGGTTTTCTACAATCCTGTGACACAGAACTTTGTAAGCTAACATAAAATGAAAGCAAAACACTAATAAATAGATAGTACCATATGCAATGTGTACATAAGCCCTCAGCCAGTATATCTTATAATGCAAGAGAAACTAAAAACACAGATACTGAACTTTTGAAATTGCAAATATAATCCAAGTATGTGAGTTGTTAATAGGCACTAGGGGTGACACAATTAGACTAAGTCATACTTAGGTCATCATTAACTAATTGCATAAAGCTCTTTGTATTTATTACATTGACTTATTCATAATGATATGCACAATAATAAAAATGACATAACACAATGATCCATAAATTAAAAATGTTGTCAAAAGATAAATAGTTGGATAACAACTAGAGATGAGCGAGCACCAAAATGCTTGAGTGCTCGTTACTCAAGTCGAACTTTCAGTGATGCTCGAGAGTTCGTTTCAAGTAACGAACCCCATTGAAGTCAATGGGCGACTCGAGCATTTTTGTATATGACTGGTGCTCCGCTAAGGTTTTCATTTGTGAAAATCTTAGCAAATCATCAAAGTCATGTAAAAAACACAGAAATGGATAGGGCAGGCGAGGAGCAACATGCAGGGCTGCATTTCGGGCTCCAAGGTCTCACTATTAAGCCACAATAGTGGCAAGAGTGAGACACCCCCCCACACTGTCAGCATAACGATCGTTCTCCTCTGCCACAGCTGTAACAGCTGTGGCAGAGCAGAACGACGTTAGCCCATTGAATTCAATGGAGCCGGCAATACAGCCGGCTCCATTGAAAGCAATGGGCTGTCGGCGATCGCACAATGAATTTTCGGGAAGGGCTTAAATATATAAGCCCTTCCCTGCAATTCATCCAGAAATGTGTAAAAATAAAAAAATATATATATACTCACCTTGTCCCGGCAGAAGGAGTTCAGCTGCGGCCAGCTGGCAGTTCTCCTGAGCTGCTCTCTGTAGTATTCAGCAGCCAAGGATTTAAAATCCCCACCAGCTGAATGAGCTGCCTCTGATTGGTCACAGCCTGACCAATCAGAGGCAGCTCTCACTCACACCCATTCATGAATTCATGAATGGGTGAGTGAGTGCTGCCACTGATTGGCTCAGCTCAGCTGTCATTCATTGAAAACAATGCGTGCATTCCCTATGGTGCACGCATGTCCTATCTTTGCAGGCACGCACCTGCAAAGTACGGACATGTGCACACACCATAGGGAATGCAGTGTTGTAAATACAAGCGTGTTTTTGTGCGTGCGTATGCACGCACCAAAACACGCTCGTCTGAACGAGCCCTTTAGGATGATTTTCAGGTAAGGGCTTATATTTTTAAGCCCTTCCCAAAAATTCATCCCGCGCTCGCGGCAGCCCATTGCTTTCAATGGAGCCGGCTGTATTGCCGGCTCTATTGAATTCAATGGGCTAACATCGTTCTGCCGGGACAAGGTGAGTATGTATTTTTTTTTTACTTTTTACACATTTCTGGATGAATTTCAGGTAAGGGTTTATATTTTTAAGCCCTTCCCGAAAATTCATCTCGCGCTAGCCGGCAGCCCATTGCTTTCAATGGAGCCGGCTGTATTGCCGGCTCCATTGAATTCAATGGTCAGTGCTCCTTTAATCGAGACGAGCACTGCGTGGTGCTCGTCTCGAGTAACGAGCATCTCGAGCACCCTAATACTCGAATGAGCATCAAGCTCGGACGAGTATGCTCGCTCATCTCTAATAACAACACATTACATTTATTTTCAAATATTTACCTTGCTGAAAATATTGCTATAACTTTGGCGATGATGATCGACTTTGCATATATTGAAGGTTAACCCAAACTTAGCGCTATGTTTGTAACAATCTTTTTAATATTTAAATATGTTTCGCAGAAAATGATGATGTTGTATTGGTGTTCACAATTGAATTGCAGTATCTACAGCAGCAGACCAGACAATTATATTTTATCTCTAGAGCCATAAACATATCTGAATGTTTAATAAATCCTATCCAGCTGCTTCTCGGATGCCTCTGCACTCTGCCAATCACTGCATTGGCTGCCCATACACTGCAGAACTCAACTCAAACTCACCACCCTCACCCACAGAGATCTCCATGGCACTGCACCACCATACATCACTTCCCTGCTGTTCATACATCACCCAGCTGGCACACTCCAATCAGCCAACACATTCAGATAAACACCACCCTAATACAAACCTCACATTCTCACCTCCAGGAGTTATCCAGAGCAGTAATAAAACACAAGTAATTCACAGCACACTTCAGGGATTATCAATCATACGTTCAGACCTTCAGGTCTATGAATGCATGTCAAGGTTGGGAGTCTGAGCCCAAGACTCCTATGGATAATCTAGTATACATAGAGAGGATGACAGCATTCCAGGCATATCAAATCAAAATATAGAATTTATTCCTCCATAGACACGACGTTCGACCCGCTCGGGGTCTTTGCTTGACAAAGACTCCGAGCGGGTCGAAACGTCATGTCTATGCAGGAATAAATTCTATATTTTGATTGGATATGCCTGGAATGCTGTCATCTCCTATCCAGAGCAGTACCAGTTCTCTGGAAAGCACTAAACCAAAACATGCAGACAATCCCCGACGCACAGAATTTTAGACGCGCCTTAAAAATGCAGCTCTTCAAGGAAGCATATAAAATCTCCTGAACTAATCCACCTCACCCACTGCAACACACCTTCTACCTCTCCCACTGCACACCTTGACTATTGCCTACCTATGGCACCCTACATGCTCCACTTTGCCTACCACGTACATCTCCTGCCCCTGTGCCTCCTGCATGCCCTACTCCTTTTTGTGTGTAAGCTGCTTCGTGCAGACCCCCCACCCTATTGTTTTTCTAATAATTGAATACTACATGTAACTTGTATCATTTGTGTTCCCCTGTGTTTTGAAAGTGCCGTGGAATAAGTTGGCGCTCTACAAATAAAGATTATTTTTATTAAATACCCATATCCATATATAATGGATTTTAGAAAATATTGACATTCAAAAAAGCCATAACTACGGTATAACTACACCCCTAACATCCTGATGCCATTCATTGAATGGCTGTGATTGGCTCATCAAGCGGTCCTGAGCAAATCACAGCAATGTCTTGCAGGAGGCGGGGTATTCAACCCACATTACCAGGAAGAGAATGCTCTTTCAGCACTGAGGATGACAAGGAAGAATGATGGCGCTCCTGGAGAGCAGCAAGAGGGACGGCACTGGCAAGGTAAGTATTAAGACACCACCTGAAAATAAGACACTGTGCATCTATTGGGGCAAAAATTAATATAAGACAGTTAGAGATGAGCGAACGTACTCGTCCGAGCTTGATACTCATTCGAGTATTAGCGTGTTCGAGATGCTCGTTACTCGTGACGAGTACCACGCGATGTTCAAGTTACTTTCACTTTCATCTCTGAGATGTTAGCGCGCTTTTCTGGCCAATAGAAAGACAGGGAAGGCATTACAACTTCCCCCTGCGACGTTCAAGCCCTATACCACCCCCCTGCAGTGAGTGGCTGGCGAGATCAGGTGTCACCCGAATATAAAAATCGGCCCCTCCCGCGGCTCGCCACAGATGCATTCTGACAGAGATCAGGGAAAGTGCTGTTGGTGCCGGAACTGATATAGGGAGAGTGTTAGGAGTAATTTAGGCTTCAAGAACCCCAACGGTCCTACCTAGGGCCACATCTAACCGTGTGCAGTAGTGTGGAGGCTGCTTTTTGCAGTGTTGCACATTTTTTTTTGTATATCGGCCGTGCAGAGCATTGCGTCCAGAGCATTGCGTCCTGCAGTAATTTTACATAGTCCAGGGCCAGTAGTGGTGGTGAGGCAGGGACAGTGAAAGACATATCCAGTCTATATAGGCAGTGGGCTTTTCCCAAAAAATTTGGGAAAAAAAATCTATTTGGGCTGCCTGTGACCGTCCTGACTGTACTGCGTCTCTGCTGGGGGTAGTTGTCCTAATTCATACGCAGCCAGCTAAGTGTTACAGCAGGCTTGCGCAAAATTCTTTCCTGGCTCTGCGTTGCCTATTACATCACCGCTGTCATCCTGTCCAGAGTGAAACAGTCTGCAGTAATTTTACATAGTCCAGGGCCAGTAGTGGTGGTGAGGCAGGGACAGTGAAAGACATATCCAGTCTATACAGGCAGTGGGCTTTTTCAAAAAAAAATTGGGAAAAAAAATCTATTTGGGCTGCCTGTGACCATCCTGACTGTACTGCGTCTCTGCTGGGGGTAGTTGTCCTAATTCATACGCAGCCAGCTAAGTATTACAGCAGGCTTGCACAAAATTCTTTCCTGGCTCTGCGTTGCCTCTTACATCACCTCCAATCGGGCATGGTCGTGTGTGACAACGGCCGTAACCTGGTGGCGGCTCTGCAGCTCGGCAGCCTCACGCACGTGCCATGCCTGGCCCACGTCTTTAATTTGGTGGTTCAGCGCTTTCTGAAAAGCTACCCACGCTTGTCAGACCTGCTCGGAAAGGTGCGCCGGCTCTGCACACATTTCCGCAAGTCCCACACGGACGCTGCCACCCTGCGCACCCTGCAACATCGGTTTCATCTGCCAGTGCACCGACTGCTGTGCGACGTGCCCACACGGTGGAACTCTACGCTCCACATGTTGGCCAGGCTCTATGAGCAGCGTAGAGCTATAGTGGAATACCAACTCCAACATGGGCGGCGCAGTGGGAGTCAGCCTCCTCAATTCTTTACAGAAGAGTGGGCCTGGTTGGCAGACATCTGCCAGGTCCTTGGAAACTTTGAGGAGTCTACCCAGATGGTGAGCGGCGATGCTGCAATCATTAGCATCACCATTCCTCTGCTATGCCTTTTGAGAAGTTCCCTGCAAAGCATAAAGACAGACGCTTTGCGCTCGGAAACAGAGGCAGGTGAAGACAGTATGTCGCTGGATAGTCAGAGCACCCTCCTGTCTATATCTCAGTGCGTTGAGGAGGAGGAGGAGGAGCATGAGGAGGATGAGGAGGAGGGGGAAGAGACAGCTTGGCCCACTGCTGAGGGTATCCATGCTGCTTGCCTGTCATCCTTTCAGCGTGTATGGCCTGAGGAGGAGGAGGATCCTGAAAGTGATCTTCCTAGTGAGGACAGCCATGTGTTGCGTACAGGTACCCTGGCACACATGGCTGACTTCATGTTAGGATGCCTTTCTCGTGACCCTCACGTTACACGCATTCTGGCCACTACGGCTTACTGGGTGTACACACTGCTCGACCCACGGTATAAGGAGAACCTTTCCACTCTCATACCCGAAGAGGAAAGGGGTTCGAGAGTGATGCTATACCACAGGAATATGGCGGACAAACTGATGGTAAAATTCCCATCCGACAGCGCCAGTTCCGTGGGCCAGGTAGCAGGGGAGGCGCAGAGATCAGGCAGCATGTACAGCACAGGCAGGGGAACACTCTCTAAGGCCTGTGACAGCTTTATGGCTCCCCAGCAAGACTGTGCACCGCTCCCCAGTCAAGGCTGAGTCGGCAGGAGCACTGTAAAAGGATGGTGAGGGAGTACGTAGCCGATCGCACGACCGTCCTCCGTGACGCCTCTGCCCCCTACAACTACTGGGTGTCGAAGCTGGACACGTGGCATGAACTCGCGCTGTATGCCCTGGAGGTGCTTGCTTGTCCTGCGGCTAGCGTCTTGTCAGAGAGGGTGTTTAGTGCGGCTGGGGGAATCATCACAGATAAGCGTACCCGCCTATCAACCGACAGTGCCGACAGGCTTACACTCATCAAGATGAACAAAGTCTGGATTTCCCCAGACTTTTCTTCTCCACCAGCGGACAGCAGCGATACCTAAACAATACGTAGGCTGCACCCGCGGATGGAAGCATTGTTCTCTATCACCATCAAAAACGTGGACCTTTTAGCTTCATCAATCTGTGTATAATATTCATCCTCCTCCTGCTGCTCCTCCTCCTGAAACCTGACGTAATCACGCTGAACGGGCAATAATTTTGCTCAGTCATATAATTTTTGTAAACAATTTTTATACGTTTCAATGCTCATTAAAGCATTGAAACTTGCACCTGAACCAATTTTTATTTTAACTGGGCTGCCTCCAGGCCTAGTTACAAATTAAGCCACATTAACCAAAGCGATTAATGGGTTTTACCTGCCCTCTTGGTTGGGCATGGGCAATTTTTCTGAAGTACATTAGTACTGTTGGTACACCAATTTTTTGGGGCTCTCGCCTACAGTGTAATCCAATTAATTTTTTGCCCACCTGCATTAAAGCTGACGTTACATCAGCTGTGCTGGGCACTGCAATGGGATATATTTATGTACCGCCGGTGGCTTCCTGGCATCCACCCATGTTGTCGGTCCACACGGAGTTGTAACTGCATGTGTCCACTTCTAAAGAACCCCAGTGTGACTGGGGCATGCAGCGTGGGCCGAAGCCCACCTGCATTAAACATGACATTACCTCAGCTGTGCTGGGCAATGCAATGGGATTTATTTATGTACCGCCTGTGGCTTCCTGGGACCCTCCCATGCTGTCGGTCCACACGGACTTCACAATAGGGAGTTGTACCTGCCTGTGTCTACTTATAAAGAACCCCAGTCTGACTGGGGCATGCAGTGTGGGCCGAAGCCCACCTGCATTAAACATGACATTACCTCAGCTATGATGGGCAATGCAATGGGATATATTTATGTACCGCCGGTGGCTTCCTGGCACCCACCTATGCTGTCGGTCCACAGGGACTTCACAATAGGGAGTTGTACCTGCCTATGTCTATGAATTGAAAACCCCGGTCAGGTTGGGGCATGCAGTGTGGGCCGAAGCCCACCTGCATTTAATCTGACGTTAGCTCTGCTGTCCAGGGCACTGCAATGGGATACATTTATGTACAGCCGGTTCCAGGGAGCCACCCACAGCATGATGGGCAATGCAATGGGATATTTTTATGTACCGCCGGTGGGTTCCAGGGAGCCACCCATGCTGTGGGTGCACACGGAATTCCCATTGCGGAGTTGTACCTGCCTGTGACTATTTATAAAAAAACGCGGTCTGACTGGGGCATGCAGACACCATGACAGAATGAATAGTGTGTGGCACATAGGTTCCCCATTGCTATGCCCACGTGTGCAGCTCCTGATGGTGGTGGCACAGGATTATATTTCTCATTGCTTCTGTACAGCATTGTGGGCTATCGCCCCGCACCCTTTAAAGAGGGTCGCTGCGTAGCCATGCCAACCCTCTGCAGTGTGTGCCTGCGGTTCCTCCTCATGGCAGACGCACTTATAAATAGACATGAGGGTGGTGTGGCGTTAGGGCAGCTGAAGGCTGCGCAGGGACACTTTGGTGTGCGCTGTGGACACTGGGTCGTGCGGGGGGGGGGGGGTTGGGCAGCATGTAACCCTGCCAACCCTCTGCAGTGTGTGCCTCTGGTTCCTCCTCATGGCAGACGCACTTATAAATAGACATGAGGGTGGTGTGGCTATGAGGCCAGCGTGTGGCATGAGGGCAGCTGCAGGCTGTGCACGGACACTTTTGTGTGCGCTGTGGACACTGGGTCGTGTGTGTGTGTGGGGGGGGGTTGGGCAGCATGAGAAGTGGCAGCAGAGTGTCATGCAGGCAGTGATTGTGCTTTGTTGGAGGTAGTGTGGTGCTTAGCTAAGGTATGCATTGCTAATGAGTTCTTTTCAGAAGTAAAAATTGTTGGGAGGGGGGGTGGCCCACTCTTGCCGCTATTGTGGCTTAATAGTGGGACCTGGGAACTTGAGATGCAGCCCAACATGTAGCCCCTTGCCTGCCCTATCCGTTGCTGTGTCGTTCCCATCACTTTCTTGAATTGCCCAGATTTTCACAAATGGAAACCTTAGCGAGCATCGGCGATATACAAAAATGCTCGGGTCGCCCATTGACTTCAATGGGGTTCGTTACTCGAAACGAACCCTCGAGCATCGCGAAAAATTCATCCCGAGTAACGAGCACCCGAGCATTTTGGTGCTCGCTCATCTCTAGTAATGGCCATTAACACTTTATTATTTTCATTTGCATGTGAAAGGGCCTCCAGGAGCTGTTTGCAGAGCCCAGTGTGGGATTAATCACACGCCCAGCTGTGCAAACAGCTGCATTGTTCTGCTCACAACTCACATTGTTATCTGCCAACTCCCATGGAGATAACAGCAAGCAGTCTACTGAGAAATAAATGTGTTTGCTTTATCTCTCCGTAGATGAAAGATGGATTTTAAGTTCACCTTAAATGAAAAGTGCACAATTGTTACATGTAATAATTATCACTCATTTTTGGTCCTTTAAACAAATTTTGAATGATAATCGCTACATGTAAATGCGCCTTACGAAAGCTACATCCCTGGACTCCTTAAAACTTGTCCTATGAGCACCATAACTTAGTCTTTGGGCTCATTGGCGATGACTGATTCCCTTTAAAACACTTTAGTGAGGTGAAATAAAAAAAATGCAACTGGACGATTTTGGGGGGAGGGGTTAATTTGTATGGTGTTCATAGTGTAGTAAAATTGACATGTACACTATATTCTAAGGGTCTGTATGCTTACAAAGATACCTAGAATGTTTTTTTAATGTTTTACTCTTTTTAAAAATTCATTTATTTCATTTGGGCTGCATGGAGGCTTGTTTTTTTTTTTGCAAGACAAGCTGTAGTTTACATTGGTACCATTTTTGAGTGCGAACAGCTTTTGATCACTTTTTATTCAGGATTTTTAAGGAGACAGGGTGTCCAATATACACATCTGACGTTGCAAATTTTATTCCTCACGGTGTTCAGTATGCAGGATAAATAGTGCATTCTCTGAGACCCACAACTTTTTATTTTTCCATCTATTGGAGTATATGTAGGCTTGTTTTTTGTGGGGCAAGCTATAGTTTTATTTGTACCATTTTTGAGTATACACACCATTGTGAGCACTTTTTATTCAATTATTTTAGGAGACGGGTGTGTTCGAAAAACACATTTCAAGCTTTATTTGCTTACAGTGTTCACTGCATGGAATAAATATATTGCAATATTTTACTAAATTAGTCTTTTACAGACAGTGGTATTCATTTTGTTTATTTTCTACTTTTTTTATATGAAAAATTGTAAAGTGTTTTTTTTTTTAAATTTTATTTTTATATCTGAAAAGCAGACTCTGAAATGCACGGTTAACAAAGAATCAAACCTCCATTACGGATACCATTATTTTTCCGATTTGTTTCAGCTATGTAGTGTACTTTGATAGCCTCAAGCTTACTATTTTGTTGAGGTGTTGCTGAAACAAATGGACCATCAGAATGAAAAATCCTATAATGACAGTGAAAAGAAAGCAACATTTCACTGGCTGCGAAAAAAAGTGCTTTATGCTCTCTTTATAAACTAAAAGGCCTTAAGTAGTGCTTCTTTGTCTTGACACTTATTTACCATGAAGTCTCTGCCACAGAAATGAATATGTAAACAAGTCAAATTTCTTATTGTGTTCCACTTCGCTCGATCAGCTCTTTTCATCAGACATTGAGTATGCACAGCCATTGATTTCTCTTTAGCGACAGAAGAGGATGAGTTAGAACATATCTTATCACAAAAGGGAAACATGTCCTAGATTCAAAACAAAAATGTTAGGAACTGGTAGATTTTATTTAATCCAGCCTTGTTGTTTTCGACTTTATCCTCTGTGTAATGTGACCCATATTATTTCCAACAAAACATACTCCGTCATCACTATGGAATATGATAATATTTAGCCACAAAGGGATTTTTTAAAGAAAAATAGCTCTGGTCTCAGTCCATAAACCCTATTTTACAGGAGAGACTGTGGTGGAGACTTGTTAACCCCTTAGTTACGGCCAATACAGATTTTACTAACTTTACTAATGGGCTTTTAACCTGCGCCTATATCTATACATCTTTTTAAGAGGGTGGTTTGGCTGACTGCTGACAGCCAGGCTCCTGCTTTAGCCCCTAGGAAAGAAGAAACCTCGCAGCAGGGCAATTTCATTCCTTGCATGACACAATCCATAGCAACAGCAGCATGTAAGCAGATGGCAGGAGAAGGGGCCTCTTTCTGTCACCAGTCGGCACCCCACAGTATGATTGCAAGGTACCAATGGCTTTCTATGGCAGCTGCTAGCCAGACAAAGGCTTCCATGTCTGCCATGTAAATTAGCCACTGCTTCTGGAAGAATCTTATAGGTTACTGTCATTACAAGTATTGCAGTGTACTATCCTAGCCATCAAAGGATCACATCTTCAGGTCCCCTTGAGGGACTAAAAGGTAGTGTCAAAGAAGTGCAAAGAAGTTTAATTTAAAGGAAAAAAGTCCATTAAAAATACACATTTTCCCACAAAAAAAAAACATTTTAAATGGATAAAATACCAAAACCAGTTTTTAAAAAGCAACAACTAACCGGTCTTACCGCTTTGGTAATGACCCAGATAAAAATGCATTATTTATCTTATAAAAATAATGCTAGAACTACTATTTTTGTTTTGTTTACCTCCCAAAAAATGCAATAAAACAATCCAAAAGTCACATATACCCCACGGTACAAATAAAAACTACACCTCTTGCCACAAAAACAAGGCCTAACTGAGACATAACTTGAAGCTTCTGGGCCCCAATGCAAAATTTGTAACAGGGCCCCAACTATAATGATTTATTCATAGTACTAGGCCTACTATATGAAAAAAATAGGCCTTATAGGCCCCCTAAGGCTCCTGGGCAACTACATACCCTATAGTTACGCCCCTGTTTGCATATGTACCAGAGATTCCATTCAGGACCTCTGTCTTAAAATTCCAGACCAAAAAAGTGCAGTATGCTACATTATTTCATCTGGAAAATGACAGAAGGCAGAACAGAAGCCAGATAGACCCCATTATAGTAGCAACAATTATACCAGTTGAACTCTCTGTTCAAGAATGTTGTAATAGTGAGTTCATTAAAGGGGTTGTCTCACTTCTTCCATAATAGCAGATTGGTGGGCATCCTCTGCCCCAGACTCCTGGCAATGAGCCATTTCCTGGGCCAGTGTTTTAGTGTACAGAGCTGTCTTACTGTCTGAAACAGACAGCTTTGTATATTGCATAGTGTACCGGGCTTGCGTTGTAGGCTGAGTCCGATTCACTTCAGTACTATCATTTTTGATGGTACTGTACCCTTATAAAATATATGGAGAAACTTGACTGTGTGAGTAGCAACTTTTCCATATATATATATATACACAACAATCTGGCCTGAATGAATCAGTGCTTCCAGTGTTAGGCTGTGTAGGGACATAACCTATTGACAAAGGGCTGTGTACACTATTAGTTTCTTCACATATTTTACACATATATATATATATATATATATATATATATATATATATATATATATATATATATATATAAAATATATATACTGATCTACATCCATTGCAAAATATATGGGTGCACAAAAAAACTGGTGTTACAGAGCAAACGCAAAAGTAGACGTGGTATCCAAAACATGTTTTGGGGTGGATCCCCTTCATCATTCATGCTGTGGTTGGTTACAGAGAAATTGGTATTAAGCGATCCACCTGTAACCACTCTCGTGGTAGGAACACCAATAGGAGGGTAAGGCTATTTCTCATGTTGTGATATACTTGGTCTCTAGTTCTACCAATCGTCCATACACACAGGTGTTGGATTTGAACTTATGTAAGAAATTTTTTTTGAATGTACCGTGCATCTCTAGTTGTTCAAGCAAATTATTTGTTGCTGTCTTTGTGAATAAATGTTAGGTATAAAGCTTGACAGTGAAATATCTTGAAATGACACTTTCTACATTCACGTCAAAGCCTGTAGATTAGATGGAGTACACTCTGGGCAATTTTCCTGTTAACCAAATTATATATTGTTCTTCCTAGAAAGAATTTAACAATATATTTCCCCTGATTTTTGTATTACCCATTTCAATCTTAGATTAAACTGATTTAAAATCCAAATTACGGATGGAAGATTGTAGAGGGAAATAGAATAGGAGTACAGCATGACCCTTGAAGTATTGGAAGATTTCCATACTTTGTTTCAAGGAAAAAGAACAATATGCCTCCAGGGTCCACAAGGAATGAGCTTACTATGAGAAAAAGAAGCTGAAACAAAAAAGATTATGCAGGTTCAGGCCTCGGTCACACGGGCGTTTTTTCCCGCAATTTGCGGATCGCATGACGGATGCGCATCCGCAATTCGCGTGACCAAGGCCGAAAAATCGCCCTAAAAATCTGCTCCTAGCCGCGCTGAGCCAATCAGAGGAATTCATGAATGGGTGAGTGAGAGCTGCCTCTGATTGGTGAGGCTGTGACCAATCAGAGGCAGCTCATTCAGCAGGCGGGGATTTTAAATCCCCGGCTGCTGAATACTACTCACAGCAGTTCAGGAGAACCGCCGGCCGGCCGCGGCTGAACTCCGTCTGCTGGGAGAAGGTGAGTATATTGTTTTTTTTACTTTTTACACATTTCTGGATGAATTTCAGGGAAGGGCTTATATTTTTAAGCCCTTCCCGAAAATTCATCGTGCGATCGCCGGCAGCCCATTGCTTTCAATGGAGCCGGCTGTATTGCCGGCTCCATTGAATTCAATGGGCAAACATCATTCTTCTCTGTTACAGCTGTGGCAGAGGAGAATGATTTGTCTAGTATATGTTCTCAATGGGGTCGGCGCTGCTGCCGCCGGCCCCATTGAGCGCATATACAGAAGAGAACAGGAATCGCAGATCGCAGATAGGTGCGATCTGCGATTTCTGTTCTATAATTTATCAGACGAGCGCATAAAAAGCGCTCATGTGTCCGATACCATTGCAAAGCAATGGTTTTATAATGTGACGATGTGCGATTTTATAAAACCATTGCAAAGCAATGGTTTTCTAAAATCGCACTTCGCATGTGCATGCGCAGATCGCATGGAAAATCGCCCGTGTGACCGAGGCCTAAGAGTAAACAGTATTTACTTCTTGCTAAGATACACATACTTCTTTAATAAAAAGTATGGGAAATCGTTAAAAAACTAGAGCTAGGTGCAGCTCTCCAGCCTAGTATGCTGACATGGACACAGTGCCTTTTTTCCGCCTTGTCTGGCTATATTACAGGCTGCCAGCCTCATGACAGCCTAGATTCTGGAGTAGGAAACACCCGTGATTCCGCTCTTCTGAACCCTTTCCTTCTACTTTGACGGTAAGTGTAATGGTTCCCTTATCCAGCCACATTCCCACATCAGTCTGTGTTAATCCCTCTCTGACCACTACTCTTTAACACACCATAGTCCTCTGCCACGCTATATCTACCATTAGCCACCCATAAAACCCTTTCCCTCCACCAGCTTTTAACCCTTCCACTCCACTCTATCTTGTATGCCTCAACATCATCCCGGAGACATACTTACTGTCCTTTTAGTTCATACAGTGTACACACCATCCATCCACAGTACACAATCTTTAGTCCCATATACGCTAGGGGCATAAACCAATAGACGTCTATATATACATATTGCACATTACTTAGTACAAGTCCTTTTACATTGCCATTTCAGATGTTCTACCATGTTGGTTAAATAGGCACAACCAATTATCCAATCAATAGCTGGTTGGTAAGTCAATTTGTCCAATATTTTTTACACTACTGAAGTCTATACACAATCTTTAGTCGCATATAGACCAGGGTCATATACCAATAGATGTCTATATATACATATTGCTTAGTATAAGACATTTTACTTTGATATTTCAGGTTGGTAAGTCAATTCCTCCAATTTCTTACACTGATTTTTACATATCATTTTTATGGTAGCACCCAGCTTAAATGAAGAAGAGGTTGATGGTTTTTTAAGTTTTTATAATAAACAATATTATTACTAGAGATGAGCGAGCACCAAAATGCACGGGTGCTTGTTACTCGGGACGAAATTTTCGCGATGCTCGACGGTTCGTTTCAAGTAACGAACCCCATTGAAGTCAATGGGCGACCCGAGCATTTTTGTATATCGCCGATGCTCGCTAAGGTTTCCATTTGTGAAAATCTGGGCAATTCAATAAAGTGATGGGAACGACACAGCAACGGATAGGGCAGGCGAGGGGCTACATGTTGGGCTGCATCTCAAGTTCCCAGGTCCCACTATTAAGCCACAATAGCGGCAAGAGTGGGCCCCCCCCCAACAATTTTTACTTCTGAAAAGCCCTCATTAGCAATGCATACCTTAGCTAAGCACCACACTACCTCCAACAAAGCATAATCACTGCCTGCATGACACTCCGCTGCCACTTCTCCTGGGTTAAATGCTGCCCAACCCCCGCCCCCGCACGACCCAGTGTCCACAGCGCACACCAAAGTGTCCCTGCGCAGCCTTCAGCTGCCCTCATGCCACACCACCCTCATGTCGTTTTATAAGTGCGTCTGCCATGAGGAGGAACCGCAGGCACACACTGCAAAGGGTTGGCATGGCTGGGCAGCGACCCTCTTTAAAAGGGGCAGGGCGATAGCCCACAATGCTGTACAGAAGCAATGAGAAATATAATCCTGTGCCACAGCCATCAGGAGCTGCACACATGGGCATAGCAATGGGGAATCTATGTGCCACACACTATTCATTCTGTCAAGGTGTCTGCATGCCCCAGTCAGACCGCGTTTTTTTATAAATAGTCACAGGCAGGTACAACTCCGCAATGGGAATTCCGTGTGCACCCACAGCATGGGTGGCTCCCTGGAACCCACTGGCGGTGCATAAATGTAACCCATTGCAGTGCCCTGGACAGCAGAGCTAACGTCAGATTAAATGCAGGTGGGCTTCGGCCCACACTGCATGACCGGGGTTTTTAATTCATAGACACAGGCAGGTACAACTCCCTATTGTGAAGTCCCTGTGGACCGACAGCATGGGTGGGTGCCAGGAAGCCACCGGCGGTACATAAATATATCCCATTGCATTGCCCATCACAGCTGAGGTAATGTCATGTTTAATGCAGGTGGGCTTCGGCCCACACTGCATGCCCCAGTGAGACTGGGGTTCTTTAGAAGTGGACACATGCAGTTACAACTCCGTGTGGACCGACAGCATGGGTGGCTCCCTGGAACTCACCGACGGTACATAAATATATCCCATTGCATTGCCCAGCACAGCTGAGGTAATGTCATGTTTAATGCAGGTGGGCTTCGGCCCACACTGCATGCGCCAGTCAGACTGGGGTTCTTTAGAAGTGGACACATGCAGTTACAACTCTGTGTGGACCGACAACATGGGTGGCTCCCTGGAACCCACCGGCGGTACATAAATATATCCCATTGCATTGCCCATCACAGCTGAGGTAATGTCATGTTTAATGCAGGTGGGCTTCGGCCCACACTGCCTGCCCCAGTGAGACTGGGGTTCTTTAGAAGTGGACACATGCAGTTACAACTCCGTGTGGACCGACAGCATGGGTGGCTCCCTGGAACTCACCGACGGTACATAAATATATTCCATTGCAGTGCCCAGCACAGCTGAGGTAATGTCATGTTTAATGCAGGTGGGCTTCGGCCCACACTGCATGCGCCAGTCAGACTGGGGTTCCTTAGAAGTGGACACATGCAGTTACAACTCCGTGTGGACCGACAGCATGGGTGGGTGCCAGGAAGCCACCGGCGGTACATAAATATATCCCATTGCAGTGCCCAGCACAGCTGATGTAACGTCAGCTTTAATGCAGGTGGGCAAAAAATTAATTGGATTACACTGTAGGCGAGGGCCCCAAAAAATTGGTGTACTAACAGTACTAAGGTACGTCAGAAAAATTGCCCATGCCCAACCAAGAGGGCAGGTGAAACCCATTAATCGCTTTGGTTAATGTGGCTTAATTTGTAACTAGGCCTGGAGGTAGCCCAGTTAAAATAAAAATTGGTTCAGGTGCAAGTTTCAACGCTTTAATGAGCATTGAAACGTATAAAAATTGTTTACAAAAATTATATGACTGAGCCTTGTGGGCCTAAGAAAAATTGTCCGTTCGGCGTGATTACGTCAGGTTTCAGGAGGAGGAGCAGGAGGAGGAGGAGGAGGAATATTAGACACAGATTGATGAAGCTAAAAGGTCCACGCTTTTGATGGTGATAGAGAACAATGCTTCCATCCGCGGGTGCAGCCTACGTATTGTTTAGGTATCGCTGCTGTCCGCTGGTGGAGAAGAGAAGTCTGGGGAAATCCAGGCTTTGTTCATCTTGATGAGTGTAAGCCTGTCGGCACTGTCGGTTGACAGGCGGGTACGCTTATCTGTGATGATTCCCCCAGCCGCACTAAACACCCTCTCTGACAAGACGCTAGCCGCAGGACAAGCAAGCACCTCCAGGGCATACAGCGCGAGTTCAGGCCACGTGTCCAGCTTCGACACCCAGTAGTTGTAGGGGGAGAGGAGTCACGGAGGACGGTCGTGCGATCAGCTATGTACTCCCTCACCATCCTTTTACAGTGCTCCCGCTGACTCAGCCTTGACTGGGGAGCGGTGACACAGTCTTGCTGGGGAGCCAGAAAGCTGTCAAAGGCCTTCGAGAGTGTTCCCCTGCCTGTGCTGTACATATTGCCTGATCGCCATGCCTCCCCTGCTACCTGGCCCTCGGAACTGCGCCTGCGGCCACTAGCGCTGTCGGATAGGAATTTTACCATCAGTTTGTCCGCCAGGGTCCTGTGGTATAGCATCACTCTCGAACCCCTTTCCTCTTCGGGTATGAGAGTGGAAAGGTTCTCCTTATACCGTGGGTCGAGCAGTGTGTACACCCAGTAATCCGTAGTGGCCAGAATGCGTGTAACGCGAGGGTCACGAGAAAGGCATCCTAACATGAAGTCAGCCAAGTGTGCCAGGGTACCTGTACGCAACACATGGCTGTCCTCACTAGGAAGATCACTTTCAGGATCCTTCTCCTCCTCCTCTGGCCATACACGCTGAAAGGATGACAGGCAAGCAGCATGGGTACCCTCAGCAGTGGGCCAAGCTGTCTGTTCTCCCTCCTCCTCATCCTCCTCATGCCCCTCCTCCTCCTCCTCAACGCGCTGAGATATAGACAGAAGGGTGCTCTGACTATCCAGCGACATACTGTCTTCCCCGCCTCTGTTTCCGAGCGCAAAGCGTCTGCCTTTATGCTTTGCAGGGAACTTCTCAAGAGGCATAGCAGAGGAATGGTGACGCTAATGATTGCAGCATCGCCGCTCACCATCTTGGTAGACTCCTCAAAGTTTCCAAGGACCTGGCAGATGTCTGCCAACCAGGCCCACTCTTCTGTAAATAATTGAGGAGGCTGACTCCCACTGCGCCGCCCATGTTGGAGTTGGTATTCCACTATAGCTCTACGCTGCTCATAGAGCCTGGCCAACATGTGGAGCGTAGAGTTCCACCATGTGGGCACGTCGCACAGCAGTCGGTGCACTGGCAGATGAAACCGATATTGCAGGGTGCGCAGGGTGGCAGCGTCCATGTGGGACTTGCGGAAATGTGCGCAGAGCCGGCACACCTTTCCGAGCAGGTCTGACAAGCGTGGGTAGCTTTTCAGAAAGCGCTGAACCACCAAATTAAAGACGTGGGCCAGGCATGGCACGTGCGTGAGGCCGCCGAGCTGCAGAGCCGCCACCAGGTTACGGCCGTTGTCACACACGACCATGCCCGGTTGGAGGCTCAGCGGCGCAAGCCAGCGGTCGGTCTGCTCTGTCAGACTCTGC
The DNA here is from genome assembly GCF_035609145.1 of Eleutherodactylus coqui. Classification (NCBI taxonomy): domain Eukaryota; kingdom Metazoa; phylum Chordata; class Amphibia; order Anura; family Eleutherodactylidae; genus Eleutherodactylus; species Eleutherodactylus coqui. The sequence continues at coordinate 101,018,437 of NC_089838.1, read as the reverse complement.
AGCAGTTCGTGGGCCGTGTGTCTCTTCTCTCCTAAGCTGAGTAGTTTCAGCATGTCTTGCTGACGCTTTCCCACCACTGTGCTGTTGTGCCGCGCGACACCGACTGCTGGCGACGTGCTGCTGACACATCTTGATTGCGAGACAGAGGTTGCGTAGGAGGAGGAGAAGGAGGAGGGTGGTTTAGTGGAGGAAGCATACACCGCCGCAGATACCACCACCGAGCTGGGGCCCGCAATTCTGGGGGTGGGTAGGACGTGAGCGGTCCCAGGCTCTGACTCTGTCCCAGCCTCCACTAAATTCACCCAATGTGCCGTCAGGGAGATATAGTGGCCCTGCCCGCCTGTGCTTGTCCACGTGTCCGTTGTTAAGTGGACCTTGGCAGTAACCGCGTTGGTGAGGGCGCGTACAATGTTGCGGGAGATGTGGTCGTGCAGGGCTGGGGCGGCACACCGTGAAAAATAGTGGCGACTGGGGACAGAGTAGCGCGGGGCTCCTCAGAATGTGTCATTGTAATGGAGTGAGGAGGCTGGGAGGAAGGAGGAGCAGCAGCCAGAGGATTCAGAGTTGCAGCAGTGGACGGCGCAGAATTCTGGGTGGTCGATAGATTGCTGGATGCACTTTCTGCCATCCACGACAGGAACTGCTCACACTGCTCATTTTCTAATAAAGGTCTACCGCGTGGACCCATTAATTGTGAGATGAATGTGGGGACGCCAGAAACGTGCCTCTCTCCTAATCCCGCAGCAGTTGGCTGCGATACACCTGGATCAGGAGCTCGGCCTGTGCCCACACCCTGACTTGGGCCTCCGCGTCCTCGCCCGCGTCCACATCCTCTAGGCCTACCCCTACCCCTCAGCATGCTGTATTACCAGTAGTGCAGAAACAGAACGCTGTAATTAAATGTGCCGCTTATTGGCCTGTGGTTGGAGGCTGACTTCGCTTACGGAACGCACAGCAGAGGCAGGAAAGAATTTTGCGCAAGCCTGCTGTAACACTTAGCTGGCTGCGTATGAATTAGGACAACTACCCCCAGCAGAGACGCAGTACAGTCAGGACGGTCACAGGCAGCCCAAATAGATTTTTTTTCCCAATTTTTTTTGGAAAAGCCCACTGCCTATATAGACTGGATATGTCATTCACTGTCCCTGCCTCACCACCACTACTGGCCCTGGACTATGTAAAATTACTGCAGACTGTTTCACTCTGGACAGGATGACAGCGGTGATGTAAGAGGCAACGCAGAGCCAGGAAAGAATTTTGCGCAAGCCTGCTGTAACACTTAGCTGGCTGCGTATGAATTAGGACAACTACCCCCAGCAGAGACGCAGTACAGTCAGGACGGTCACAGGCAGCCCAAATAGATTTTTTTTCCCAAATTTTTTCGGAAAAGCCCACTGCCTATATAGACTGGATATGTCTTTCACTGTCCCTGCCTCACCACCACTACTGGCCCTGGACTATGTAAAATTACTGCAGACTGTTTCACTCTGGACAGGATGACAGCGGTGATGTAAGAGGCAACGCAGAGCCAGGAAAGAATTTTGCGCAAGCCAGCTGTAACACTTAGCTGGCTGCGTATGAATTAGGACAACTACCCCCAGCAGAGACGCAGTACAGTCAGGACGGTCACAGCCAGCCCAAATAGATTTTTTTTCCAAAATTTTTTTGGAAAAGCCCACTGCCTATATAGACTGGATATGTCTTTCACTGTCCCTGCCTCACCACCACTACTGGCCCTGGACTATGTAAAATTACTGCAGACTGTTTCACTCTGGACAGGATGACAGCGGTGATGTAAGAGGCAACGCAGAGCCAGGAAAGAATTTTGCGCAAGCCTGCTGTAACACTTAGCTGGCTGCGTATGAATTAGGACAACTACCCCCAGCAGAGACGCAGTACAGTCAGGACGGTCACAGGCAGCCCAAATAGATTTTTTTTTCACAAATTTTTTTGGAAAAGCCCACTGCCTATATAGACTGGATATGTCTTTCACTGTCCCTGCCTTACCACCACTACTGGCCCTGGACTATGTAAAATTACTGCAGGACGCAATGCTCTGGACGCAATGCTCTGCACGGCCGATATACAAAAAAAAATAAAAATGTGCAACACTGCAAAAAGCAGCCTCAACAGTACTGCACACGGTCAGATGTGGCCCTAAGAAGGACCGTTGGGGTTCTTGAAGCCTAAAATAACTCCTAACACTCTCCCTATAGCAGCTCCGACATCAGCAGCACTTTCCCTGATCTCTGTCAGAATGCATCTGTGGCGAGCCGCATGAGGGGCCGATTTATATACTCGGGTGTCACCTGATCTCGCCGGCCACTCACTGCAGGGGGGTGGTATAGGGCTTGAACGTCGCAGGGGGAAGTTGTAATGCCTTCCCTGTCTTTCTATTGGCCAGAAAAGCGCGCTAACATCTCAGAGATCTAAGTGAAAAGTAACTCGAACATCGCATGGTGCTCGCCTCTAGTAACGAGCATCTCGAACACGCTAATACTCGAACGAGTATCAAGCTCGGACGAGTACGTTCGCTCATCTCTAATTATTACCTCTCCTCACCAGAGTGTTGTGCCTAGTGCCAGATCTTTCACCAACTCCCATACAATATGTTGCTTGACCTGCTGTTCACAGGTTTAGACTGGTTGGCAACACTTTCACATATGTACATCCACCACCAATAAATCCCAGCCATTGGTACTCAGCTTACTAAGAAAAACCACAACAGTTAGTTCCACCTTTCTCTTTTTCAAGCATTCACATACAGTGGGGAAAAAAAGTATTTAGTCAGATACCAATTGTACAAGTTCTCCCACTTAAAAGGATGAGAGAGGCCTGTAATTGACATCATAGGTAGACCTCAACTATGAGAGACAACATGAGAAAACATATCCAGAAAATCACATTGTTTGATTTTTAACCAATTTATTTGCAAATTATGGTGGAAAATAAGTATTTGGTCACCTACAAACAAGCAAGATTTCAGGGTCTCACAGACCTGTAACTTCTTCTTTAGGAGGCTCCTCTGTCCTCCACTCATTACCTATAGTAATGGCACCTGTTTGAACTTGTCATCATTATAAAAGACACCTGTCCACAACCTCAAGCAGTCCCACTCCAAACTCCACTATGGTGAAGACCAAAGAGCTGTCGAAGGACACCAGAAACAAAATTGTAGCCCTGCACCAGACTGGGAAGACTGAATCTGCAATAGGCAAGCAGCTCGGTGTGAAGAAATCAACTGGGGGAGTAATAATTAGAAAATGGAAGAGATACAAGACCACTGATAATCTCCCTCGATCTGGGGCTCCATGCAAGATCTCACCCCGTGGGGTCAAAATGATCACAAGAACAGTGAACAAAAATCCCAGAACCATACGGGGGAACCTAGTGAATGACCTGCAGAGAGCTGGGACCAATGTAACAAAGGCTACCATCAGTAACACACTACGCCGCCAGGGACTCAGATCCTGCAGTGCCAGACGTGTCCCCCTGCTTAAGCCAGTACATGTCCGGGGCTGAGTGAAGTTTGCTAGAGAGCATTTGGTTGATCCAGAAAAGTATTGGGAGTATGTCATATGGTCAGATGAAACCAAAGTGGAACTGTTTGGCAGAAACACAACTCATCATGTTTAGAGGAGAAAGAATGCTGAGTTGCATCCAAAGAACACCATAGCTACTGTGAAGAATGGTGGCAACATCATGCTTTGGGGCTGTTTCTCTGCAAAGGGACCAGGACGACTTATCCGTATACATGAAAGAATGAATGGGGCCATGTATCGTGAGATTTTGAGTGCAAACCTCCTTCCATCAGCAAGGGCACTGAAAATGAAACGTGGCTGGGTCTTTCAGCATGACAATGATCCCAAGCACACCGCCAGGGCAACGGAGGAGTGGCTTCGTAAGAAGCATTTCAAGGTCTTGGAGTGGCCTAGCAAGTCTCCAGATCTCAAGCCTATAGAAAACCTTTGGAGGGAGTTGAAAGTCCATGTTGCCAGATGACAGCCCCAAAACATCACTGCTCTTGAGGAGATCTGCATGGTGGAATGGACCAGCATACCAGCAACAGTCTGTGCCAACCTTGTGAGGACTTACAGAAAACGTTTGACTTCTGTCATTGCCAATAAAGGATATATAACAAATTATTGAGATGAACTTTTGTTATTGACTAAATACTTATTTTTCACCATAATTTGCAAATAAACTTGTTAAAAATCAGATAATGTGATTTTCTGGATGTGTTTTCTCATGTTGTCTCTCATAGTTGAGGTCTACCTATAATGTCAATTACAGGCCTCACATCCTTTTAAGTGGGAGAACTTGCACAATTGGGATCTGACTAAATACTTTTTTCCCCACTGTATATATACAAAGGTGAAAGCCCTCACTGACTCGCCACTAATTCTCTAACTTCTCGGTGTCATACAAACATAAACATTTGGCACAACCAATCTTTTGGTCCTAAATAGGAAAAGTAAAGGGGTCACAATTTGATTATTCAGTGCTTAGTGCAAAAGTATTGGCACCGTTATGTAATGTACCTAATTTAATTCTCTAAATTCCCAGTGTCGTACAAACATGAAATTTGGCACGAGCATTCTTTAGGCCCTAAATAAGAAAAGTAATGGGGTCACAACTTGATTTTTCAATGCTAATTGCAAAAGTGCACCCCTATGTGATGTAACTTCCCGGTTTTGTACAAGTGTGAAATTTGACACGAGCATTCTTTAGGTCCTAAGTGAGGAGAGTGGGAGGGGTGGCACATTCTTTAAAGGGACATTTTTAACATTTTTTATAGAAATACCTGTGTGAGAGCTCATTTTTTTGCGGGACATCTTGGAGTTTCTATTAGTACCATTTTGCAGTACATACAACTTGGAGACAAGGTGACCAAAGAAAAACTACAATTTTGGCATTGTGTGTTTTTTTTAAATAATGTTTACTGTGCAGGATATATAATGCAGATCTTTGATAGGTAGGACTTTTATGGATGCACCAATTAAAAATGTTTTGGGGTTTGGGTTTTTTTTTGCTTACAAATATGGGAAAAAGGTTTTTAAACTTTCATTATCCTTTATATTTCTAAATAGTTTTTTTAATTTACTTTTACTGGCTGTCTGCGGTATGTCCGAATAAGCCAGTGAATGCCCTAACCACTTATTGCCAGACACTGGAGTTAACATGGGGATGCTGAATGCAACATTTATTGGAATGCACTCACTATATGTTATAATATAGTACATGGTATACGAAAAATTTATTATGGATGGCAACTAATTTTTCATGGTGATAAACCAAAATGTACTGGTTCCCTTTTGTCATTCAACACAAATGGCATCTTTAAACATAGTGTATCACTTTCTATGTGAGAAATAGCATCTTGTCAAAAAATATGCGCTGAATACTTAGCACCAGCACAATGTATGCTGGGGAGAATAGCAGCCAACATATTTTTTGAGTTGCAATGTGCCGCTGTTCTTTTTAATGTTAGCATTTTTTTACACAGTGCTTGGGGATACATCTTTCACTAAGAAAATGGAAGATCAAATGGCAAACAATAATAAATTTTGAATGCAAGTGCTTAAGCTATTTGATCCTTAGTTGAACTGTAAACAGTTTCTAGCTGTGAAGAAAAGTTGAATTATAAGGAAAGTTTAAATTAAAAACAGAAGATGTCTCCTAAAGTACCAAAGCCTTGAATGGATTGTATAACGGTATTCCTTCAGGCAGATAGTTATATACTGTTCAACTGGTGTAGATGTGTTAACATATCTATTCTTTAATATATTGCAGATAGTAAAAGAAAGGTTAACAATTTTACAGGCTTCAAAAGGAAATTATAGTCAAAATAATAAATCACAAATCTTTGCAACTATTTTTTAATAACCGTAATAGGTTGTAGGATAGTGATGAACAGATACATTGAGCCCATCAGAGGAATTTGTTCTGATGGCTTTTTATTGAATACACAGGCTCAAAAGTGGATTTGGGAGGAGTTTGATTCCCGCCCCCAATGCCCCTTTCGCCCTGAGACCACTGCGCTGATTTTTTTTTTTTCTTCCTCGCTCACATATTCCTCCACAAGTTGCTATAGTAGGTCCTGATGCTATCCAGTGTTAGGACATAGTGAGCCGAGATGAACACAACATCCCACAGGTGTCAACATTAAGACCATAGGACCATGTTTGTTGTGACATCTGGAGATAAAGAGGAGTCCAAGAGGAATAAGGACAAATATAAAGAAAAATGTGGTCTGGCGTCTACATTTATTTAGGAGTATGGGGGTCTGCATTAATTTATGGGTCTAATTTTTTTTCAGTTTTCTAAAGTCTGAAGTAATTAACAGTCAGGTTGGGCGTATTAATTAATTTGGGGGTCTGGTCGGAAGTCTGAATTGGTGGTCTGGTCTGAGGTTTGAATTTATATAGCGGTCTACCCTGGTGTCTAAATTAACTTAGAGTTTTTAAATAATTTGGGAGTCTGGAGTCTGAATTTATTCAAAGGTAGGTTGAGGATGGCTGCAGGAACAGGGAGGGTGGAGAGCAAAGATTTATTTGCAGCAAACTCTGCAGTCATCAGGAAAAGCCATAATTGTGGTTTGAGCCAGTTGGAGAACAAACAGTAGGAGCATTTACAATCACCTGTGAGTCACTGGATGCATGGAGGACCTGTTGGCTCTCCTGGCTTGTCTGTTTTACTGATCCTTGTGGTGCCCATGACACAACAATTCTGGAGCATCCTTACTTAGGATTCTGTGGTATGACATTCTTCTGTTGTTCCTCCTAGAAATGTATGAACACATTGCAGTCTCTAGGCCAGAAGTGGTCTGGAACCACTTGTGATATCCAGGGTGGTCTTTAGTAATTGAACAGATATGCACTCAAGCAGGCCTAATCAGCATCAACAGTCTAGAACAGATCCATAACATAAGCAACTGTCCAAAACTGCATTGTCAGATCTCAAGGTCACCATTCTTCTCAGGAGGCGCAGGTCTAACCGCAGGTGCTCTTCAATGCAAACAAGCTCCCAGCAAGTGTGCCTAAAGTCAGCCACACTCTTCCCTTGCACTCTCTAACTGCTCTAAGCTGACCTAGCTCCTTCTAGGACGCAGCCAACATGGCACAACACTACAGCATTTATATATCCTGCACCTGTGAGCTCTGCTCTAAACCAACCTGAGTGCCTATTGCTACACAGCATTAGTGCCTTAAAGCCACAGTTCATATTAATTCAACAATTCAGATATATAGTACAATGCCGGCAATAAATTGCATGCTTGCTATCAAACACATTCCTATGTCCAAAGCCACATCATAATATGGCCTAACACAGCATAACATAGTACAATATTATGTGACATTAGTCATTGATTACATCACTGGTGCTTACTAGAGATGAGCAAGCACCAAAATGCTCGGGTGCTCGTTGCTCGAGTCGAACTTTCCGCGATGCTCGAGGGTTCGTTTCGAGTAACGAACCCCATTGAAGTCAATGGGCGACTCGAGCATTTTTGTATATGACCCATGCTCCGCTAAGGTTTTCATTGGTGAAAATCTGGAAAACCCAAGAAAGTGATGGAAACGACACAGAAACGGATAGGGCAGGCGAGGGGCAACATGCTGGGCTGCATCTCAGGTTTCCAGGTCCCACTATTAACCCACAATAGCGGCAAGAGTGGGCCCCCCCCCTAACAATTTTTACTTCGGAAAAACCCTCATTAGCAAGGCACACCTTAGCTAAGCACACTACCTCCAACTAAGCACAAGCACTGCCTGTGGGACACACCGCTGCCTCTTCTCCTGGGTTACATGCTGCCCAACCCCCCCCCCCCCCCGCACGACCCAGTGTCCACAGCGCACACAAAAGTGTCCGTTCACAACCTGCAGCTGCCCTCATGCCACACGCTGGCCTCATAGCCACACCACTCTCATGTCTATTTATAAGTGCATCTGCCATGAGGAGGAACCAGAGGCACACACTGCAGAGGGTTGGCAGGGCCAGGGACCCTCTTTAAAAGGGGCAGGGTGATAGCCCACAATGCTGTACAGAAGCAATGAGAAATGCAATCCTGTGCCACCTCCGTCAGGAGCTGCAAACGTGGGCATAGCAATGGGGAATCCATGTGCCACACAGTATTCATTCTGTCAAGGTGTCGCATAGCTCAATCGACACTGCAAGGGGAAAGCCGTCTGCGCTCTGCCACCTACCCAAGTCAGTCAGTGTCTTTGTGCCAGACAGGTCAAACACCGCGATGGGAACTAAGTTTGCACCAACAGCATAGGTTGGTCCTAGGAAACCCAAGACATGAACCAAAAATTGATCTGAGCGGACAGACATGGCAGACTTGCACCGCGTCCACGACATAGGCCTTGGCCCACAGCTTCAGAAATCCTAGGCAGGAAGCGGACTTTCACTGCACCCAGGACAAAGGCCTCTGCACAAACCCTCAGCAATCGTGGGCCTACAGCGGACTGCAATGCTAGCGTAGCTGTGCACGTCTCATTAGCGCTGTATTGCTCCTGAAGTTTGTCCCAATGCAGTGCCCCGGATAGTACAGCTAACGTCAGATTAAATACAGGTGGGCTTCGGCCCACACTGCATGACCCAGTCAGACTGGGGTTTTCTATAAGTAGTCACAGGCGTGTACAACTCTGCAATGGGAATTCCGTGTGCACCCACAGCATGGGTGGATCCCAGGAATCCACCGGCGGTACATCAATAAATCCCATTGCATTGCCCAGCACAGCTGAGGTAATGTCAGATTAAATGCAGGTGGGCTTCGGCCCACACTGCATGCCCCAGTCTGACCGGGGTTTTTAATACATAGACACAGGAGGAACAACTCCCCTATGTGAAGTCCCTGTGGACCCACAACATGGGTGGCTCCCTGGAATCCACCGGCGGTACATAAATATATCCCATTGCAGTGCCCTGGACAGCAGAGCTAACGTCAGATTAAATACAGTTGGGCTTCGGTCCACACTGCATGCCCCAGTCAGACTGGGGTTCTTTATAAGTAGACACAGGCAGTTACAACTCCCTAATGTGAAGTCCGTGTGGACCGACAGCATGGGTGGGTCACAGGAAGCCACCGGCGGTACATAAATAAATCCCATTGCAGTGCCCTGCACAGCAGAGCTAACGTCAGATAAAATACAGGTGGGCTTCGGCCCACACTGCATGCCCCAGTCAGCCAGGGGTTTTTTATAAGTAGACACAGGTAGGTACAACTCCCCTATGTGAAGTCCCTGTGGACCCACAGCAGGGGTGGCTCCCTGGAACCCACCGGCGGTACATAAATATATCCCATTGCAGTGCCCTGGACAGCAGAGCTAACGTCAGATTCAATGCAGGTGGGCTTCGGCCCACACTGCATGCCCCAGTCAGACTGGGTTTTTTATAAGTATACACAGGCAGGTACAACTCCGCAATGGGGATTCCGTGTGCACCCACAGCATGGGTGGGTCCCAGGAAGCCACCGGCGGTACATAAATAAATCCCATTGCATTGCCCAGTACAGCTGAGGTAACGTCAGATTAAATGCAGGTGGGCTTCGGCCCACACTGCATGCCCCAGTCTGACCGGGGTTTTTAATACATAGACACAGGCAGGAACAACTCTGTGAAGTCACTGTGGACCCACAGCATTGGTGGCTCCCTGGAACCCACTGGCGGTACATAAATATATCCCATTGCAGTGCCCTGGACAGCAAAGCTAACGTCTGATTACATACAGGTGGGCTTCGGCCAAGAATGTTTTCATTGTTGGAGGAGGAGGGGGATGTTTTTGAGGCAGTACGTGTCGTGTCCCCGTGTCCGTGGTTATATGCAACTTACCAGTAACCGCGTTGGTGGGATAGTGGTCGCGACTGTGGATATAGTAGCGAGGTTTTATTTAGTTGGTTTTCGGAATGTGGCCAGGATTAAGTGGGCCGTGGTGGGGGGCTTTCTTATTGTGTCGTTTAAGGGGAAATTCTTGGACTGCCGCCAGACTTACCACTGCAAAAGCATTTGCCAAGAATGTTTTCATTGTTGGAGGAGGAGGACGGGGATGTTTTTGAGGCAGTACGTGTCCTATCTCCGTGTCAGTGGTTATATGCACCTTACCAGTAACCGCGTTGGTGGGATAGTGGTCACGACTGTGGACCTATTAGTGCGGTTTTATTTAGGTGGTTTTCAGAATGTGGCCAGGATTAAGTGGGCCGTGGTGGGGGGGCTTTTTTATTGTGTCGTTTAAGGTGAAATTCTTGGACTGCCGCCAGACGGACAACTGCGAAAGCATTTGCCATGAATGTTTTCATTCTTGGAGGAGGAGGACGGGGATGTTTTTGAGGCAGTATGTGTCCTGTCCCTGTGTCTGTGGTTATATGCACCTTCCCAGTGACCGCGTCGCTAAAAAGTTGTCGCGACTGTGGACCTATTAGCACGGCCTCGCCACCATCATGTCTTTGGGAAGCCTCCATTTCCACAACCCTGTAACATAGCAGTAGCAGTATAGTCAGACCCCAGTAACAGTTACGTAGAAGCAGTATGGGCAAAGCAGCAGATTCACATTTCCCTGGCAGCATTGTAGGGAGAGCACAGCATTTGTAACATTTCAGTAGTAGCAGTATAGTCAGACCCCAGTAACAGTTACGTAGAAGCAGTATGGGCAAAGCAGCAGATTCACATTTCCCTGGCAGCAGTGTAGGGAGAGCACAGCATTTGTAACATTTCAGTAGTAGCAGTATAGTCAGACCCCAGTAACAGTTACGTAGAAGCAGTATGGGCAAAGCAGCAGATTCACATTTCCCTGGAAGCAGTGTAGGGAGAGCACAGCATTTGCAACATTTCAGTAGTAACAGTATAGTCAGACCCCAGTAACAGTTACGTAGAAGCATTATGGGCAAAGCAGCAGATTCACATTTCCCTGGCAGCAGTGTAGGGAGAGCATAGTATTTGTAACATTTCAGTAGTAGCAGTATAGTCAGACCCCAGTAACAGTTATGTAGAAGCAGTATGGGCAGAGCCCACTATTAGTTACATTTCTGTTATAGCAGTATAGACATGCCCCAGTAACTTTTCCGTTGAAGCATTATGGGCAGAGCCCAGTATTAGTAAAATTATAGTAGTAACAGTATACACCAACCAAGGTAACATTTCAGGAGCAGAAGTATCGGCAGACCGAAGTAACATTTCTGTTGCTGAAGTATAGTCAGACCCCTGTAGCATTACTGTGGCAGAAGTATAGGTAGGCAGAACATTTCTGTAGCAAAAGTGTAGGCCAACCCCAGACACAGTGGTGTACCATGAGTGCAGGCGAAGCCCAAAAAAATTACTCGGATTACATTGTAGGCGAGGGCCCGAAAAATTGGTGTACCGACAGTACAAATGTACCCCAGAAAAATTGCCCATGCCCCACCCAGAGGGCAGGTGAAACCCATTAATCGCTTAGCGTACTGTGGCTTAATTTTTAACTAGGCCTGGAGGCAGCCCAGTCAAAATAAAAATTGGTTCAGTTGGAAGTTTCAATGCTTTAATGAGAATTGAAGCAGATAAATATTATTTAGAAAAGTTATATGAGCCTTTTGGCCCACAGAAAAATTGCCCGTTCGCGGTGATTACGAGAGGTTTCAGGAGGAGGAGCCGGAGGAGGAGGACGAATATCATACACAGATTGACAAAGGTCTTTAGGTAGCGCTGCTGTCCGCTGTTGGAGAAGAGAAGTCTGGGGAAATCCAGGCGTTGTTCATCTTTATGAGTGTAAGCCTGTCGGCACTGTCAGTTGACAGGCGGGTACACTTGTCCGTGATGATTCCCCCAGCTGCACTAAACACCCTCTCTGACAAGACGCTAGCCGCATGGCAAGCCAACACCTCCAGGGCATACAGCGCGAGTTCGGGCCAAGTGTCCAGCTTTGACACCCAGTAGTTGTACGGAGCAGAGGCGTCACGGAGGACGGTGGTACGATTGGCTACGTACTCCCTCACCATCTTCTTACAGTGCTCCCTCCGACTCAGCCTGGACTGGGAAGGTGTGACACAGTCTTGCTGGGGAGCCATAAAGCTGGCAAAGGCCTTGGAGAGTGTTCCCCTGCCTGCGCTGTACATGCTGCCTGATCTCCGCGCCTCCCCTTCTACTCGGCCCTCGGACCTGCGCCTTCTGCCACTAGCGTTGTCAGATGGGAAGTTTACCATCAGTTTGTCCACCAGGGCCCTGTAATAATAATAATATATAATAATAAACTTTATTTGTATAGCGCCAACTTATTCCGCAGCGCTTTCAGGCATGGATAAATGCAAAACAATACAACAAATACCCTGTGGTATTGCATCACTCTCAAACCCCTTTCCTCTTCGGGAATGAGAGTGGAAAGGTTCTCCTTATACCGTGGGTCAAGCAGTGTGTACACCCAGTAATCCGTAGTGGCCAGAATGCGTCTAACGCGAGGGTCACGAGAAAGGCATGCTAACATAAAATCAGCCATGTGTGCCAGGGTACCTGTACGCAACATATGGCTGTTCTCACTAGGAAGATCACTTTGAGGATCTTCCTCCTCCTCCTCCTCAGGCCATACATGCTGAATGACTGAGAGGCAAGCAGCATGGGTACCCACTGCAGTCGGCCAAGCTGTCTCTTCCTCCTTAGGCTCCTCCCCCTCCTCCCCCACACGCTGAGATATAGACATGAGGGTGCTCTAACTATCCAGCGACATACTGTCTTCCCCCGCCTCCGTTTCCGAGCGCAAAGCATCAGCCTTTATGCTTTGCAGGGAACTTCTCAACAGCCATAGCAAGGGAATGGTGATGCTAATGATTGCAGCATCACCGCTCACCATCAGGGTGGACTCCTCAAAGTTTCCAAGGACCTGGCAGATATCTGCCATCCAGGCCCACTCCTCTGTAAAGAATTGAGGAGGCTGACTCCCACTTCGCCGCCCATGTTGGAGTTGGTATTCCACTATAGCTCTACGCTGCTCATACAACCGGGACAACACGTGAAGCGTAGAGTTCCACCGTGTGGGCACGTCACAAAGCAGTCGGTGCACTGGCAGATTAAATCGATGTTGCAGGGTGCGCAGGGTGGCAGCACCCGTGTTGGACTTGCGGAAATGTGCGCAGACCCGGCGCACCTTGCCGAGGAGGTCTGACAAGTGTGGGTAGCCTTTCAGAAACCGCTGAACCACCAAATTAAAGATGTGGGCCAGGCATGGCACGTGCGTGAGGCTGCCGAGCTGCAGAGCCGCCACCAGGTTACGGCCGTTGTCACACACGACCATGCCCGGTTGGAGGCTCAGCGGCGAAAGCCAGCGGTCGGTCTGCTCTGTCAGACCGTGCAACAGTTTGTGGGCCGTGTGCCTCTTCTCTCCTAAGCTGAGTAGTTTCAGCATGGCCTGCTGACGCTTGCCCACTGCTGTGCTGCCATGCCGCGCGACACCGACTGCTGACGACGTGCTGCTGCTGACAAGTCTTGATTGCGAGGTACAGGTTGTGTTGGAGGAGGACGAAGGTTTAGTGGAGGTGGCATACACCGCCGCAGATACCAGCACCGAGCTGGGGCCCGCAGTTCTGGGGGTGGGTAGTACATGAGCGGTCCCAGGCTCTGACTCTGTCCCAGCCTCCACTAAATTCACCCATGCGCCATCAGGGAGATATAGTAGCCCTGCCCACCTGTGCTTTTCCACGTGTCCGTTGTTAAGTGGACCCTGCCAGTAACTGAGTTGGTGAGGGCGCGTACAATGTTGCGGGAGATGTGGTCGTGCAGGGCTGGGACGGCACACCGTGAAAAATAGTGGCGACTGGGGACAGAGTAGCGCGGGGCTGCTGCCGCCATCATGTTTTTAAAAGCCTCAGTTTCAACCAGCCTGTAGGGGAGCATCTCCAGGCTGATCAATTTGGCTATGTGGACATTTAAAGCTTGAGCGTGCAGGTGCGTGGCGGCGTATTTGCGCTTTTGCTCCAATGATTCTCTTAGCGACAGCTGGACGCTGCACTGAGAGACATTGCTGGATGGGGCCAAGGACAGTGGAGGTGAGGGTGTGGGTCCAGGCCAGGAGACGGTCGTGCCTGTGTCGTGAGAGGTGGGTTGGATCTCAGTTGCAGGTTGGGGCCCAGGGGGAGAGGCAGTGGCGCAAGCTGGAGGCGGTGAACGGCCTTCGTTCCACCTTGTGGGGTGCTTGGCCATCATATGCCTGCGCATGCTGGTGGTGGTGGCCTCTGCACGGTGGCTTGGCGCGAGGGGGTGCTTTGGGAAACAGCAGGTGGATTATTTACTCTGGCCCTGCCTCTACCCCTGGCCACCCCACAGCCTCTTCCAACCTGTCCTGCGGCTGCAATTGCCTCTCTCTCTGAAGACCTGTCCTCAGTTGGCTTATCGCACCAGGTGGGGTCAGTCACCTCATCGTCCAGCGGCTCTTCCTCTGAATCCTCTGTGCGCTCCTCCCTCGGACTTACTGCCCTTACTACTCTGTCACTGATAGACAACTGTGTCTCATCGTCATCGTCCTCCTCACCCACTAAAAAGCTCTCGAGACAGTTGCCGAAGTCCCCAGCCTCATCCCCCGGATCCCGGGAACCTTTCAAAGGTTGGGCATCTGTCACAACAAACTCCTCCAGTGGGAGAGGAACCATTGCTGCCCAATCTGGGCAGGGGCCCGAGAGCAGTTCCTGGGAGTCTACCTGCTCCTCAGAATGTGTAATTTTCATGGAGTGAGGAGGCTGGGAGGAAGGAGGAGCAGCAGCCAGAGGATTCAGAGTTGCAGCAGTGGACGGCGTAGAAGACTGGGTGGTCGATAGATTGCTGGATGCACTTTCTGCCATCCACGACAGGACCTGCTCACACTGCACATTTTTTAATAAAGGTCTACGACGTGGACCCAAAAATTGCGATATGAAGCTGGGGACCACAGAAACTGTCCTCTCTCCTACTCCCGCAGCAGCCGGCTGCGATTCACCTGGACCAGGAACTCATCCTATGCCCACACCCTGACTTTGGACTCCGCGTCCTCTACCGCGACCGCGTCCACATCCTGTACCCCTACCCCTACCCCTCAGCATGCTAGATTAAGAATCGAGCAGAGACAGAGCGGTGTAAAAATGTTTGTGAATTAAGAAAATTTGTGGTTTCTTGGCGTACACTTAGAGGCAGACTGAGCTGAGGCAACGCAAAGTGCGGACAGAAAAATATTTAAATGAAGGCTGCACTTAGGCCTTGCTGTGCACTATGCAGTTTGGATGGACGTGAAGTTCCACAGGCCACGCAGGCAAATGCACTGGGTCACCGGTAGCCGTAAAAAGGATTTCTTTTTTAAATCTCCTGTTTTTTCTAGGCAATGCAGGCTGAGGCTCTGCAGTGTGTATTGCACTTTCAATGTATGGGCGCCTGACACACCCTGCAATTGTCAGACAAGACAGCACGCGTATAACACAGAGCGGCGTAGAAAATTTGTGGTTGCTTGGCGTACACTTAGAGGCAGA
Source organism: Eleutherodactylus coqui (assembly GCF_035609145.1). Lineage (NCBI taxonomy): Eukaryota > Metazoa > Chordata > Amphibia > Anura > Eleutherodactylidae > Eleutherodactylus > Eleutherodactylus coqui. Next base: position 101,002,983 of record NC_089838.1, on the reverse strand, counting down.
CTGAGCTGAGGCAACGCAAAGTGCGGACAGAAAAATATTTAAATGAAGGCTGCACTTAGGCCTTGCTGTGCACTATGCAGTTTGGATGGACGTGAAGTCCCACAAGCCACGCAGGCAAATGCACTGGGTCACCGGTAGCCGTAAAAAGGATTTCTTTTTTAAATCTCCTGTTTTTTCTAGGCAATGCAGGCTGAGGCTCTGCAGTGTGTATTGCACTTTCAATGTATGGGCGCCTGACACACCCTGCAATTGTCAGACAAGACAGCACGCGTATAACACAGAGCGGCGTAGAAAATTTGTGGTTTCTTGGTGTACACTTAGAGGCAGACTGAGCTGACGCAACGCAAAGTGCGGACAGAAAAATATTTAAATGAAGGTTGCACGCAGGCTCTACTGTGCAATACTGAGGTACTACAACTCCCACCAACCACGGAGTTTAATGCACACGGTCACAGGTTGCCCGAAGAAGAACCGTTGGGGTTCTTGTAGACAGGATTCTACACTACCGCTGTCCCTGCCTGACCAATACTGCCCCTATACTCAAGTACAGGCTGCAGCCTGAGAACGCTATAGCCTGCACGCCCGATATACATAAAAAAAAAATAGTGCAAAAGTGCTCACAGCAGCCACTACAGGTACAACTCCCAGCAACCACGGAGTTTAATGCACACGGTAACAGGTTGCCCTAAGAAGAACCGTTGGGGTTCTTGTAGACAGGATTGTACACTACCACTGTCCCTGCCTGACCAATACTGCCCCTATACTCAAGTACAGCCTGCAGCCTGAGAACACTATAGCCTGCACGTCCGATATACATAAAAAAAAATAAATGTGCAAAACTGCTCAGAGCAGCCACAACAGTAATGCACTAGGTGAACTGTGGCCCTAAGAAGGACCGTTGTGGTTCTTGAAGACGCTAACACTGTCCCTATCGCAACAGCAGCAGCAGCACTTTCCCTGATCTCTCTTAGCGTGTGTCTGTGGCGAGCCGCGGGCGGGGCTGATTTAAAGACTCGGGGGTCACTTGATCTCGCCAGCCACTCACTGCAGGGGGGTGGGATAGGGCTGGAACATCACAGGAGGATGAGTATCAAGCTCGGACGAGTGCGCTCGCTCATCTCTAGTGGTTACAGTTCAAGCATATGGTTTGTTGAAAAGGGGCAGTTATGTGCTCCGAGCACCCCCTTACAGTGTTCTGAAATTGTCATTTAGGATATCTTTTTGAAGGCTTACAGAGAAAAAAATGTCAGTTTTGTATTATAATTAAACTTTTGCATGCTGTGATATAAGCTACAAACTTCTATAAAAAGACATATTGGTCACTGCAGCTTAGCAATTAAATGTAAAAACATTACATATAAGTAAGACATGAAAGAACCGACTGACATACAGCAGTAATCCCCACAGACCTGCATAGTAATGACATCAGTATTAATAAATTATATTATGTTTTCTTTATAGCTAATTAGTTTACAGATTTTGTGACCTGTAGAAAAAACTTAATTACTATTAGTAGTTTTACCCTTGTCAAGAGAATGAATACAAAAATAATTTTCCTCTTTATTATGTTTTCCACAATTATTTTTTTTCTGTTGAACTTATTGGTTTCTAATTACTTTGAAATAATTGTCTCTAAAACTGCAGTTGATTAGCACTAATTAGAAGTAATGTAAGATCTGGTCCTGTTATAATATATACCATTGTCTGTTTTAGGTTGCAAAATTCAGCTTCATTCAATAAAGGCTGCTGAACTAAATTCTCTAATAAGTCTGTAATTAGACCTTTAAAAAGTGTTGTCCAAAAATTATTCTTAAAGAAAAACAAAGAGCAAACATTACAACTAATTATGATTATGGGTAGCTCTTTGTCTAATGTTTAAAGTTCTGTAGGTTTATCTAGGTCAGTAGTTCCACTGAGTCCACTTAGCTCTCAGATACGTGTAGATGCTTCTAGAGTCAGTCTAAGCCAGCAGATGGTGACAGTGGAGTACTACATTAGTCTCACTGTACACCAGTTGGCACCACACCTTGGTACCATGGATTGGTAACAAGCATGGGGAACGGGGTTTATCCTCAGCAAGAGTGACTCTATTACTGGAAATGGCACCCGGTTAAAGACTAAGCATAGACTCCATCTTCACTGCCTGACTTTACTGAGCCAAATACATCGGTTTGGTGAGACATTTCTGTTAACCATGCTTTATGTGCCAGACTTTCCAGTTATATTGTTCAGCAAAGTTTGCGAGGAAACACGTGCCAGTGTTTGGTTATTGTCGCAAGCCCTTGGCCACTCTTCTACAGCCTTGCTACTGGACATTTTATGTGTGATATGGCCTACAGTGAGGTCCACATGCTGCCACATTAGAAACCATCCCTTGGGTCGAAAGTCCATCTCGCCATTGGCAGTCTCAGCAGACTCAACATAGAATGTCATGTTATCACCAGTCCCTTAGATTCAAACCTGCCTGTGGTCCTTTGTGCCATTAAAAGGCTCCTTTCCCACTTATGGAATGATAAAATAATTTTACACTCTTTTCCTTTTAAGCTATGCTTGGACACACACACAGTCCCTGAGACTTGTTCTTGGGGAGATAAGCTGTTGCCAGAGTAGTCTAACAGTAGTTTTATTCTCTCTTATCATACAGAGAACCTGCACACTTGCCTGGACCATGTGCATGTGGGTGTCAGATGAAATAGCTGACCATGTGACAGCTATCTAAAATGTATGGCCAGTCTTACTCTATACCAATGATTATACACATATATAGCTATCTGTAGAACTACAGGATCTGGCAGAAGTAACAACCTTTTTTTAAGTAGCATGGTATAAACTAAAATGTCTGAGTAACTTTAGTAATCTTTTGTGTTCTAGGTTCCCTGAAGTTAAATGGCCATCGACTAACAAGGGAACAGCGTGTGAAGGTGCAATGGAGCAGCAACTGCTCATTTGTTGTGTAAAAATTTGATGCCAAAAGATCAGTAAGATGAGTTCAGCACCTACAGAAGAAAAGGCTGCTGACTTACGGGCATTGATGTTACAAAGTCCTCAAAAATCCATTTGGCGGCTGTCAGGAGGACTCGGTATTAGTTTCAGAACTGTTCGAAGGTTACTGGACAAAATGAAGCCAATTATACCTTGCTTGATAGAAATTTAGACAGTGGGGTATAATTTTGTGAAAGAGTGTTGGCTAGATTACTAGCCAATTAGATTATTCGACAATCATCAATATTTTAAAGTAATTAGCTACCAATCACTTAAACTAAGAATGTCTTCTGTTATAAATACCAGATTTCTGTATTTTGAGCTGAACTAAAAGCCTGCTATTCTTTTTCTTTTATAAATGAAAGAAGTGAACATTTTTCTATCATGCTGATGCGTATGCTTTCATGAGAACTTTAGCAGAAAACCTATAACATATCTGATTACTTTTGTCATTTTTCCCTATATTTGATAACTGGATAAATGACCTTTTAAAGTTTTTATAGTACTGTCCTCAAGCAGGCTGAAGGAATGCAATAACTCTAAACTTAATTCTAAAAGAAGTAATTTGCCCTGCAATGTACTTTTAAAAGTCGATGAAGAGTTTTGTAATGGATGAGGCTCATTGCCGAGTTTGGCCCCTTTACAAATCACAGACCTCAGCCTAGCTTAAGATGTAATGTAATTAGCACATGGTAATATGTCAGTTACTTTTTAAGAAACCATTCAAGGACATATACCTATCCTGTAAGTATAGTTTAGGAATAATCAAGCCACTTAAAATGGCTGAAAAGTAAAACATTTAACAATTTGTAAAAAGGTAATAAAAAGAAATGTTATTCTATCAGTCATGATTTGATCATTTTTGAAGGCAATTAGTATATCACCTCATACAAGTTTCAAATGTGTAAATTCATTCTGGAAGAGACATGAACAATCATTTGCTAAAAAGTTCCATATAGGAGGGGCTCCTGATAAGTCTTTGGCTTTGTGTTCTTTTTTTGTTTCTATGGTAACGAATGTTACATCACATGAAAGCCTTATGTGTCTAATATATAAATTTTGTGTTTGTAGCTTATGGCAACAGTGATCTAGGCATGCGGGAAAACAAAATGGCAGAGTCTAAGGCGATATTCACAGCAAATGAGAGAAGAGGAGTGATAAAATTCTTGTTTCTGCAAGGAAACTCCACAAAGGATATTCATGGTGATATGTGGCAGACATTGGCCACATATCTGTTTTATATTCTATTTTATATTTTATATTCTACAGTTAAGAACTGGGTTGCCAAATTAAAATGGGCCACTTCAGCACCAATGATGAGGAACGGCCTGGACGACCGAGAGAGGTTGTTGTTCCGGAGATCGTCGATGCTGTGCATAACCTCATACTGGAGAATCAGCGAATTTCAGCTAAAGGAATAGCAGATATCATGGGGATTTCTCGTGAACGTGTTTGTGTCCTTATTAGAGATGAGCGAGTATACTCGCTAAAGGCAATTGCTCGAGCGAGCATTGCCTTTAGCGAGTACCTGCCCGCTCGAGATGAAAGGTTCGGGTGCCGGCGGCAGGCAGGGAGCTGCGGGGGAGAGCAGGGAGGAACGGAGGGGAGGTCTCTCTCTCCCTCTCCCTCCCCCCCCCCCGCTTCCTCCTGCTGACTGCCACTACTCACCGCTCCCTCACGCCGGCACCCGAACCTTTTGTCTCGAGCGGGCAGGTACTCAATAAAGGCAATGCTCGCTCAAGCAATTGCCTTTAGCGGGTATACTCGCTCATCTCGAGTCATTATCCATGAACATTTGAACATGAAGAAGCAATCTGCAAAGTGGGTCCCCAAATGTCTGACAACAGATCAGAAAAGCATGCAAGTGAAAACTTCCCGGTCCATTTGTCAACGTTTCCGGACTGATAAGTACTTCCTGGATTGACTGGTCACTATGGATGGAACCTGGAATTATTTTTATGAAACCAAGGAGCAGTCAAAAGAGTGGAGGCACAGTGGTTCTCCTCGCTTAAAGAAGTTCAGGGTGCAAAAATCAGCCACTAAGGTGATGGCGTCTGTGTTCTGGGATAAGGAGGGCGTGCTGCTAGTGGAGTACCTTCAAAATGGTTTCATCATGAAAGCAAAGTATTACATTGAGCTTTTGGACCAATTGAAGGCAACCCTGAAGGCCAAAAGGCGCGGCAAGCTGTCCAAAGGAATCTTGTTCCTGCAAGACAACACCTCCGCTTGCACTGCATGAGCGAACATGGCAAAACTGGTGGAGCTAGGCTTCCAGCTGGTTGACCAGCCATCTCCCTTCCTGTTCATGCAGTAGCCTCTGAGCACAGTGAGGCAGTCTTGTCTACAAGCAGCAGCATGGCAAGTTCAGGCTTCTCCTCCAGCACTGACAATCAGTCTTGTCTACTAGCAGTAGCAGGGCAAGTTCAGGATTCTTCTCCAGCACTGACAATCAGGCTGCAAGCTTCAGAGTCTGGAGTTAGAAACAGAGAGCAGATGTGTATCCTTGACCTCCACCATTTTCCCAAACATTGCCATATACCCCATATTACAGATGTCCCAGGTCATTATCAAGCCCTCTATCCCCAAGCTATGGGAGCAAACAAAAAGTATAACCCCAACTCCTGAACATAGAGCCTGAAGCATTGCGTAGCTGGTGGTGATGGAAATGTTGTTCTTCAGGCTAATGGACACAGACAAATTCTGTGGCACCCCTTTTCTCTGAGTGATCCCCACACCACTGTAAACTATTTTTACCAAATGTTTTGATGAGCATAGTTTCCCCCTGATATGTGGTTGTATTCCCATGTAATTCCTGGCCATTTGGCTGCATTACGGACTTTCTGTAAGTCAAAATAATAAACCTAATTTGTACTCCGATTGACTTCAACGGTAATTGGGATTGTGTCTTCCTGATTTCCAATTGTTTGGGAAAATTGCTCCTGACCAATTATTCCAAGAATATCTTATTACTAGAGATGAGCAAGCACCAAAATGCTCGAGTGCTCGTTACTCGAGTCCAACTTTCAGTGTTGCTCGAGAGTTCGTTTCGAGTAACAAACCCCATTGAAGTCAATGGGCGACTCGAGCATTTTTATATATGACTGGTGCTCCGCTAAGGTTTTCATTTGTGAAAATCACCAAAGTCATGTAAAAAACACAGAAATGGATAGGGCAGGCGAGGAGCAACATGCAGGGCTGCATTTCGGGCTCCGAGGTCTCACTATTAAGCCACAATAGTGGCAAGAGTGAGCCCCCCCCCCCCCACTGTCAGCATAACGATCGTTCTCCTCTGCCACAGCTGTTGAGGCAGAGAAGAACGATGTTAGCCCATTGAATTCAATGGAGCCGGCAATACAGCCGGCTCCATTGAAAGCAATGGGCTACCGGCGAGCGCGGGATGAATTTTCGGGAAGGGCTTAAAAATATAAGCCCTTACCTGAAAAAGAAAGATTTTAGTGTAAAAAAGAATAAAAATGCAGGCATTCTCTTCAATGGAGCCGCTGCTGCTGCAGGCGACTCCATTGAAGACAATGGTCCGCTGGCACACCTGAATTCTTTTTCAGGGAAGGGCTTAACATATGAGCCATTCCCTGGAAATGAATTAAAAGTGATTTAAAAAACAAAAAAAATAGATACTCACCTCCCTTCAGCTGCCGGGGCACAGCCGCATCTTCTCCTGCTGTCCCCTGCACTGTGGTGCTGAACTGCTGTCATTCAGCTGAGAGCTGCGCTGAGCCAATCAGAGGCAGTATTCACTCACCCATTCATGAATTCATGAATTGGTGTGAGTGAGATCTGCCTCTGATTGGTCAGGCTGTGACCAATCAGAGGCAGCTCATTCAGCAGGCGGGGATTTTAAATCCCCAGCTGCTGAATACTACAGAGAGCAGTTCAGGAGAACTGCCAGCTGGCCGCAGCTGAACTCCGTCTGCCGGGACCAGGTGAGTACATATTTTTTTTATTTTTACACATTTTAGGATGATTTTCAGGTAAGGGCTTATATATTTAAGCCCTTCCCGAAAATTCATCCCGCGCTAGCCAGCAGCCCATTGCTTTCAATGGAGCCGGCTGTATTATTGGCTCCATTGAATTCAATGGGCTAACATCGTTCTGCCGGGACAAGGTGAGTATATATTTTTTAACTTTTTACACATTTCTGGATGAATTGTAGGGAAGGGCTCATATATTTAAGCCCTTACCGACAATTCATCCCGCGCTCGCCGGCAGCCCATTGCTTTCAATGGAGCCGGCTGTATTGCCGGCTCCATTGAATTCAATGGTCAGTGCTCGTTTAATCGAGACGAGTACCGCGTGGTGCTCGTCTCGAGTAACGAGCATCTCGAGCACCCTAATACTCGAACGAGCATCAAGCTCGGACGAGTATGCTCGCTCATCTCTACTTATTACTAATTTTTAGCCCTTTTGATGGTATTCACCTTAGTATTATGGGTAGGTTTGATTACCATAATATAAACTTTTGATTGATAGGCCAAGTAAATAAAGTGCTAATTAAATAATTTGTTGTGCCTAAGGTTCTCTGTACAGTAAATTATAAATGTTGATTAGTCAATAGATTTCCTATTGTAGAGGTATAATAAATAGTGGTATTGTTTCCTCCATTTATACTTCCCCAGATGTTCCAATTAAAAAAATAGGGATCATACATATAAACTGATGTTAATTTACTTGACAGACTGCCACTCTCTAGCTGATGCACTGAAATTTCAGAGTACAAAAAATGCTCAAGGCCAATCTATATGTATAAAAATGTTCAGTACTTCTGTTTAGAGTTTATGTATTGCTAGTACAAAATTAGAACTGCTCTTAGAATGAAGCCATTATTACTTGTCTATTATGGATAAGTTGGCTTTAAGTAAACTTAAATTGATATATAGGTAATAAAGAAATGTGCTACTGTATGTTAGCAATACCATGGCTATTAATACATTGTGTGTTCTCAATTGCGTATTGTATTGTGTCTTTCCTTCATCTGTTGTGTGAAAATGTATGTTCTGCATTCTTCTGCATAACTTTTATTAAAGACAAAATTTAAAAGGAGGTCAAAAGGAAACACCAACTTTTATGAACCCCAAACAATCATACAAAAAAAACCCAACAAAATAAATTAACACATAGAAGGTGATGGAGAGTTAGTTCTAGTGTAGTTCTAGTAGTAGGTTCTAGTGAAAGGATGTTAGAGATAATAGAACATAAAAGGTCCCAGATCATGTAAGGGGGTGACCATAGTTTAATAAAACCACCCACATGCATCCAAAAGGACTCTTATATAAGAGTGTACCCAATATCAGAGGCAATGAAATCTCTGAAAGACCCTCATACCCCTAATATAATGTAGAACAAAAATATTAGATGAATGTCAATATTCCACTTAGTTAATATATAGGAGAGAGTCGCGAATAGAAAGGGCATAGAACAGTTTAAGAGTCCTAACTATAACAGTAACCCTCGATTATGACCAGGATGATATCAGCCCACCAGCCTAGTAATAAGCAAGCTAATGACAGCTATAGGTCTAAAACAGAGGGTTCAAAAGTGGTCTATATGGACCCCCAGAAATCCATTGATGGGTGCTGGCAGTAGGATCCTATACCACAGTTGTCATGTGTGACAGCTGCGGTAGGAAATTGAAGAATTCCTCTGCTGCATCTGTCACAGATGTGGCAGATCTAGCAGCAGGGAATTATTTTTACTAGCAGGGATGAAGGAAACATCCTTTTTCACTAAAATTATTGGTTTTCAGGGAAGGGCTTATATGTAAAGCCCTTTCATGAAAACAATTAGGGGTGCTGGCAGACCATTGTTTTCAGTGGTGCCGCCGTCCGAAGCCGCGGCTCCATTGAAAACACGTGGGGAGGAGAGGGACAAAATTTTCTCAAGCACCGCGTGGTACTTAGCCCGAGTAACGAGTACTTCCAATATGCTTATGCTCGAACGAGCATCAAGCTCGGACGAGCATGCTCGCTCATCTCTAATGGTAGCGTATATTGGCTAGCTGTGAAAACGCCGGCCGATATACACTCATGTGAATAAGCCCTAAGGGTTTAAAAATGCATTTAAGGCAAGTGATTTCTATGTCAAATATATCTACATGAGAGATACAAAATCTACAATTTAAAATAAGACATTTTCAAGAGGGTTTTTCCTATTTAAATGTGACTGTTGGGGGGGGGGGGGGTGTTAAAGTCTGCAACACATTTAAACCTACACATGTTTAAAGGCTGGTCTGGTTACATGAAAATAGTTATCACTGCCTCATTTAAGAGAAAGACAAGGCACAAACTTTTTCACCAGCATTATTTGTTTGGCAGAGTGACCAATTCCTTTTAAGAATATAAAAGAAACCACCCATACATTTCAGGTTTGTGGACCCAGACTTTCCAATTAATGACTACTCTTTGTGGTATACAGATATCCCCAAACCCAGCTATGGCCCGATTAAACCTAAATTCCGATCATGACTCATAATGTGCATACCCCCTTGCTACATGTTCTGGTAGCTGGCAGATTATCTGTAGCTCAATCCTGGCATGGTAACTCTATCCCTTCTATAACAGACATAAATAAGGTAGTGAACAATAATGGCTGGTTCGAATACATGTACTTCTGCGCAACTAACAGAAAGGCAAAATTCATGAAGAATTGGGAAGTCTGGATTAAAAGTAATTTCTGCTACATGCCAGGATCCTATCTGTTCTGATTGCTCTCTACTCCTGTTTTCTTCTTCAATGTGCTGACCGATGACTTGATCAAAGTTTTGTTTTTGTCTTACTTCTACCTCTATATAAGAAATTGTAAGGTGACTAATTTAACGAGGTTCTGTTATTTGTTTATTATTCCTGTAACTTCATTGAGAAACCTTTTCAATAAAAATTGAAAGTTCAAAAAAAGGGGGGGGCATGGCTTGGAGCGGCATTCTAAGCTCCGCTCGGCAAGGGCCCTCCTCGGCGTGTAAAGCACTCACCAGAGAGTTATAGCTGCTCAAGGGGTCCAGGAGGCACTCAGGATCATGGCTATGTCCAGGAGAAGAGCTTCCAGACCCACTCCGACAAGGCTGGAGACCTTCTTTGTAGCGCGCGGGTCCTCATCTGCAATGGCCGCGGGAGAAGCTCTCACTTCCGGCTCCCTGAAGAAAGAACACAGCAGCTGCACACAGCATGTTATTGAAGAGGCGAGAGAGAAAGGAGACACCGGAGGGGTCAGCAGAGCCAGCGGCAATGCCCAGTAAGATGTAAAATCACCAGACAAAGAGAGGTCGGTGAGTAAGGGGGACACTAACACAGGGCTCCCAATATCCAAGATGGCGTCAGCCACGCTATCACAGAGCTGCAAATCACCAACTAGAAGCTCAGAGACACAAAGGCAGAGGATGTCAACTGCAGAAGGAGCAGAAATTGCCACTGCTCCTGCACTTAAGAAAGCTGGAGAAGGAGGTTTAGATAATCTCGTTGCATCTAATAAGCCAGTGACTGAGTTATACATAACGGAGGCGATAATGGTTCTCAGAGACACTATTCAGAATGACTTCTTAGTTTTAAGTAAATTTCTCAGTTCTTCATATTAATAACAAATTGGATAAAACTGAAAAGAAAATGGAAGAAGTAGTTGGGTCGCATAATTCACTGATTGATGCTCACTATGAGTTGGAAAAAAGTCGCCAAACTACAAAATAAGCTAACAGACCTAGAAGATAGGAACAGGCACAATAACGTTAAGATGCACGGTTTTCCTCAAAAAAATCTCAAATAATGAAATTTTAAACTATGTTACGCGTTTCATGCAAACACTCCTTCCAAATACACCTGTTCAAGAGCTAAAAATGGATAGAGCTCACAGGTTACCACGTCCACAGTTTCTTAAAGAAGACAGCTCCAGGGATATCATTGTACGCATCCATTATTATCGCACCAAAGAAACTCTTATGAATGTGGCCAGGAAATCGCACCCCTTGCCGAGCCCATATACCGATATACAACTCTTCGTCGACCTTTCACAAGCAACCTTGGAGACGAGAAGAGGCTTTGCAGGAGTAACCGCAGCCTTGAGGAAGGCGACTATCCCATACAGATGGTGGTTTCCTACAAAAGTAATAGCTACTAAAGATAGTGAAAACCACATCTTTCAAAACCCAGAGATTGCAACAAGTGCTCTGGAATCCTGAGGAATACTAATACAAGATGTCTCTCAACCTCACGCGAATGCCGGACCCAAGAGGCGACAACAAAATGAAGATTGTAACACCTCCACCTTGAAATAAGTTTTACCATCTTATCTCTGCTGAGTAAGTGACAATACTAGATGGACTGCCTGCCCGATACAGCTGGACCTTTCACCTCCCACTGAATATGCAAGCAATGTCTTGCTTTTTTTTTTCTTAAGTTAGATGGTGCCTCTCTTCTCCACCATTTAGATCCCGTATCTGACTTGCCCTTGCCTTGGAGGGTAGCATTGAAGGAGGCTATTGTTTCTTTAGACTGTTATGTTTTTACAGACATCAACATTCTCCAATATCTCCTGTGTCCTTGGAGCTATCTGCAGATACTATTGCAATGGCTACGAAACTCCTTTCTCTAAATGCCAACGGCTTGAACTCTGCATTTAGGGGCGTTCCACCTGGAGGATGTTGTATGTATCCAGGAGCCTCATTTATTAGAAGTAGACTGTAAAAGGATGTTCTTTTCCACAAACTATATTTGCTTGTGCACAAAAAAAAAAAAAACATGCAGGGGTAATGATAGCGCTCAGGGAAAATGTTTTATTCACTATAGACAAACAAGTTTTTGACCCCTAGGGACATTACATAATTTTGACCAAAGAACAAAAGGGGGGGCCACTCTGGGGAAGTGGATGCCTAGAACTGCACTATACGACATTTTCAGTTGTGTCAACGCTTCTGCAAGGGAATACTCGTATTATTCGCCAAGGCACAAGACATTCTCTCAAATAGACCTGTGTTTGATGGAGAGAAGCCTACTTACTTCGGTATCTAAAGCAGAGATAGGTACTGCTACATGGTCTGATCATGCCCTGGTTATAACGTCATTAAGTTTTGAGGGAACTCGACAACCAAATAGAACATGGAGGAACAATACGTATCTGTTGAGCCTACCAAACTACAAGAAAGAAACTCATGGAGTTTTGTTAGAATACTTTAAATTCAATGCCACTCCGGATATAGACCCTATGAGTCTTTGGAACGCCCACAAAGCTTACATGAGAGGTATCCTCATTAAACTAGGAGCTAAATATAAAAAAAAACAAAACTAAAAAAGTAGATGATGCCTTCTCCCAATTATGCTTTAAAGAAACTGAACTACAAAAATCCCCCTCATTAAAAACCCATGATGAACTACACAAATTGAGACTAGAACTACGTAAAGTGATATTGGGTGATTTTGATAGAGAGGTGAATGCCCAGGGCGCAAACATTTACTTGTCTCATAATAAACCCTCGAGGTGGATGGCTAATTTACTAAAAAAGAAAAACATAAGAGCTAATATACCCTACTTATGGAACCCGCAAGATAAAAAATACAAACTAACACACCCAAAGCAAATAGCAGATACGTTTCATTCCTATTATAGTAAGTTATACAACTTGAAAGGTGAGACTCATACAGAACAACCAAACAGTGCCTCAATACAGGAATTCTTACAGAAAGTAAACCTTCCATCTTTAGACCCTTCTCAAGCTGAATCTCTAGATACACCGATATCAATTCCTGAGATAGTAGAAGCTATATCATTAAAAAACAAAAAAGCCCCAGGACCTGATGGGTACTCTGCGGAATATTATAAAGCCTTTATAACAACATATGTAACTAATATGTTTAATGCAGCTATGTGGAGGGGTACTTTTCCCGAGGAGATGCTTCAGGCCACGATAGTGGTTTTGCCCAAACCTGGGAAAGAACCAAATATTCTGGCAAATTTCAGACCAATATTGCTGCTTAACACAGACGTAAAAAGTTACGCCAAAACACTTGCTCGCAGACTGCTGAAAATCCTCCCAGGTATAGTCCATTCAGACCAGATAGGATTTGTCAGGGGTAGACAGGCCTTGGATGGCACGCAGAAACTCTTAAACCTGTTACACTTAGTTGAGATCTCTCGGATGCCAACAATCATGTTGGCCCTAGACACTGAAAAGGCATTTGACAGAGCTCATTGGGGCTATGCCTTTGAAACATTAAAAAAAATTCGGATTTGGGGAAGGCGTGATCTGTGCCATCCGGGCCCTATATTCATCTCCTACAGCTAGGGTGTTGGTAGATGGAACGCTATTGACCCCTTTAGTGATAACAAACGGTACAAAACAGGGCTGTCCACTCTCTCTCCGATCCTATATGTACTAACAGTGAAACCACTGGCAGAACTAATTCGAACTTCTGATGTGAGAGGTGTTCCCATGAATTTCTGACAGTATAAAATAGGACTCTTTGCTGACGAAATAATTCTGACGTTGTCCCAGCATCTGGAGTCTCTGAGATCTGCTTGTAAAATTTTGGAGCACTTCAGTAAAGTCTCCTTGTATAATTAAATGTGGATAAGTCTCTTATTCTTTGTGTAAATGTTCCGAACAATCTAGGAGCCGCAATCCGGGTGGGGAAAAAAAACATACAATACTTGGAAATAGCTATGACATCTACTATTAAAGAAATAGAACATGAAAACTTCCCAACACTGCTAAACTCTGCCCAGAAGGAGATTGATCATTTGTCCAGGTTGAATTTAACATGGTTTGGTAGGATCATGTCCTACAAGATAAAGATTCTACCAAAAATACTGTACTATTTTAGAGTCTTGCTGATTTCAATTTCCAATTTCACTCTTACTAAACCACAGAGACAAATGAATAATTACTAGAGATGAGCGAACGTACTCGTCCGAGCTTGATATTCGTGCGAATATTAGGGTGTTCGGGATGCTCGTTACTCGTAATGAGCACCACGCGGTGTTCCGGTTACTTTCAGTTTCCTCTCTGAGACGTTAGCGCGCTTTTCTGGCCAATTGAAAGACAGGGAAGGCATTACAACTTCCCCCTGTGACGTTCAAGCCCTATACCACCCCCCTGCTGTGAGTGGCTGGGGCGATCAGATGTCACCCGAGTATAAAAATCGGCCCCTCCCGCGGCTCGCCACACATGCCTTGTGACTTAGCTGAGGGAAAGTGCTGCTGCTGGTGCTGCTGTAGGGAGAGCGTTAGGAGTCAGTGTAGGCTTCAAGAACCCCAACGGCCCTTCTCAGGGCCACATCTACTAGTGTGCAGTACTGTGTTAGCACAGTATTTTTTTATTTTTTTTGTCCAAAATTGGATCTGCAGAGCATTGCGCCCTGCAATAGGGACAGAAGTGGGGGTTAGGCAGGGAGAGTGTTAGGAGTTAGTGTAGGCTTCAAGAACCCCAACGGTCCTTTCTAGGGCCACTTTTATCCGTGTGCAGTACTGTCCAGGCTGCTGTTAGCAGTGTTGCATTTTTTTTTTTTTTTCTCAAAACCGGCTGTGCAGACCATTGCACCTGGCATTAATACTACAGGGATAGAATTGTGTAGGCAGGGCCAGAAGACATTTATTATTCATTGAATACACGCAGTGGGGTCTTTCCTTTGCTAAAAAGGAAAAAAATTATATTTTGCCTGCCTGTGTCAGTCCTAAGGTCTCCGTGTACGTGTGTGCTGCGTGTACAACGTACAAAAATCAGACGCAACCAGCTACGCTTTACTGCAGCCTAGCGCCATTGTCTTTCCTGACTGGCAAATACCTGCTCTGCTAGAGTTAATAACTCTGCTACACTATAGTTGTGTGACACTTTTTGAGGGCCACACCACAGATATTAAACTTCTTGTTCATTGAATATACGCAGTGGGGTCTTCCCTAAGCTAAAAAGGAAAAAAATTATATTTTGCCTGCCTGTGTCAGTCCTAAGGTCTCCGTGTACGTGTGTGCTGCGTGTACAACGTACAAAAATCAGACGCAACCAGCTACGCTTTACTGCAGCCTAGCGCCATTGTCTTTCCTGACTGGCAAATACCTGCTCTGCTAGAGTTAATAACTCTGCTACACTATAGTTGTGTGACACTTTTTGAGGGCCACACCACAGATATTAAACTTCTTGTTCATTGAATATACGCAGTGGGGTCTTCCCTAAGCTAAAAAGGAAAAAAATTATATTTTGCCTGCCTGTGTCAGTCCTAAGGTCTCCGTGTACGTGTGTGCTACGTGTACAACGTACAAAAATCAGACGCAACCAGCTACGCTTTACTGCAGCCTAGCGCCATTGTCTTTCCTGACTGGCAAATACCTGCTCTGCTAGAGTTAATAACTCTGCTACACTATAGTTGTGTGACACTTTTTGAGGGCCACACCACAGATATTAAACTTCTTGTTCATTGAATATACGCAGTGGGGTCTTCCCTAAGCTAAAAAGGAAAAAAATTATATTTTGCCTGCCTGTGTCAGTCCTAAGGTCTCCGTGTACATGTGTGCTGCGTGTACAACGTACAAAAATCAGACGCAACCAGCTGCGCTTTACTGCAGCCTAGCGCCATTGTCTTTCCTGACTGGCAAATACCTGCTCTGCTAGAGTTAATAACTCTGCTACACTATACTTGTGTGACACTTTTTGAGGGCCACACCACAGATATTAAACTTCTTGTTCATTGAATATACGCAGTGGGGTCTTCCCTTTGCAAAAAAGCGAAAACATTATATTTGGCCTGCAGGCTTGCGCCAATTTATTTCCTGCCTGGGAAATCAAATCACTGGTAATACAGCATGCTGAGGGGTAGGGGTAAGCCTAGAGGACGTGGACGTGGACGTGGCCGAGGACGCGGAGGGCCAAGTGAGGGTGTGGGCACAGGCCGAGCTCCTGATCCAGGTGTGTCGCAGCCGACTGCTGCGCGATTAGGAGAGAGGCACGTTTCTGGCGTCCCCACATTCATCGCCCAATTAATGGGTCCACGCGGGAGACCTTTATTAGAAAATGAGCAGTGTGAGCAGGTCCTGTCCTGGATGGCAGAAAGTGCTTCGAGCAAGCTATCATCCACCCACAGTTCTGCGCCGTCCAGTGCTGCAAATCCGAATCCTCTGTCTGCTGCTCCTCCTTCCTCCCAGCCTCCTCACTCCACTACAATGACACCTGCTCAGGAGCGGGAACACTCCCAGGAACTGTTCTCGGGCCCCTGCTTAGATTGGGCAGCAGTGGTTCCTCTCCCACCAGAGGAGTTTATCATCACTGATGCCCAACCATTCGAAAGTTCCCGGGGTCCGGGGGAAGAGGCTGGGGACTTCCGCCAACTGTCTCAAGAACTTTCTGTGGGTGAGGAGGACGATGACGATGAGACACAGTTGTCTTGCAGTGAGGTAGTAGTAAGGGCAGTAAGTCCAAGGGAGCAGCGCACAGAGGATTCGGAGGAAGAGCAGCAGGACGATGAGGTGACTGACCCCACCTGGTGTGCAACGCCTACTCAGGACAGGTCTTCAGAGGGGGAGGCAAGGGCATCAGCAGGGCAGGTTGCAAGAGGCAGTGCGGTGGCCAGGGGTAGAGGCAGGGCCAGACCGAATAATCCACCAAGTGTTTCCCAAAGCACACCCTCGCGCCATGCCACCCTGCAGAGGCCGAGGTGCTCTAAGGTCTGACAGTTTTTCACAGAGACGCCTGACGACCGACGAACAGTGGTGTGCAACCTTTGTCGCGCCAAGATCAGCCGGGGAGCCACCACCAATAGCCTCACCACCACCAGCATGCGCAGACATATGATGGCCAAGCACCCCACAAGGTGGGACGAAGGCCGTTCAGCGCCTCCGGTTTGCACCGCTGCCTCTCCCCCTGTGCCCCAACCTGCCACTGAGATCCAACCTCCCTCTCAGGACACAGGCACAACCGTCTCATGGCCTGCACCCACAGCCTCACCTCCGCTGTCCTCGGCCCCATCCACCAATGTCTCGCACCGCACAGTCCAGCCGTCGCTAGCGCAAGTGTTGGAGCGCAAGCGCAAGTACGCCACCACGCACCCGCACGCTCAATCGTTAACCGTCCACATAGCCAAATTTATCAGCCTTGAGATGCTGCCGTATAGGGTTGTGGAAACGGAGTCCTTCAAAGCTATGATGGCGGCGGCGGCCCCGCGCTACTCTGTTCCCAGTCGCCACTACTTTTCCCGATGTGCCGTCCCAGCCCTGCACGACCACGTCTCCCGCAACATTGTACGCGCCCTCACCAATGCGGTTAGTGGCAAGGTCCACTTAACTAGGGACACGTGGACAAGCACAGGCGGGCAGGGCCACTACATCTCCCTGACGGCACATTGGGTGAATTTAGTGGAGGCTGGGACAGAGTCAGAGCCTGGGACCGCTCACGTCCTACCCACCCCCAGAATTGCGGGCCCCAGCTCGGTGGTGGTATCTGCGGCGGTGTATGCTTCTTCCACTAAAGCACCCTCCTCCTCCTCCTCCTCCTCAACCTCTGTCTCGCAATCTAGATGTGTCAGCAGCAGCAGGACGTCGCCAGCAGTCGGTGTCGCGCGGCGTGGCAGCACAGCGGTGGGCAAGCGTCAGCAGGCCGTGCTGAAACTACTCAGCTTAGGAGATAGGAGGCACATGGCCCACGAACTGCTGCAGGGTCTGACAGAGCAGACCGACCGTTGGCTTGCGCCGCTGAGCCTCCAACCGGGCATGGTCGTGTGTTGCAACGGCCGTAACCTGGTGGCGGCTCTGCAGCTCGGCAGCCTCACGCACGTGCCATGCCTGACCCACGTCTTTAATTTGGTGGTTCAGCGCTTTCTGAAAAGCTACCCACGCTTGTCAGATCTGCTCGTAAAGGTGCGCCGGCTCTGCGCACATTTCCGCAAGTCCCACACGGACGCTGCCACCCTGCGCATCCTGCAACATCGCTATAATCTGCCAGTGCACCGACTGCTGTGCGACGTGCCCACACGGTGGAACTCTACGCTCCACATGTTGGCTAGGCTCTATGAGCAGCGTAGAGCTATAGTGGAATACCAACTCCAACATGGGCGGCGCAGTGGGAGTCAGCCTCCTCAATTCTTTTCAGAAGAGTGGGCCTGGTTGGCAGACATCTGCCAGGTCCTTCGAAACTTTGATCAGTCTACCCAGGTGGTGAGCGGCGATGCTGCAATCATTAGCGTCACCATTCCTCTGCTATGCATCTTGAGAAGTTCCCTGCAAACCATAAAGGCAGCCGCTTTGCGCTCGGAAACAGAGCCGAGGGAAGACAGCATGTCGCTGGATAGTCAGAGCACCCTCCTGTCTATATCTCAGCGCGTTCAGGAGGAGGAGGAGGAGGATGAGGAGGATGAGGAGGAGGGGGAAGAGACAGCTTGGCCCACTGCTGACGGTACCCATGCTGCTTGCCTGTCATCATTTCAGCGTGTATGGCCTGAGGAGGAGGAGGAGGAGGAGGAGGAGGAGGAGAAGGATCCTGAAAGTGATCTTCCTAGTGCGGACAGCCATGTGTTGCGTACAGGTACCCTGGCACACATGGTTGACTTCATGTTAGGATGCCTTTCTCGTGACCCTCGCATTCAACGCATTCTGGCCACTACGGATTACTGGGTGTACACACTGCTCGACCCACGCTATAAGGAGAACCTTCCCAGTCTCATTCCCGAAGAGGAAAGGGGTTCGAGAGTGTTGCTATACCACAGGACCCTGGCGGACAAGCTGCTTGTAAAATTCCCATCCGACAGCGCTAGTGGCAGAAGGCGCAGTTCCGAGGGCCATGTAGCAGGGGAGGTGCGTAGATCGAGCAGCATGTACAGCCCAGACAGTGCAACAGTCTTTAAGGGCCTGGCCAGCTTTATGGCTCCCCAGCAAGACTATGTCACCGCTCCCCAGTCAAGGCTGAGTCGGCGGGAGCACTGTAAAAGGATGGTGAGGGAGTACGTAGCCAATCGCACGACCATCCTCGGTGACGCCTCTGCCCCCTACAACTACTGGGTGTCGAAGCTGGACACGTGACCTGAACTAGCGCTGTATGCCCTGGAGGTGCTTGCTTGTCCTGCGGCTAGCGTCTTGTCGGAGAGGGTGTTTAGTGCGGCTGGGGGAATCACAGATAAGCGTACCCACCTGTCAACCGACAGTGCCGAGAGGCTAACACTCATCAAGATGAACAAAGCCTGGATTTCCCCAGACTTCTCTTCTCCACCAGTGGACAGCAGCGATACGTAAGCAATACGTAGGCTGCACTCGCGGATCGAAGCTACGTTCTCTCTCACCATCCAAAACGGGGACATTTCTGCTTCATCAATCTGTGTCTAATATTCCTCCTCCTCCTCCTGCTCCTCCTCCTGAAACCTCACGTAATCACGCTGAACGGGCAATTTTTCTTAGGGCCACAAGGCTCACTCATAATTTTTCTAAACAATTTTTAGATGTTTCAATGCTCTGAAAAGCGTTGGAACTTTAACTTGAACCAATTTTTCGTTAAACTGGGCTGCCTCCAGGCCTAGTTACCACTTAAGCCACATTAACCAAAGCGATTAATGGGTTTCACCTGCCCTCTTGGTTGGCCATGGCCAATTTTTTTCAGGTACATTAGTACTGTTGATACAGCAATTTTTGTGGGCCCTCGCCTACAGTGTAATCAAATAAATTTTTAGCCCACCTGCATTAAGCACGACATTACTACCTCAGCTGTGTTGGGCAATGCAATGGGATATTTCTATGTACCGCCGGTGGCTTCCTGGCACCCACCCATGCTGTAGGTGCACACAGAGTTTTTACTACATCTGTACACTTGAAAAGAACCCCAGTCTGACTGGGGCATGCAGTGTGGGCCGAAGCCCACCTGCATTAAGCACGACATTACTACCTCAGCTGTGTTGGGCAATGCAATGGGATATTTCTATGTACCGCCGGTGGGTTCCAGGGAGCCACCCATGCTGTAGGTGCACACGGAGTTTTTACTACATCTGTACACTTGAAAAGAACCCCAGTCAGACTGGGGCATGCAGTGTGGGCCGAAGCCCACCTGCATTAAGCACGACATTACTACCTCAGCTGTGTTGGGCAATGCAATGGGATATTTCTATGTACCGCCAGTGGCTTCCTGGCACCCACCCATGCTGTAGGTGCACACGAAGTTTTTACTACATCTGTACACTTGAAAAGAACCCCAGTCAGACTGGGGCATGCAGTGTGGGCCGAAGCCCACCTGCATTAAGCACGACATTACTACCTCAGCTGTGTTGGGCAATGCAATGGGATATTTCTATGTACCGCTGGTGGGTTCCAGGGAGCCACCCATGCTGTAGGTGCACACAGAGTTTTTACTACATCTGTACACTTGAAAAGAACCCCAGTCAGACTGGGGCATGCAGTGTGGGCCGAAGCCCACCTGCATTAAGCACGACATTGCTACCTCAGCTGTGTTGGCCAATGCAATGGGATATTTCTATTTACCGCCGGTGGCTTCCTGGCACCCACCCATGCTGTGGGTGCACACGGAATTCCTATTGCGGAGTTGTACCTGTCTGTGACTATTTATAAAAAACCGCGGTCTGACTGGGGCGTGCAGACACCTTGACAGAATGAATAGTGTGTTGCACATAGGTTCCCCATTGCTATGCCCACGTGTGCAGCTCCAGATGAAGGTGGCACAGGATTGGATTTCTCATTGCTTCTGTACAGCATTGTGGACTATCAGCCCGCCCCTTTTATGGGGGGGTCGCTGCCTAGCCATGCCAACCCTCTGCAGTGTGTGTCTGCTTTTCCTGTGGCAGACGCACGTATACATAGACATGAGGGTGGTGTGGCATGAGGGCAGCTGAAGGCTGGGCAGGGACAGTTTGGTGTGCGCTGTGGACGCACAGTGATTGTGCTTTGTTGGAGGTAGTGTGGTGCTTAGCTAAGGTGTGCATTGCTAATGAGGGCTTTTCAGAAGTAAAAGTTGTTGGGAGGGGGGGGCCCACTCTTGCCGGTATTGTGGCTTAATAGTGGGACCTGTGAACTTGAGATGCAGCCCAACATGTAGCCCCTCGCCTGCCCTATCCGTTGCTGTGTCGTTCCCATCACTTTCTTGAATTGCCCAGATTTTCACACAAGGAAACCTTAGCGAGCATCGGCGAAATACAAAAATGCTCGGGTCGCCCATTGACTTTAATGGGGTTCGTTACTCGAAACGAACCCTCGAGCATCGCGAAAAGTTCATCCCGAATAACGAGCACCCGAGCATTTTGGTGCTCGCTCATCTCTAATAATTACATTGGGGGGGGGGGGGGGGGGAGAGACCATACTTAGCTTTGTAAGTACTAGTGTTGCATCGTAAAAGTAGTGGCGCTGACGTCCCTAATTTGAAAATGTATCACAAAGCCATTTTATTAAACCAAACCAGACAATTGGTAATTGGAGAGAATGTTGTAGGTTGGACAGGCATGGAGAGAAGCTGTATAGAAGGTATTTCTGGACAAGCACTATTATACATAGTATCAATGGAGTGCCTATCAAATCCCATAGAAATAAAACTGCAAATTCCAGAGGCGTTTCCCCTTACACTAGCTTCAGTCCAAGCTTGGAGAGATCTCTCACAAAAAGTGGATTTGTCTGGGGTTACAAAGAAACCTCACTGCCCATTGAAGTCTTAAGCCTCCTCTTACCTGATTTAGAGATGAGATTGTGGAAGGCAGGGGGGAGTGAAATGGTTAGGGGACCCGTTGTCTTCAGAGGGTATCAGACCATTTGATGAATTAGAATTCAAATTTAATCTACCCCTTAATGAAATTTTCAAATACTTTAGAATTAGATCCTTTCTGCAGACATCTCCTATCCACAAACTAAACCTTCCCATTACAATCAATAACAAAAGCAATCTCAGAACCTACTATAGGCAAATCAGACACAAGACTCTTCTACGATATTCTGACTAACAACACAAATATGGTGAAAAAATCGTATATGATGAGCTTCGAAATTGAATTGAAAGAGAAGATACCTGTGGATTCTTGGGCTAGGGCGTTTAGGTCAATATCAAAATCCACTAGAGGAATAGCTATACTAGAAACCCAAACAAAACTATAACTGAGATGGTATTACACTCCCTCACTGCTAATTAATAGATCAAATATTGGCGATAGCTTGTGCTGGAGAGGAATGCGGACAAGGGGGCTCCCTGTCACATATATTCTGGTCATGTCCTAAGCTTAAATGTTTCTGGGAAACACACTTAAACTTCTACAAGATATAATACGATTCCACATACCTAGAGAGGCCAAACTAATTCTACCAGTAATAGATTTGGAAAATTTCCCAAAAAAAGTCAGATACCTATTAGCATACTCTTTAATGACAGCTAAAACAATCATTGCAAAGTACTGGAGGATCTCTTTCCCCCGGAATTGGGCGAGTTCAAGAACCGTATGGCAGAACAATATTTATTTGAAAAATGGTTAGTTCTTCGTAGCAACTCAATTTAACCCCTTAGTGACCAAGCCTGTTTGCGCCTTAATGACCAGGCCAAATTTTGCAAATCTGACATGTGTCACTTTAACATGGAAAAACACCAGAAAGGTTTTGCATATCCAAGCGATTCTGACATTGTTTTTTCGCCACATGTTGTGCTTCATTTAGGCGGAAAAAATAGACCGATAGAAATTGTGTTTATTTATTAAAAGCGCCAAAATTGGGAACATTTTGAAAAAATCGTCATTTTTTCACATTTCCAACTGCAATATCTTAAATATGTGCAAACATAATATAGAAATTTTTGCTAAGATTTATATTTCCACCCGTTTACTTTATTTTGGGTGCACATTGGAAAAACTTTTGTTTTTTTAACTATTTAGGAGACGTACAAATTTAACATTACTTTTTAGCATTTTGAGGAACACTTTGTTTTCCTATACCAAGCCGAGATTGGAAAGGCTCATGAGTGTCAGAATAATAGGTACCCCCGCAAATGACCTCATTTTAAAAACTACACCCCTTAATGTATTCACTGAGGGGTGTCATGAGTATTTTGACCCCACAGTTTTTTTTCAGGAATTAATTCAATTTAGAGGAGAAAAAGTAAAATTTCATATTTTTGCAAATCTGTCATTTTAAAGACATATTTTTTTCCTATAGTTTACATGAAAATCAGGATTTACACCCCAAAATGGATACCCCTATTTCTCCCGTGTTCAGAAATATACCCATTGTGGCCCTATTGTTATATCTGAGTCCACAACGGGGCCCAGAATGAAAGGAGTAGTCAGTGTCTTTCAAAACAGAAATTTTGCTTGAAGTCCTTTTAGGCCCCATAGCACACATGTAGAGTTCTTGAGTGCCCAAAACCATAGAAAACCCCCACAAATGACCCCATTTTGAAAACTAGACCCCTTAAGGAATTTATCTAGGGGTGTACTGCATATTTTGACCCCACAGTTTTTGAATGAATTCAAACCAAGCAAAAGGAAAAAATTGTGATTTTCGTTTTTTCGGCAATTCTGTCATTTTAAAAACAGCTTTTTTTGTACAGCACACATATGAAGGAAGACTTGCACCCAAAAATGGATACCCCTGTTTGTCCCGTGTTCAGAGACATACCCATTGTGGCCCTAATCTTATGTCTGGATACACAACGGAGCCCAAAATGAAAGGAGCGACCGGTGGCTTTCGGAACACAAATTTTGCTTGAAGTCCTTTTAGGCCCCATTGCCCACTTGTAGAGTTCTTGAGCGCCCAAAACCATAGAGAACGCCCACAAATGACCCCATTTTGAAAACTAGACTCCTTAACGAATTTATCTAGGGGTGTACTGCGTATTTTGACCCCACAGTTTTTGAATAAATTCAAGCAAAGCAAAAGGAAAAAATTAGGATTTTTGTTTTTTTGGCAATTCTGTCATTTTAAAAACAGCTTTTTTGTACAGCACACATATGAAGGAAGACTTACACCCCAAAATGGATACCCCTGTTTGTGCTGTTTTCAGAAATATACCCATTGTGGCCCTAATCTTATGTCCGCATGCACAACGGGGCCCAAAATAAAAGGAGTAATCGGTGGCTTTCAGAACATAGATTTTGCTTGAAGTCCTTTTAGGTCCCATTGCCCACTTGTAGAGTTCTTGAGCGCCCAAAACCATATAGAACCCCCACAAATGACCCCATTTTGAAAACTAGACCCCTTAACGAATTTATCTAGGGATGTACTGCATATTTTGACCCCACAGTTTTTGAATAAATTCAAGCAAAGCAAAAGGAAAAAAATAGGATTTTCATTTTTTGGGCTATTGTGTCAATTTAAAAACAGTTTTTTTTGTACAGCACACATATAAATGAAGGCTTTCACCCCAAAATGGATACCCCTGTTTGTCCCATGTTCAGAAACATACCCATTGTGGCCCTAATAGACTTACAGGACCCATGGCTAGGCCTACAATGAAAGGAATACCCGTTGGATTTCAGGGTACCACTGAATAAATTTCAGGCCCCATTGCCCACTTATAGAGCCATTGAGCGGCCAAAACTATAAAGAACCCCCTCAAATGACCCCATTTTGAAAACTAGACCCCTTAACGAATTCATCTAGGGGTATACTGCTTATTTTGACCCCACAGTATTTGAATGAATCTAAGCAAAGCAGAAGGAAAAAGTTACGATTTTCAATTTTTTTGGCAATTTTTTCAATTTAAAAACAGTTTTTTTGTACAGTGCACATAGGAATGAAGACCTTCACCCAAAAATGGATCCCCCCGTTTGTCCCGAGTTCAGAAACATACCCATTGTGGCCCTAATCTACTTACAGGACGCATGGCAAGGCCTATAAAGGACGGAACACCTGTTGGATTTTAGGGCACAACTGAATAAATTCCAGGCCCCATTGCTTATTTGTACAGAATAAAGATTGACTCCCTAAAAATTCCCCCCTCCCCCTCCGCGCCCTTTTTGGCGTTCGCAAATCTTAGATAAAAGTAAAAATGTGAACTGTGTAGTATTTCCGAAGACAGGGGTAATTATGGAGGCTGGTTGGAATGGGCCCATGGGGCTATAAAACCGGGTATCCCCCCCCTCCTCTCATGCTTTTTGGGGGTATTTCATGACCTCAGTGGCGGGTATGGGGTGTAAAAAGTGGCGTTCCGTGAGTCTCCGTAAGCTTGATGAGGTGCGGCGGTCTCACACAGAAGGCGTTCAACAAGGTGCTCCTGGAACTGCAGGAAGGCGAGCGTTCCCGGGGCTTCTTGTAAAATACGTATCACAGGTAGCGGTTTGAATAACGCCGGGCTCACGCGGGTGCAGGCGGAATCCGCTTGCGGAGGCCCACAGCGGATCCCATCTGTGAGCCTGGCTGTGACCCTGCGTACGGCTGCGTAATGTACTGCGCATAACTGCCTACTCACACAGGCGGTCATGCACAGTACACCTTTGTTTGTATTTCCCGCACCATCGCTTAGCGATGACGCGGGTACCCGCAGCCCGTATACAACGTAGTTGCGTATGGGCTGTGGGTATATCCGCGACCATGGAGCACAATGGGCTCTATGTTGCCGATATCCGCAGTAAAATAGAACCTGCTGCGTTCTCTTTTCTGCGAGTGGATTACGCAATTCCGACCCGCTAATGTGAGCGGAATTGTGTAATCCAATGCGATTGATCTGCGTAATACCGTGGATCAGAAGCATGCAGAATCCATAATTCCTATCCGGTCATGTGAGACCGGCCTAAGGTAGATCGCTACCTTTTTATCACGTGACCGGGGACCGCTCAACGAGGCCACCCGTCACTGCTCCAGGCTCTCTGTGACCGTTGGTCGCTGGGAGCAAGGAGATTTTAAGTTTCCTGGGCTCCCTGACTCCTGCGCATGTGTCCGGCTTTTTGCCGGCAATCGCATGTGCAGAATCCTGGAAGGTCCACGGAGGAAGATCGCGTCGGGATTCAAATACGCAGGCCTCCGGTAAAAAGTTTCATCTCCTCTCACCGATCGCATCAGTGAGGGGAGATGAAACTTCAAATTTTTTTTTTACTTTTACGTGATCGGCATTATTGGATAATGGCGAACACGTGACCAGGAACCGCTCACCGCGGACCCCCATTAAATCTCCATGCTCTTGGCTACGTTTTGTAGCCAGGAGCAGGGAGAATTTAAATTATCCTGGCAATCCACAGCTTTTGCGCATGCGCCCGCCATTTTGGCGATGGGCGCGTGTACAGAAGCTGTGGTAAGGTCCGCGGATAAATCTGGGGGCCTTAGGTACGTACTTTCATCCTCCCTCATGGATATGATCCATGAGGGGAGATGAAACATACGCTTTTTAAACTTTTAAAAACTTTTTTTTACTTTTTTTTTTTTTAACTTTTTTACACTTTTTTTTCACTTTACATGATCCTGTCATCCATTGGATGACAGTGATCATGTCCCCGGTATAATCTCTCTGCTCCTAGCTACACATGGCAGCCAAGAGCAGAGGGATTTTAAATTCCCCGGGGCTCGAGCCCGTCTGTGCACGCGCCCGATGTCAATCATCGGGCGCGCATGCGCAGACGGGGATTCGGGTCCCGGGACATCGGGACACCGCTGAGGACTGGGGGTGAGTATTTTCAGCTCCCCTCATGGATCCAATCCATGAGGGGAGGTGAAACTGACTTTTTTAAAACTTTTTTTAAACTTTTTCGCGATCGCCGCTAACCATTGGATAACGGCGATCGCGGTACCGGGGACCGCTCACCGCAGTCCCCGCTGACATCTCCTGCCTCCCGGCTACCTACAGGAGCCGGGAGCCAGGAGATTTTAAATCTCCCGCGCCGCCGGGCCTTCTGCGCATGCGGCTGACGTAATGCCGCCTGGCGCGCATGCGCAGAAGACCGGCTTCGGGCCCCGGAGCGGCAGGAGAGCGGGGAGCAGCGTGCCGGACCTGGGTGAGTAATTTCAGCTGCTCCGATGGATCCGATCCATCAGAGCAGCTGAATCTTTAACTTTTGTGTACTTTTATTTACTTTTTTTGCGATCGGCGCTATCCATTGCATAGCGCCGATCGCAATGCCGGGGGGGTGTCCGAACAGCCCGGGATGACAGCTCCATGCTGTCAGCTACCTGCGGACACCGACAGCATGGAGCTGTCACGTCCACAGCCCGAGGGGCATTATTCTCTGCAGGAAGCATGTTTTTACGTCCTCAGAGAATAGAGCCCACTTCGGGAGGACATAAAAACACTATGGGCTGGTCGTTAAGGGGTTAATGAATCTTGGGACACGTGAAGAAACTATTCAAATTTGTGATATAAATGCTTAATGCACAGATGCCAAGTTAACTAGTTGATGTTTTCTCTTCCTTTTTTTTAATCTCTTTTTTTATATATATTATAACACATATAGACAATTCATGTGAAACTAGAAAACAGTTGACAATCATATATTTCATATATATAGAACAGATTACATGCAATAAAGATTAATATTTGTATTGCCAGATAAAACAGTATGGAAAATGTTTCAAGTGGTTAATGGAGTGTACGGTTGGTTAATACTGTAATATTACTAAAATGTGATTACTTTTGCTGTTATGTATCACTCTGCTTTAAATTCTGCTTTAAATAAAAAAACCTAATGAAGTAAGGAAAAAAAAGAAACCATCAACAAGCTGCAGTAATGAGTAAATACGAAGAAGACTTCAAAGTTAAGACGTATAGACAAAGCGTATACACTTGTAATGTCAGATTATACTTGTATATTTTCAAAATGTAGGTAAATAAGGTTAGAAAGAAATTAGCAAATTAATTGATGACGTAGTTTACTTAAATGGGTTCTCCAGGACTTAAATAATGATGGGTTATCTGTAGGATAGGCATATCAAATGGATCAAGTGGAGTCCAACACTCAGCACCCCCACCAATCAGCTGTTTGAAGGGTCTGCAGCATTCGGTTGAGTGCTGCAGCCTCCTCATTGTAAAGCAGGTATTGTGCTGTACATTGCATAGTGTCTGTGCCTGGTATTGCAGCTTAATCTCACTGCCTTGTGTGGGACTAAGGTGCACATAGGCCATGTGATCAAGGAACGCAATATCAGAGGCCGAGAAGTGGCTCACTAGAGCATTGTGGCTCTTTCAAACAGCTGATCAGTGGGTCTGACAGAAGTTGGAAATTCACTGATCTGATATTGATGACCTATTCAATTAATAGGTCATCAATATTTGAGGTCTGGAAAATGTCGTTAATATGACTTCATAACTTGGTAAATCTTGTGTTTTTTTTAAAAATCCCATTAGAAGTGTTGGAGCAGCAGCTCTATAAAGTAGGGTAAGTTCACTATGCTACCTGTACTTTGAAAGGCACTCTAATAATGTTTGAATAAATAACCTTTTACGATTTTTCTTCAATAAACAGTGCAACGTAAGAGGTTTACAGTGCTTTGCCTGGTGGATGTAAGAAGTAATAGATTTCATGCTTAGTCAGCCAATCATC
The DNA here is from genome assembly GCF_035609145.1 of Eleutherodactylus coqui. NCBI lineage: Eukaryota > Metazoa > Chordata > Amphibia > Anura > Eleutherodactylidae > Eleutherodactylus > Eleutherodactylus coqui. Next base: position 100,974,595 of record NC_089838.1, on the reverse strand, counting down.
ATCAGTGAATTCAGAATCCAACATGCTCATCAATAATTCACAACATGCTGTTTAAGTGTCTTCTTTACATAGCTGTTTAAATACAGTAGGTGCAAAAACTGAGGAGTGGAACTATGGCAAAACGACAACTAATGAATAATGTAAACCACAAGAAGTGTAAGAATTAACTCGCCAAATAACTTTTGCTTTAAAACATGAGCCAAGATAAGGGAAAACAGTGCAAGAAGCTTTCTTTATCACAATGCCAACATTTTCATTACGGTGTTCTATTGTTCTTATCTTTTTCAATGTAGAAAACCTTTACAATTCAAGGCTTATAAATGTCAAAGATAACATTAGTACTCATACCTATTACGCCCATGCAGGCCGTGGGAACAGCGACCTACACGAATGCTACCTAACTATAAGCTGAAAAGAAAAAAAAAAAGAATAGGGACATGCATATAGGACCGGAAATCAACAACAAACATAAACCAAATGTGCATACAAACAATCACAAAGACAACAGATGCCAAAATACCTACTAAATGTACTAACTCAAAGATGGAAATATGTATACGTACATATGAGGTATTGGTTTGTATTTTGGCCAGAATATGTAAGCTCACAAGCCCACATCAAGGGTACTCATTGTCTTGTGAGTTCCTACACTAATGAGAGAATTAGAACCACAAAAAGAGAACCCTGTCTACAAGTGGGTCAATTGTCCCATTAGTAACAGACCCAAGATGTGATCTAGGGGCCTGGCTCACCCCAGATGGTAACAGGCAGGAACACTAGACAAGTGAAATATAACATACACACTGAACAGGACAGTTTACACCAAGCGTAGTAAACACCTACAGACATACACAGAACACAACCCTGTTCCCACCAAATTACTGCAACATAAAGGGAACACCACACAAGTCATAGTTCACACTTAGTGTAGTCCACACCTTTAGATATACACTGAACAGAACCTCCTTCACTGCAAGTGTAGTCCACAGCTTCAGGCATACACTGAACAAGTCATTGTACACACCTAAAGTCGGATCACCTGATAGACAGAAGGAAACCCCACCCAAAACCTCATGCATATATAGATAAAACAGGAGCTAGTTCAAGTTTCCACACACCAAGAAAAGGGATAGAGACACCAAACTAACGTAAGAGGAAGATGTTGTCAGATATCACCCATCTGACATGTACTGGACATCAAAATGTCTAGAGGTTGCACCTGATAAAAGGGATAAAAGTAAAGGTAACAGGGGCCCATAAAACATGCAGACAAGGAGATCAGGTGTCCAGACCATCTACAGGGAAGGTGGAGAAAGCAACTCAAACAAGCAGCATGCATGCCATCAAGTACTGAGTGGGAAAGGAATAAAGTGACCAGCACCCTCTAATAAGAGGGGCTGGTATTTATATGCACAGACCAATGGTGATTAGCTGGAGAACTCCATATCATAAGCCAGTCAAATCAACCATACCTGCAGCAGTGATGCTCTTGGAAACCCACAGAACTACAAGTCCCAAGAGCACAATGAGAAAATGTCTCTAGGAATGAAGAAGAAACCATATTAATAAATAATAACATAGGTAATGATAAATAATAAAGAAAATACTGCAGATAATGAAGCTAATATGATAAAATGGTGAATGCACATATACTAAGGATACAGTATGTAATATATAATTTTATTTAGGCCTATAAACCTAATTTTATGTTGTGTGACAGCATATTTCACTATTATTGAAATACTTTGGCGTTTCAGAACATGCTTTCAAGATAATGTCTGAACGGAGTGCCAAATCATGGTGCATTGATGGTTGTCATCACCACCAAAAGCATATCTATCTATCTATCTATCTATCTATCTATCTATCTATCTATCTATCTATCTATCTATCTATCTATCTATCTATCTATCTATCTATCTATCTATCTCATATATCCATCCTGATATAGATAGATATTCATGTAAGAGGAGCATGATTTCAAAGTGTGCTCAGATTATTCTGGCTCAGAGGGTGCATAGATGTAAAGTCTTCTGCCAATCCCTGCCAGATCATAATCACAGCTTTTATACAGATGAGCCCACCCTTACCTTCTGAAAACAGCATTAAGAACTACAAATCCTCATAATAAAAGTTCAGTATATTCTCGTGACATGCTAGCAAAATCCTTGACAGGCTGTAATATGCATGATATTAAAATATAAAAAAGTAGCATACAAATTCTGCAATAGAGTGATGCGAAGTCATTTTTATTTTTCAAATCAGGTCATTGCACACTCCTTATCTCGGGATATGCTGAGCCAAGATGAAACTTAAAGACAGTAACCTCTGTATATCAGCATAATAGTTAGTACTTCCAATCACTTGCAGTGTACCTGTAAGGAAAGTTTTCTTATCTCACAGCCCCAGGAAAAGATTTGCATATACTACTCGTCCTAATTGCAGTCCCCTGGTACTGCAGCTTAAAGGACTCCCTGAATAAAAATAAATTGTTCCACAGAAGAAGCACTAACAATTCCAAAATAAACTCAGTTACGTTGTTGTCCAACTCCGACATCATCTGGAAGATGCGAACAGCAGTAAAGCCTTCAGAATATGTGAGATATAGAGATTCAGCATGACAGGCCACAAGTGTCATGCCATGCTGAAGTTGGATGCCATCCTTCTTTCGTAGAATGCCACCGTTATCTTTGTGATATAATGTAATGGCTTAAGGTCCATTTAGACACAACGATCATTGCTCAAAAATCGCTCAAACGATAGTTTGAGTGACAGCTTTGAGCAATCATTTTGCATAAACTACTAAGTAGCTACTCAGCTACTTAATAGCTTATTAGCGTGCAAATGAAGCCTTTTGCTGAATGCAGATAACAGCTGGAGGTCTGTTATCTGCAATCAGTTCCATTATTCTTCAGTGGGTCTGCAGCTGAAAGAATACTATCAGCGCTATCCCGCAGAGAACTCAGCATACGGTCCTGACAAGTAGGAATGACGGTTTTCAAGCTGGAGTCAGTGTTGAGCGAATTGTGTACGACGGGCGTTTAGACGCAGCTATTTTTGCTCAAAAGATGGCTTTTGAGCGAATTCCAAGCGATAACCGTTGTGTCTTAATTGGCCTTTAAATAGGGGATGCAGAGGCCTAACTAGAAGCTCTTGGGATTCCATGCAAATTCTGTAATAGAGTCCCCTACCTAGCATATGCATTTATAAAACTGGTGTCTGCTTATGTGATGGAGGCCTTTGGGCCCCCTAGGGCTGGCATATTTATGCACATATTTGTCTTGCGCATTTCAGTTGCACAAAAAAGAGAGCATGTTCTTTTTTTTTGCATATTTGCGCACCAAAGGACCCCATAAAAGTGAATGAGGGTGTGCAAAAACACGCAATATGCAAGGAGATGCGTGAAACATTGTGTAATTGCGCCGGACTAAGTAGCCATTTCAAAGTGGTGTGTTTACTTGCTGCATACAAATGAACATGCCTGGCGGGGGCAAAACGTATAGTTAAATACACTGATGCTCGCACAAAGAGGCATTGTTTATTCCGCTACTATGCTCGTGAGAAGCCAACCGAACGCTCTAGGATCCTGTAGGAACTACTACCTCTGTGCCGCCTATACCTACCTACACCCCTCATGAGGTCTACAGACAGGCGTACAAAAATCATTGACCTCTGAAGTAGTTGGGTACCCTGATGGGTACATTGAAGATTTCTGAATCTTAGGTAGCATGTAAAATGTTGCTACTATTAAGTTCTCTATAATGTAAAAACCCAGCTTTGTTTTTTTGTGCGATAATCTCATTCTTTTTAGCTTTTGATAATACTCTATTTGTAAAAATCTTTGAAACAAAGAAATTGATTTTTTTATGGTAGGAAGATGTATTTTGTAACAATCTCAGAGCTTCCTTTTCATACATATGAACGATCCTGATTACGTTAACATTTTTTTTTGATAATTTCTAAAAACAGAGAACATAAATATATAAAATATTAAAAAATAAGGAGTCGACTGTACCCCACCACCTCTCTCCTAAACCCCGCATGATTGAAGGGTTAACGAGTAGAGATGAGCGAGCACCAAAATGCTCGGGTGCTCGTTGCTCGAGTCGAACTTTTCGCGATGCTTGAGGGTTCGTTACGAGTAACGAACCCCATTGAAGCCAATGGGCGACTCGAGCATTTTTGAATATGACCGATGCTCCGGATAGGTATTTACTAGAGATGAGCGAACGTACTCGTCCGAGCTTGATACTCGTTCGAGTATTAGCATGTTCGAGATGCTCGTTACTCGAGGCGAGCACCACGCGATGTTCGAGTTACTTTCACTTTCATCTCTGAGACGTTAGCGCGCTTTTCTGGCCAATAGAAAGACAGAGAAGGCATTACAACTTCCCCCTGCGACGTTCAAGCCCTATACCACCCCCCTGCAGTGAGTGGCTGGCGAGATCAGGTGTCACCCGAATATTTAAATCGGCCCCTCCCGCGGCTCGCCACAGATGCATTCTGACATAGATCAGGGAAAGTGCTGCTGATGCTGGAGCTGCTATAGGGAGAGTGTTAGGAGTTATTTTAGGCTTCAAGAACCCCAACGGTCCTTCTTAGGGCCACATCTGACTGTGTGCAGTACTGTTGAGGCTGCTTTTAGCAGTGTTGCGCATTTTTTTTTTTGTATATCGGCCGTGCAGAGCATTGCATCCTCAGTCTGCAGTCATTGTACATAGTATAGGGCCAGTACTGGTGAGGCAGGGACAGTGGTAAAGGTGAAAGAGATATACTGTCTATATAGGCAGTGGGCTTTTTCAAAAAAATTTGGGAAAAATACTATCTTTGGGCTGCCTGTGACCGTCTTGAGTGTACTGCGTCTCTGCTGGGAGTGGTAGTCCTAATTAATACGCAGCTATGTGTTACAGCAGGCTTGCGCAAAATTCTTTCCTGGCTCTGCGTTGCCCGTTACATCACCGCCGTCATCCCGTCCAGAGGGAAACAGTCTGCAGTAATTTTACATAGTATAGGGCCAGTAGTGGTGAGGCAGGGACAGTGGGAAAGGTGAAAGACATATACTGTCTATATAGGCAGTGGGCTTTTTCAAAAAAATTTGGGAAAAATACTATCTTTGGGCTGCCTGTGACCGTCTTGAGTGTACTGCGTCTCTGCTGGGGGTAGTAGACCTAATTAATACGCAGCTAAGTGTTACAGCAGGATTGCACAAAATTCTCTTCTGGCTCTGCGTTGCCCATTACATCACCGCCGTCATCCCATCCAGAGGGAAACAGTATACATATATACGCTGCCTACAGTATCTGTCTGCTGTCTCAGCTCAGCCTTTAAAAAAATAGAAGCAAAACACTTAAGGCCTACTAGTGGCCTTTGGACACTTGACTGCTTCTGCGCTGTGAATTCCACTAGCTCAGTCATACGCACCTACGTCTCACTACAGGCTTGCGCAAAATTCTTTCCTGGCTCTGCTGTGCGTTCCGTAAGCGAAGTCAGCCTCCAACCACAGGCCAATAAGCGGCACATTTAATTACAGCGTTCTGTTTCTGCACTACTGGTAATACACCATGCTGAGGGGTAGGGGTAGGCCTAGAGGACGTGGACGCGGGCGAGGACGCGGAGGCCCAAGTCAGGATGTGGGCACAGGCCGAGCTCCTGATCCAGGTGTATCGCAGCCGACTGCTGTGGGATTAGGAGAGAGGCACGTTTCTGGCGTCCCAAGATTAATCTCACAATTAATGGGTCCACGCGGTAGACCTTTATTAGAAAATGAGCAGTGTGAGCAGGTCCTGTCGTGAATGGCAGAAAGTGCATCCAGCAATCTATCGACCACCCAGAGTTCTGCGCCGTCCACTGCTGCAACTCTGAATCCTCCGGCTGCTGCTCCTCCTTCCTCCCAGCCTCCTCACTCCATTACAATGACATATGCTGAGGAGCAGGCAGACTCTCAGGAACTGTTCTCGGGCCCCTGCCCAGAATGGGCAGCAATGATTCCTATCCCACCGGAGGAGTTTGTCGTGACCGATGCTCAACCTTTGGAAAGTTCCTGGGGTCCGGGGGATGAGGCTGTGCACTTCCGGCAACTGTCTCAAGAGCTTTCAGTGGGTGAGGAGGACGACGACGATGAGACACAGTTGTCTATCACTCAGGTAGTAGTAATTGCAGAGGCCGAGGTGCTCAAAGGTCTGGCAGTTTTTCACTGAGAGTGCAGACGACCGTCGAACAGTGGTGTGCAACCTTTGGCGCGCCAAGATCAGCCGGGGAGCCACCACCACCAGCCTCACCACCACCAGCATGCGCAGGCATATGATGGCCAAGCACCCCACAAGGTGGGACGAAGGCCGTTCACTACCTACGGTTTGCACCACTTCCTCTCCCCCTGTGCCCCAACCTGCCACTGAGATCCAACTCCCCTCTCAGGACACAGACACGACCATCTCCTGGCCTGCACCCACACCCTCACCTCCGCTGTCCTCGGCCCCATCCACCAATGTCTGTCAGCGCACCGTCCAGCCGTCGCTAGCGCAAGTGTTTGAGCGCAAGCGCAAGTACGCCGCCAAGCACCCGCACGCTCAAGCTTTAAACGTGCACATAGCCAAATTGATCAGCCTGGAGATGCTGCCGTATAGGCTTGTGGAAACGGAGGCTTTCAAAAACATGATGGCGGCGGCGGCCCCGTGCTATTTGGTTCCCAGTCGCCACTACTTTTCCCGATGTGCCATCCCAGCCCTGCACGACCACGTCTCCCACAACATTGTACGCGCCCTCACCAATGCGGTTACTGCCAAGGTCCACTTAACAACGGACACGTGGACAAGCACAGGCGGGCAGGGCCACTATATCTCCCTGACGGCACATTGGGTGAATTTAGTGGAGGCTGGGACCGAGTCAAAGCCGGGGACCGCTCACGTCCTACCCACCCCCAGAATTGCGGGCCCCAGCTCGGTGCTGGTATCTGCGGCGGTGTATGCATCCTCCACTAAACCACCCTCCTCCTCCTCCTACGCAACCTCTGTCTCGCAATCAAGATGTGTCAGCAGCAGCACGTCGCCAGCAGTCGGTGTCGCGCGGCGTGGCAGCACAGCGGTGGCCAAGCGTCAGCAGGCCGTGCTGAAACTACTCAGCTTAGTAAAGAAGAGGCACACGGCCCACGAACTGCTGCAGGGTCTGAAAGAGCAGACCGACCGCTGACTTTCGCTGCTGAGCCTCCAACCGGGCATGGTCGTGTGTGACAACGGCCGTAACCTGGTGGCGGCTCTGCAGCTCGGCAGCCTCACGCACGTGCCATGCCTGGCCCACGTCTTTAATTTGGTGGTTCAGCGCTTTCTGAAAAGCTACCCACGCTTGTCAGACCTGCTCGGAAAGGTGCGCCGGCTCAGCGCACATTACCGCAATTCCAACATGGATGCTGCCACCCTGCGCACCCTGCAACATCGGTTTAATCTGCCAGTGCACCGACTGCTGTGCGACGTGCCCACACGGTGGAACTCTACGCTCCACATGTTGGCCAGGCTCTATGAGCAGCATAGAGCTATAGTGGAATACCAACTCCAACATGGGCGGCGTAGTTGGAGTCAGCCTCCTCAATTCTTTACAGAAGAGTGGGCTTGGTTGGCAGACATCTGCCAGGTCCTTGGAAACTTTGAGGAGTCTACTCAGATGGTGAGCGGCGATGCTGCAATCATTAGCATCACCATTCCTCTGCTATGCCTCTTGAGAAGTTCCCTGCAAAGCATAAAGGCAGACGCTTTGCGCTCGGAGGCGGGGGAAGACAGTATGTCGCTGGATAGTCAGAGCACCCTCCTGTCTATATCTCAGCGCGTTGAGGAGGAGGAGGAGGAGGAGGAGGGGGAGGAGCATGAGGAGGAGGGGGAGAGACAGCTTGGCCCACTGCTGAGGGTACCCATGCTGCTTGTCTGTCATCCTTTCAGCGTGCATGGCCTGAGGAGCAGGAGGAGGAGGAGGAGGAGGAGGATCCTGAAAGTGATCTTCCTAGTGAGGACAGCCATGTGTTGCGTACAGGTACCCTGGCACACATGGCTGACTTCATGTTAGGATGCCTTTCTCGTGACCCTCGCGTTACACGCATTCTGGCCACTACGGATTACTGGGTGTACACACTGCTCGACCCACGGTATAAGGAGAACCTTTCCACTCTCATACCCGAAGAGGAAAGGGGTTCGAGAGTGATGCTATACCACAGGACCCTGGCGGACAAACTGATGGTAAAATTCCCATCCGACAGCGCTTGTGGCAGAAGACGCAGTTCTGAGGGCCAGGTAGCAGGGGAGATGCAGAGATCAGGCAGCATGTACAGCACAGGCAGGGGAACACTGTCCAAGGCCTTTGACAGCTTTATGGCTCCCCAGCAAGACTGTGTCACCGCTCCCCAGTCAAGGCTGAGTCGGCGGTAGCACTGTAAAAGGATGGTGAGGGAGTACGTAGCCGATCGCACGACCATCCTCTGTGACGCCTCTGCCCCCTACAACTACTGGATGTCGAAGCTGGACACGTGGCCTGAACTTGCGCTGTATGCCATGGAGGTGGTTGCTTGGGAATCATCACGGATAAGCGTACCCGCCCGTCAACCGACAGTGCCGACAGGCTTACAATCATAAAGATGAACAAAGCCTGGATTTCCCCAGACTTCTCTTCTCCACCAGCGGACAGCAGCGGTACCTAAACGATACGTAGGCTGCACCCGCGGATGGAAGCATCATTCTCTATCACCATCAAAAACGGGGACCTTTTAGCTTCATCAATCTGTGTATTATATTCATCCTCCTCCTGCTCCTCCTCCTCCTCCTGAAGCCTCACGTAATCACGCCGAACGGGCAATTTTTCTGAGGCCCACAAGGCTCAGTCATATAACTTTTGTAAACAATGTTTATACGTTTCAATTCTCAATTCAATAAAGCATTGAAACTTGCACCTGAACCAATTTTTATTTTAACTGGGCTGCCTACAGGCCTAGTTACAAATTAAGCCACATTAACCAAAGCGATTAATGGGTTTCACCTGCCCTCTTGGTTGGGCATGGGCAATTTTTCTGAAGTACATTTGTACTGTTGGTACACCAATTTTTTTGGGCCCTCGCCTACATTGTAATCCTAGTAATTTTTAGCCCACCTGCATTAAAGCTGACGTTACCTAAGCTGTGCTGGGCACTGCAATGGGATATATTTATGTACCGCCGGTGGGTTCCAGTGAGCCACCCATGCTGTGGGTCCACAGGGACTTCACATTAGGGATTTGTACCTGCCAGTGTCTATGTATTAAAAACCCCGCTCAGACTGGGGCATGCAGTGTGGGCCGAAGACCACCTGCATTAAACCTGACGTTACCTCAGCTGTGCTGGGCACTGCAATGGGATATATTTATGTACCGCCGGTGGCTTCCTGGGACCCACCCATGCTGTCGGTCCACACGGAGTTGTAACTGCATGTGTCCACTTCTAAAGAACCCCAGTCTGACTGGGGCATGCGGTGTGGGCCGTAGCCCACCTGCATTAAACCTGACGTTACCTCAGCTGTGATGGGCAATGCAATGGGATTTATTTATGTACAGCCGGTGGGTTCCAGGGAGCCACCCATGCTGTGGGTGCACACGGAATTCCCATTGCGGAGTTGTACCTGCCTGTGACTATTTATAAAAAACCCCAGTCTGACTGGGGCATGCAGACACCTTGACAGAATGAATAGTGTGTGGCACATGGGTTTCCCATTGCTATGCCCACGTGTGCAGCTCCTGATGGCGGTGGCACAGGATTGGATTTCTCATTGCTTCTGTACAGCATTATGGGCTATCGCCCCGCCCCTTTTAAAGAGGGTCGCTACCTGGCCGTGCCAATCCTCTGCAGTGTGTGCCTGCGGTTCCTCCTCATCGCAGACGCGCTTATAAATAGACATGAGGGTGGTGTGGCATGAGGGCAGCTGAAGGCTGCGCAGGGATACTTTGGTGTGCGCTGTGGACACTGGGTCATGCGGAGGGGGTTGGGCAGCATGTAACCCAGGAGAAGTGGCAGCGGAGTGTCATGCAGGCAGTGATTGTGCTTTGTTGGAGGTAGTGTGGTGCTTAGTTAAGGTATGCATTGCTAATGAGGGTTTTTCAGAAGTAAAAAGTGTTGGGGGGGGCACTCTTGCCGCTATTGTGGCTTAATAGTGGGACCTGGGAACTTGAGATGCAGCCCAACATGTAGCCCCTCTCCTGCCCTATCCGTTGCTGCTTTTACTGGACTTGAGAAAGGTACCAAGGAGGTACTGAAACGCGTTGTCCGCTCTACACGTGTGTGTTGCACGCATACGGTATTTGTGTTTGTCCGCTCTACACGTGTGTGTTGCACACATACGGCATCTGTGTTTGGAGAAGGATAGTAAACCTGTGAAGAATCTTTCTTATACATTGGTCGTAGGAAGATTGGTTTATCATTCGGAGTCTTCACTACAAGGAGGGGGATTCTGCATCATATACCCCCCTCCTATAGAGTAAGTGTTTGTTTACCATCTTACTTATGAAATAGAGACAAAAAAATCTTTTTATTCTCACCATCTCTGGCAGCGCAGAGTTTTTTTAACAGTTTATTGTTATCCGTTGCTGTGTCGTTCCCATCACTTTCTTGAATTGCCCAGATTTTCACAAATGGAAACCTTAGCGAGCATCGGCGATATACAAAAATGCTCGAGTTGCCCATTGACTTCAATGGGGTTCGTTATTTGAAACGAACCCTCGAGCATCGCGAAAATTTCGTCTCGAGTAACGAGCACCCGAGCATTTTGGTGCTCGCTCATCTCTAGTATTTACTTGTGAAAAACCAGAAAACATCCAAAATCCATGGAAACACCACAGAAACGGATAGGGCAGGGCAGGGGCAGCATGCGGGGCTGCATCTCAGGCTCTCAGGTCCCATTATTAAGCCACAATAGCGGCAAGAGTCTGCCCCCCCCCCCCAACATTTTTTACTTTGGACAAACCCTCATTAGCAAGGCACACCTTAGCAAACCACCACACTACCTGCAACCAAGCACAATCACAGCCTGCGGGTCACACCACTACCTCTTCTCCTGGGTTACATGCTGCCTAACCCCCCGCCTGACTCTGCGTCCACAGCGCACACAAAAGTTTCCCTGCCCAGCCTTCAGCTGCCCTCATGCCACACACTCGCTTCATAGCTACACCACCCTAATGTCTATTTCTAAGTGCGTCTGCGATGAGGAGCAACCGGAGGCACACACTGCAGAGGGTTGGCAGGGCCAGGCAGTGACCCTCTTCGAAAGGGGGTGCAATAGCCCACAATGCTGTTAAGAATTGATGAGAAATTGATGTTCGATCTTCACGTAAGCCGGCCCAGGGTCAAGCTCATTCCCAGCCTCCATCTTGTGTGACCCAAGGTGCCGCGAGTTACATAGCAATGGGGAATCCATGTGCCCACACACGATTCATTCTGTGTTGGTGTCGGATACCTCAATCGACACCGCAAGGAGAAAGCCATCTGCACTCTGCCCCCTAACCAAGTCAGTCAGTGTCTTTGTGCCAGACAGGTAAATCACCGCAATGGGAAGTCTGTGTGTACCCACAGCATAGGTGGGTCCTAGGCGACCCAAGACATGAACCTTGAAGAAATCAGAGTGCCCAAACATGGCAGACTTTCACTGCACCGAGGACATAGGCCTCAGTCCACACCATCAGCAATCGCGGGCATGAAGCGAACTTCGATGCTACTTCAGCTACGAAGGTCTCAGTAAATCAGTTACGTTTTCTTTCACCGCTCCAATGACTGGATTAGCCAGGAAAAAGTTCCACAGGCCCAACCTGGCGCAGTTGCAGTTCCCCCAGGACATAGGCCTCGGCCAACAGCTTCAGCAATCGCGGGCATGAAGCGAACTTCGATGCTAGTTCATCTGCGACGGGCTCAGTAAATCAGTTAGGTTTTCTTTCACCGCTCCAATGACTGGATTAGCAGGAAAAAGTTCCACAGGCCCAACCAGGCGTAGTTGCAGTTCCCCTGGGACATAGGCCTCAGCCCACACCCTCAGCAAACGCGGGCATGAATCGGACGTCGATGCTAGCACAGCATTGAACGTCTCATTAATGCAGTAACGCTCCTCTTCTTTGGCCCAAACCAGCGTATCAGATAACTGTGGTAACACGAGAGCAAATACATGATGCCCAGTGCTGATCACCTGACCCCAAGCAAGAGGAGGAGGTGGCCTTACAAGGCCAAGAAATCATGACCAGGACCCACTGTAGCTTGTGTGGGAAGTATGTGAGCAGGCCCTTGGTCTGGCTCGGTCCCAGCAAACACACTGTGGTACCCAAGGTGCCGCGAGTTACACAGCAATGGGCAATCCGGGTCCCCTCACACTATTCATTCTGTGTTGCTTTCGGATAGCTCAATCGACACCGCAAGGGTAAAGCCATCTGCACTCTGCACCCTACCCAAGTCAGTCAGTAACTTTGTGCCAGACAGGTAAAACACCGCAATGGGAAGTCTGTGTGCACCCACAGCATAGGTGAGCAGAAGGAACCAAAAGACAGTAGTAAACATGAAGAAATTACAGTGCCCAAACACGGCAGACTTTAACTCCGCTGAGGACATAGGCCACTGCACACACCCTCAGCAAGACCCTCAGAGCGGACTCCGATGCTAGTACAGCTGTGAACGTCTCATTAGGGCAGTAACGCTTCTCTTCAGTGGCGCAAACGAGTTTCACAGATAACTGTGGTAACACAAGAGAAAATACATATTGGTCTCGGCCCACAATTCATGCCCTAATCAGTGAGTGTTTTTGGGCCAGATAGGTAAAACACCGCGATGGGAACTCTGTGTGCACCCATAGTATAAACAGACCCGTGTAACATTCCAGAAGAAAAGATATAAGCAGACCCCAGTAACATTTTGGTTGCAGTAGTATAGGCAGACACCAGTACCATTTCTTTAGTAGAAGTATAGGCAGACCCCTGTAACATTTTGGTAGCAGGAGTATAGGCAGACCCCTGTAACATTTCGGTAGCAGGAGTATAGGCAGACCCCAGTACCATTTCTTTAGTAGACATATAGGCAGACCCCTGTAACATTTTGGTAGCAGGAGTATAGGCAGACCCCTGTAACATTTCGGTAGCAGGAGTATAGGCAGACCCCAGTACCATTTCTGTAGAAGTATAGGCAGACCCCTGTATCAGTTTTGTAGCAGCAGTATAGGCAGACCCCTGTAACATTTACATGGCAGAAGTATAGGCAGACCCCTGTAACATTTATGGAGCAGCAGTATAGACAGACCCCTGTAATATTTATGTGGCAGAAGTATAGGCAGACCCCCATAACAGTTATGTAGCAGCAGTATAGGCAGACCCCAGTATCATTTCTGTAGCAGCAGTATAGGCAGACCCCAGTAACATTCTTGTAGCAGAAGTATAGGCAGACCCCTGTAACATTTACGTGGCAGAAGTATAGGCAAACCCCTGTAACATTTATGGAGCAGCAGTATAGGCAGACCCCGGTAACATTAATGTAGCAGCGGTATAGGCAGACCACAATATCAGTTTTGTAGCAGCAGTATAGGCAGACCCCAGCACCATTTCTGTAGTAGAAGTATAGGCAGACCCATGTAACATTTTTGTAGCAGCAGTATAGGCAAACCCCTGTAACATTTACGTGGCAGAAGTATGGGCAGACCCCTGTAACATTTACGTGGCAGAAGTATAGGCAGATCCCAGTAACATTTATGGAGCAGCAGTATAGACAGACCCCTGTAACATTTACGTGGCAGAAGTATAGGCAGACCCCAGTAACAGTTATGTAGCAGCAGTATAGGCAGACCCCAGTATCATTTCTGTAGCAGCAGTATAGGCAGACCCCTGTAACATTTACATGGCAGAAGTATAGGCAGACCCCTGTAACATTTATGGAGCAGCAGTATAGACAGACCCCTGTAATATTTATGTGGCAGAAGTATAGGCAGACCCCCATAACAGTTATGTAGCAGCAGTATAGGCAGACCCCAGTATCATTTCTGTAGCAGCAGTATAGGCAGACCCCAGTAACATTCTTGTAGCAGAAGTATAGGCAGACCCCTGTAACATTTACGTGGCAGAAGTATAGGCAAACCCCTGTAACATTTATGGAGCAGCAGTATAGGCAGACCCCGGTAACATTAATGTAGCAGCGGTATAGGCAGACCACAATATCAGTTTTGTAGCAGCAGTATAGGCAGACCCCAGCACCATTTCTGTAGTAGAAGTATAGGCAGACCCATGTAACATTTTTGTAGCAGCAGTATAGGCAAACCCCTGTAACATTTACGTGGCAGAAGTATGGGCAGACCCCTGTAACATTTACGTGGCAGAAGTATAGGCAGATCCCAGTAACATTTATGGAGCAGCAGTATAGACAGACCCCTGTAACATTTACGTGGCAGAAGTATAGGCAGACCCCAGTAACAGTTATGTAGCAGCAGTATAGGCAGACCCCAGTATCATTTCTGTAGCAGCAGTATAGGCAGACCCCAGTAACATTCTTGTAGCAAAAGTATAGGCAGACCCCTGTAACATTTATGTGACAGAAGTATAGGCAAGCCCCTGTAACATTTATGGAGCAGCAGTATAGGCAGACCCCTCTAACATTTACGTGGCAGAAGTACAGGCAGATCCCGTAACATTAATGTAGCAGCGGTATAGGCAGACCATAATATCAGTTCTGTAGCAGCAGTATAGGCAGACCCCAGCACCATTTCTGTAGTAGAAGTATAGGCAGACGCCTGTAACATTTACATGGCAGAAGTATAGGCACACCCCTGTAACATTTATGGAGCAGCAGTATAGTCAGACCTCTGTAACATTTACGTGGCAGAAGTATAGGCAGACCAAAGTAACAATCTTGTAGCAGAAGGGTAGGAAGGCAGACCCCAGTAAAATTTCTGTAGTAATAGTATAGGCCAACCTCTGAAACATTGGGGTACCATGAGTGTAGGCGAAGGCCGAAAAAATTAGTTGGATAAGAGTATAGGCGAGGGCCAGAAAAATTAGTGTACCAAGAGTACAAGTGTACCTCTGAAAAATGTATTAACCGAGAGGGCAGGTGAAACCCATAAATATTTTTTGAAAGATACTGCTCCCTGTTGCTTAATTTGTAACAGAGCCTGGAGGCAGCCCTGTTGAGAAAATTGGTTCATGTTAAAGTATTAATACTTTTGAAAATTTAAAAAATGTTAAAAACATTGTTAGATGAGCCATTTGGGCCGCAGAAAAATTGGCAGTTCAGCGCGATGACGTGTTGTTTCTGGAGGAGGAGTAGCAGGAGGAGGACTAATATCAGAGACAGATTGACAAAGTTAAATGCCCCGTTTTTCCAGTGATTGCGAAGAGTGCTTTTATCTGTGGTTGCAGCGAAAATAATCTTTAGGTTCCGCTGCTCTCCTCCGCTGTAGAAGAGAAATCTGGGGAAATCCAGGCTTTGTTCATCTTTATGAGTGTAAGCATGTCGGCACTGGCAGTTGACAAGTGGGTACGCTTGTCCGTGATGATTCCCCCAGCTGCACTAAACACCCTCTCTGACAAGACGCTAGCAGCAGGGCAAGCCAGCACCTCCAGGGCATACAGCGCAAGTTCGTGCCACTTGTCCAGCTTTGACACCCAATAGTTGTATGGAGCAGAGGCATCACGGAGGATGGTGGTACGATCGACTACGTACTCCCTCACCATCTTTTTACAGTGCTCCCTCCAACTCAGCCTTGACTGGGGAGTGGTGACGCAGTCTTGCTGGGGAGCCATAAAGCTGGCAAAGGCCTTGGAGAGTGTTCCCCTGCCTGCGCTGAACATGCTGCCTGTTCTCCGTGCCTCCCCTGCTATTTGGCCCTCGGAACTGTGCCTTCTGCCGCTAGCGCTGTCAGATGGGAAGTTTAGCATCACTTTGTCCACCAGGGCCCTGTGGTATTGCATCACTCTCGTACCCCTTTCTTCTTCTGGAATGAGAGTGGAAAGGTTCTCCTTGTAACGTGGGTCGAGAAGGGTGTACACCCAGTAATCCGTAGTGGCCAGAATGCATCTAACGCAGGGGTCATGAGAAAGGCAGCCTAACATGGAGTCAGCTATGTGTGCCAGGGTGCCAGTACGCAAGACATGGCTGTCCTCGCTAGCAAGATGACTTTCAGGATCCTCCCCCACCTCCTCCACCTCCATAGCCCATACACGCTGAACAGATAGGAGGCAAGCAGCATGGGTACCCTCTGCAGTTTGCCCAGCTGTCTCTTCCCCCTCCTCCTCCTCCTCCTCCAAAACGCACTGAGATATAGACATGAGGGTGGTCTGGCTATGAAGCGACATACTGCCACCCCCCGTCTCCTGTTCCAACTGGAAAGCATCGGCCTTTATGCCTTGCAACAAACTTCTCAGCAGGCATAGCAGCAGGATGGTAACGCTAATGATTGCAGCGTTGCCGCTCACCATCTGGGTAGACTTCTCAAAGTTACGGAGGACCTGGCAGATGTCTGCCATCCAGGCCCACTCCTCGGTAAAGAATTGGGGAGGATGACTACCACTACGCCACCCATGTTAGAGTTGGTATTCCACTATTGCTCTACGCTGCTCATAGAGCCTGGCCAACATGTGCAGGGTAGAATTTCACCGTGTGGGCATGTCGCGCAGCAGTCGGTGCTCTGGCAGATTAAACCGATGTTCCAGGGTACTCAGGGTGGCAGCGTCCGTGGTGGACTTGCGGAAATGTGCGCAGACGCAGCGGACCTTGCCAAGCAGGTCAGATAAGTGTGGGTAGTTTTTCAAAAACCGCTGACCCACCAGATTGAAGACGTGGGCCAGGCATGGCACGTGTGTGTGAGGCTGCCGAGCTGCATAGCCGCCACCAGGTTACGGCCATTGTCACACATGACTATGCACGGTTGGAGATTCAGCTGCGAAAGCCAGAGGTGGGTCTGCTCTGTCAGACCCTGCAACATTTCAGGAGCTGTGTGCCTCTTGTCACCTAGGCTGAGTAGTTTCAGCACGGCCTGCTGACGCTTGCCCACCGCAGTGCTGTCGCGCCGCGCCACACCGACTGCTGGCGACATGCTGCTCACATTTCTTAATTGAGAGGTAGAGGTTGCGTAGGAGGAGGAGGAGAGGGAGGGTTTAGAGGAGGTGGCATAGACCGCCGCAGATACCAGAACCAAGGATGGACCCGCTATTCCGGGTGTGGGTAGAACGTGTGCCGTCCCAGGCTCTGACTCGGTCCCAGCCTCCACCAAATTCAACCAATGTGCCGTCAGCGAGACATAGTGGCCCTGCCCATCAGTACTTGTCCACGTGTCCGTGGTTAAGTGGACCTTCCCAGTAACCGCGTTGGTGAGGGCACGATTGATGTTGTGGGAGACGTGCTGGTGTAGGGCAGGGACGGCACACCATTAAAAATAGTGGTGACTGGAGACCGAGTAGCGTGGGACCGCCGCCGCCATCATGTTTTTGAAAGCCTCCATTTCCACAAGCCTGTACGGCAGCATCTCCAGGCTGATTAATTTCGCAATGTGCACGTTTAAAGCTTGAGCGTGCAGGTGCGTGTCAGCGTATTTGCGCTTTCACTCCAACGCTTACGCTAGCGACAGCTGGATGCTGCGCTGAGAGATATTGCTGGATGGGGTCGAGGACAGCGGAGGTAAGGGTGTGGGTGCAGGCCGGGAGGCGCTCGTGCCTGTGTCCTGAGAGGGGGGTTGGATCTGAGTGGCAGGTTGGGGCACAGGGTGAGAGGCCGTGGTGCGACCCGGAGGCAGTGAACGGCCTTCATCCCACCTTGCGGGGTGCTTGGCCATCATATGCCAACCCATGCTGGTGGTGGTGAGGCTGGTAGTGGTGGCTCCCCGGCTGATCTTGGAATGACACAGGTTGCACACCACTGTTCGTCGGTCGTCCGCGCTCTCACTGAAAAACATCCACACCTTTGAACACCTAGGCCTCTGCACGGTGACTTCGTGCGAGGGGGTGCTTTGGGAAACAGTTGGGGGATTCTTCACTCTGGCCCTGCCTCTACCCCTGGCCACCCCACTGCCTCTTCCAAACTGTCCTGCTGCTGCACTTGCCTCCCCCTCTGAAGACCTGTTCTCAGTTGGCTTAGCAAACCAGGTGGGGTCAGTCACCTCATCGTCCAGCGGCTCTTCCTCCGAATCCTCTGTGTGCTCCTCCCTCGGACTTACTGCCCTTACTACTACCTCACTGATAGACAACTGTGTCTTATCATCATCGTCCTCCTCACCCACTGAAAGCTCTTGAGACAGTTGCTGTAAGTCCCCAGCCTCATCACCCGGACCCCGGGAACTTTCCAAAGGTTGGGCATCGGTCATGACAAACTCCTCAGGTGAGAGAGGAACCATTTTTTCCCAATCAAGGCAGGGACCTGAGAACAGTTCCTGGGAATCTGCCTGCTCATCAGAATGTGTCATTTTCATTGAGTGAGGAGGCTGGAAGGAAGGAGGAGCAGCAGTGAGAGGATTCAGAGTTGCAGCAGTTAACGTTGTAGAAGACTGGGTGGTCGATACATTGCTGGATGCATTTTCTGCCATCCACGACAGTTCCTGCTCACACTGCTTTGTTTGTAATAAAGGTCTACCATGTGGACCCATAAATTGTGATATGAAGCTGGGGACCCCAGAAACTTGCCTCTCTCCTAATCCCGCATCAGCCGGCTGTGATTCACCTGGACCAGGAACTCGGCCTGTGCCCACACCCTCACTTGGACCTCCGCGTCCTCGCCTGCATCCATGTCCACGTCCTTGAGCCCTACCCCTATCCCTCAGCATGGTGGATTACGAATAGAGCAGACACAGACCGGTGTAAAAAATTATGGAATTATCGGCGTGCACTTTGTGGCTGACAGCGGTATTGTAACGCAAACTGCAGCCAGAAAAAAATTATACGGAAGGCTGCAAACAGGCCTAGCTGTGCAACAGTGATTCACTACAACTCCCACCAGACACCCTGTAAATTCTAGACGGTCAGAGGTAGCCAACGATGGGGCTTTTTTTTAATTTTTTTGAAAAAGAATACAGGCTATATAGCATGTATATGACTTTCCCTCTATCAGTGGCTGTGGCCGCATGCTGTGCGTTAAGTTCACTGCAGACACAGACCGGTGTAAAGAATTATGGAATTATTGGCGTACACTTTGAGGCTGAGAGCCGTATTGTAATGCAAACTGCAGCCAGAAAAAAATTAAACGGAAGGCTGCAAAAAGGGCTGGCTGTGTAATAGTGATGCACTACAACTCCCACCAGATACCCTGTAAAATGCAGACGGTCAAAGGTAGCCCTAAGAAGGACCGTTGGGATTTTTGTAGACAGGATCCTACACTACCACTGTCCCTGTCTCAGCACCATTTTCCTTATACTCTGTATTACAGACTGCAGACTTAGAACGCTATAGCTGTAATAGCCTGCACAGGCCGAGATGAAAAAGTCTGCCGAGTCTGCCTCTTCCAACCTGTCCTGCAACTGCACTTGCCTCCCCCTCTGAAGCCCTGTCCTCTGTAAGCTTAGCAAGCCAGGTGGGGTCAGTCACCTCATCGTCCAGCAGCTCTTCCTCTGAATCCTCTGTCTGCTCCTCCCTCGGACTTACTGCCCTTACAACAACGTCACTGACAGACAAGTGTGTCTCATCATCCTCATCCACAAAAAGCTCTTGAGACAGTTGCTGGAAGTCCCAAGCCTCATCATACGGACTTAGGGAAATTTCCGAATGTTGGGCATTGGTCATGACAAGCTACTCAGGTGGCTGATGAACCATTTTTTCTGACTCAGGTCAGGGACCCAAGAACAGTTCCTGGGAGTATGCTTGTTCAGAATCTCCCATTTTCCTGGAGTGAGCAGCCTAGGAGGAAGCAGGAGCAGCTTGAGGATTCAGAGGTGCAGTCCCTTGGCCGGTAGGAGTGGACTGCGTGGAAGACTGGGTGTTGGATAAATTGCTGGACGCGTTATTCCGCGATATACGTCAGCACCTGATCTCACTATTGTGCTCGTAATAAAGGTCTACCACACGGACCCGCAAAATGGGACATGAAGCTGGGGAGTGGAGAGACGTGGTGCTCTCCTAATCCCTCAGCAGCAGGCTCTGATTCACCCCGCCCAGGACTTTGGCCTCTGCCCACACACCAACTTGGACGCCAACGTCCACATCCACGTCTTCAACCTCGACCCTTACTCCTACTCTTCATCATGTCGGATAAAAGATATTACCCCACTGTACAGCACTGACAACTGTGGCTAATTCACCGCACACAGATTTGTAGATGCCAGAGGCTCTATGCTATGACTGAAAAAATTAAACCGCTGTCTTGCGCTGATACCTATGGGTAATTCACCACTCACAGAGACTTGTAGATAAGAGAGGCTGTATGGAGTGGCAGAAAAAATTAACCCACTGTATAGTGCTGAGAACTGAGGCTAATTCACCCCACACAGAGAACGTTAGATGTGAGATGCTCTGCACAGGGGCAGAAAAAATAACCCACTTGATAGTGCTGATAACTGCGGCTTCTTCACCCCACACAGAGAATGGTAGATGTGAGATACTCTGCACAGGGGCACAAATAATTAACCCAGTGGATAGTGCTGATAACTGCGGCTACTTCACCCCACACAGAGAATGGTAGATGTGAAATGCTCTGCACAGGGGCACAAATAATTAACCCAGTGGATAGTGCTGATAACTGTGGCTACTTCACCCCACACAAAGAATGTGAAATGCTCTGCACAGCCCCAGAAAAAAATAAACCCACTGTTTAGCTATGAGAATTACGGCTAATTCACTGCACACAGTGAATGGGAGATGTGAGATGCTCTACACAGCCCCAGGAAAAATTAACCGACTGTTTAGCGATGAGAACTATGGCAAATTCACCGCACACAGCAAATGGGAGATGTGAGATTCTCTGCACTGGTCCAGCCAAAAATTAACTGACTGTTTAGCGATAAAAACTACGGCTAATTCACCGCACACAGAGAATAGTAGATGTGAGATGCTCTGCACAGGCCTAGATGCTTGAAAAAAAAATTGGTGCTCTACTGCTCCCAGCCAGCCAAAAAAGTAATGCACACAATGAGGAGTAGCCCTAAGAAAGACTGTTGGGTTCTTGAAGACAGGATCTCTACTCTAACACTTTCCCTATCTCAGCAGCAGCTCTTTCCCTAACCTCTGCCAGCATGCATCTGAGGAGAGCCACCGGTGGCACCAGTTTAAGTACTTGGCAGTCACCTGATCCCGCCAACCACTCACTGCTATAGACATGCACAGGGTTGGCACGTCACAGCAGGAAGTAGTAATGCCTTCCCTGCATGTTTAGTGGCTAAAAAATGGCGCTAAACATGCGCGGAGGGGAAACAAAAATGTACTCGAGTACCGTGTGGTGCTCAACTCGAGTAGTGAGCATCTCAAATAGCCTAATACCCGATCGAGCATCAAGCTCGGACGAGTGTGCTCGCTCATCTCTAATATATATATATATATATACACATTGTTTTTAGAAATTATTAAATAAATGTTTTAGGCCTCTCTCACACACCGCTTTTTACAGCCTTTAGTGCATAGCTGCGGCCAAAGCTGAAAGTAAAACGTGGCAAAGCACCGCGATTTAAATCACGGCGATTTCTGCAATGCATGTGTGAGGGAGGCCTTAGGCCCAATCCTGTGATACAGCAATTTTTCAATTGAATTTCTAGACCTCTGAGATCTTTTTTGATTGTTACCACTATTTTCGAAGGCTTAACAATATTAATAGCATCTCTCATCTGTCCTCTTTCATATTAGCAAGAATAGCAGAAAGTTTACCTATATCTACTTCTCTACCCTCAAATCAATGACAATTTTTCCTTTTTAAAGACCTTAAAACAGTATTCGGAGAAATACTGTTTTTAGATTGCTATGGCCAGATTATGTGAAATTCTCAGCTTCGAGAACACTGTGGTTAGGGGTAAAACTTGGCCATCGAGCCACTAGTAGATGTTAGTAGGATAACAAACTCAGTAGACCTTTTGACATCTTTAAAGTCTGATTTTCTAGTAGGAAAATAATAGAAATTACAGAGACAAACACAAGAAAGCCTGCACTGCGCCAAATTTGAAAAAAAGTCTTCTCCTAACAAATGCCCAGAATCCAGGATTATTTCCTATAGTTAGCAAATCACCTGTAGGGTCACATTGTCTGTCTCTGCCAATGACCTACAGCCACCAGGCGATTATCCTCTCAAGAAGATATTATATAGTTTACTTGGCTCCCGATTGGTCATGGCCTATTACCTCTCGTTGCATCTTTTTTTAATGACATTTCTCTACAGGAGTATTCAGGAGCTAAATAAGACATTGCAAACCATAAAAGCAGTACCAATAATGCTTTTGTCCATTATTTCTCTTTAAAATTGTGGGGTTTGATCCTCCTCAATACAGGAACAAAACCAAAAGGCATTTATAAGAGAAAATTTGATGTGTCTCAGCTCTTATGTTAAAGTCTCAAAGTCCAGGAGTCACGTATGTTCTTACATCATCTCCAGAACAGTCAAACAAATGGCTTAGGCCACATCAGGCAATGCGGCTAGTGTGGTTTGAGTTAGCTTCCTTGGCACCATGTGGCTGCTCATTTGATTGACAGATAAATAGATTTAGCTGTCAAATGAATGAACATCTACAAAAGGACATCTACTGTATAAGGAAGAAAACTAATACTACACTACTTATGTGACACATTGTTTCATCCTCTCGATCCACACACACAGGGACCACGGTATATGACACTTAGTTCAGTGCATTCATTTTATAGAGAATTCACTTATCTGCAGCTGCCCTCCTTACTTGTCATCCAGACGTTTTTTTCCTATCTAAAGGCCAATTTTTATGGGTCGATGATTGGGAAAAAACCTTTGTAGGGACATTTTGTTCCCCCCAATCATAAGGCCATATGAAGCTGTATCCAGTCAGCCAATAAACAAGCTAATGCATCTGTAGAGCAGTCAAAAAATTATCATCAGCAGTCCATCTTTCCATGTGAATGGTGGATGTGCTGCCGACAGCGATTATACTCTGCTGGGAACAAACAATTGCATTAAAGTTTATTCCCCCACAATGCAGAATGCATTGGCCTGTCTAAAAGCCTTTTAAACTGATCTAGTTGATAAGCGCTTGCAACACAGCTCAAATTGAACCCTGTAAAACGAACTAAGGGCTCTTTCACATGAGTGTATATTGGCCGATATACGCTATTATTAGAGATGAGCGAGCATACTCGCTAAGGACAATTGCTCGAGCGAGCATTGTCCTTAGTGAGTACCTGCCTGCTCGGAAGAAAAGGTTCGGGTGCCGGCACGGGTGAGCAGTGACTTACAGGAGTGAGCAGGGGAAAGGGGGGGTGAGAGAGGGAGAGAGAGATCTCCCCTCAGTTCCCCCCTGCTCTCCCCGCCGCTCCCCACTCCCCGCCGGCACCCGAACCTTTTCTTCCGAGCGGGCAGGTACTCGCTAAGGACAATGCTCGCTCGAGTAATTGTCCTTAGTGAGTATGCTCGCTCATCTCTAGCTACGATCTGATGCATTGGATTCTAATGCATCAGATCGCATGGTCGTACTCCCATGACGTAGGAGCGCCTGTTCAGCCAATATAGTGCCTGGCGCTTTTATGTCGGCCTGAAAAGATAGTCCTGGAACTAACTTTTGACCCGGAATATGTCGGCCGCTTCATTGACTCCTATGGGAGCCAATGACAGCAGCAGGAGAAGGGAGGTGGGAGGGAGATTAGCAGAGTGACTGCTAAACTCCCTCCCCCTTCTCTCCTCCCCTCCGGCTGTTTGCTATGGGAGAGGGCGGGATGGGGGAAAGCTAAGCTCCGCCCCATCCCACCTCCTCCCATTGCTGGCTGCAGACAAGGGGCGGGAGCTTAGCGCCGCCCCCTCCTATTGCAAACAGCCGGAGGAGGGGAGGGAAGGGGCAACAGCATGGCGGCCTCGGCATATATGCACCGGGCCCATCGTTACATTTGTGCGCCCGGTCACAAGTTTTTACCCATCAAATCGTACGGTGTATCAGCCGGCTGTGAAAACGGCGGCCGAAATACACTCGTGAAAGGCCCCTTAAGATGAGAATCACTGATTTTTTTTCATGTCTCAAACTCAAATAGCCACAGCAGTATCTCCATTTACTATAACAGAATAGTTAGAAGTATCAGCTCACCATGACTGTAGCCCAGATTCTGATGATTCTACTGTAATGCAGAAAAATCTTCTTTAGTAATATATGCAATTACAGTGTGAACTTCAACAGACTGTATGGTTTGATTAAAGCAGTCTTCATAATTTAGTATCATTCATATAATAAACTAGCATCCATTTCTATACTATTAGAACACTAAACAAGTGTTACCAGCTAGTTATATGGGATATATATAAACAGTACTGTGTAAATGTTTTAGGCAGATGTGGAAAAAATGTTGCAATGTAAGGATGCCTTTAAAAATAGAAATCTTACTAGCTCTTTGGTCAATTTACAAAATGCAAAGTGAATTGCAAAAGAGATGCATTCAGAATGGCATCAATTCGTCTGGATTAGAGATGAGCGAGCACCAAAATGCTCGGGTGCTCGTTACTCGAGTCGAACTTCCCGCAATGCTCGAGGGTTCGTTTCGAGTAACGAACCCCATTAAAGTCAATGGGCGACTCGAGCATTTTTGTATATCGCCGATGCTCGCTAAGGTTTTCATTTGTGAAAATCTGGGAAATTCACGAAAGTGATGGGAACGACACAGAAACGGATACGGCAGGCGAGGGCCTACATGTTGGGCTGCATCGCAAGTTCCCAGGTCCCACTATTAACCACAATAGCTGCAAGAGTGCCCCCCCCCCCCGCACTGTCAGC
Organism: Eleutherodactylus coqui; assembly: GCF_035609145.1. Classification (NCBI taxonomy): domain Eukaryota; kingdom Metazoa; phylum Chordata; class Amphibia; order Anura; family Eleutherodactylidae; genus Eleutherodactylus; species Eleutherodactylus coqui. The sequence continues at coordinate 100,949,738 of NC_089838.1, read as the reverse complement.
ATAAAGATCATTCTCCTCTGCCACAGCTGTAACACCTGTGGCAGAGAAGAACGATGTTAGCCCATTGAATTCAATGGAGCCGGCAATACAGCCGGCTCCATTGAAAGCAATGGGCTGCCGCAGGCGCGGGATGAATTTTCGGGAAGGGCTTAAAAATATAAGCCCTTACCTGAAAATCATCCTAAAATGTGTAAAAATAAAAAAACAATGTATACTCACCTTTCCGCTGAAGCCGGAGTTCAGCCGCGTCTGGCCGGCAATTCTCCTGAACTGCTCTCTGTAGTATTCAGCAGCCGGGGATTTAAAATCCCCGGCTGCTGAATGAGCTGCCTCTGATTGGTCACAGCCCTGAATTCATGAATGGGTGTGAGAGCTGCCTCTGATTGGTGAGGCTGTGACCAATCAGAGGCAGCTCATTCAGCAGGCAGGGATTTTAAATCCCCACCTGCTGAATACTACAGAAAGCAGTTCAGAACTGCCGGCCAGACGCGGCTGAACTCCGGCTTCAGCGGAAAGGTGAGTATACATTTTTTTCTTTTTTTTTACACATTTTAGGATGATTTTCAGGTAAGGGCTTATATTTTTAAGCCCTTCCCGAAAATTCATCCCGCGCTCGCCGGCAGTCCATTGCTTTCAATGGAGCCGGCTGTATTGCCGGCTCCATTGAATTCAATGGGCTAACATCGTTCTTCTCTGCCACAGCTGTTACAGCTGTGGCAGAGGAGAACGATCTTTATGCTGACATTTTATTTTTTTTTTATTTTTACAGATTTTAGGATGATTTTCAGGTAAGGGCTTATATATTTAAGCCCTTCCCGAAAATTCATCCCGCGCTCGCCGGCAGCCCATTGCTTTCAATGGAGCCGGCTGTATTGCCGGCTCCATTGAATTCAATGGTCAGTGCTCGTTTAATCGAGACAAGTACCGCGTGGTGCTCATCTCGAGTAACGAGCATCTCGAGCACCCTAATACTCGAACGAGCATCAAGCTCGGACAAGTATGCTCGCTCATCTCTAGTCTGGATACACTTGCACATCGTTTCTGAAGGAACTTGGCTTGGCACTTTTTCAAAATCTTTGGAGAAATAACCACAGGTCTTCTGTGGATTTACTCTTGTTCAAATAGAACCTCATGTGGTGCAGAGTACTAAGGCAGCAAAAATGCAGTCCTAAGCTCTCATGCACGACCTGAAGGTTGCGAGTTCAATACCCAAATGGCTCAGGTAGCCCGCTCAAGGTTGACTCAGCCTTCCATCCTTCAGAGGTTGGAAAAATGAGTACCCAGTTTGGTGGGGGAGTAATAAATATATTACCTAAAAGTGCTGTGGAAGAAGTTGGCGCTATACAAATAAGATTTACTTATTTTATTTATCTTTCCATCTCTTCATGTAATCCCAGACAGACTCAATGATGTTGAGATCAATAATCTGTGGGGGACATATCATTGCTTCCAGGACTTCTTATTCTTCTTTACACTGAAGATAGTTGTTTATGACATTGGCTTTAAGTTTGGGGTCAATCAGACGCCTCCTATTTTTGAAAAGAATTCTTACTTTGCAGCATTTTTCTACGCCTACCTTAAACTTTTGCACAGTAATGTATATACATATATGTATATGGAGAGAGAAGAAGAGAAAGATAAAGCTTTTCCGTATAGAAATATAAGTAGTTTTACTATGAGAAATATAAGTGATATTGACAACTTTTTGAATGGCGATACAAAGTTTAATATTAGCACTATCTTGATTACATATTTTGTTTGGAATGCCAGCCATTATCTACTTTGTCCCTTTACTCTTCTGCCCGGGTTGCTGCTGTACATTACCTAGTCAACTAAATTGAATTCAACAGCATGGATCTATCCTTAGAATAAATGTTATCCTTCAGCAAAAATCTGTCACCTCTGATTTCATTGTATTATGTAGAAACATGGCCTGTTGATTAATTAAAACTGGCATTTGGTACATAAAATAAAAATCAGCAGGCTGGTTTAGTCCATTAGTCCACTTGGCTTTGATTTTTAAATAAAATGCAATAGAAATGATCAATATAGAAGATATGTCCTGGGTGTGTATGAATGGGACATGTCCTGGGTGTGAAAACATTACTTTTCTTCTTTCCAAACTTATTATTCATGATAAGGTAATTGGATAGACTTTGTTCTAATTGTTACATAACTAATGAATCACAGCATATGTTTATAAAGTATTACTTTTCCTAATGACATATTTTCAGGCATTGAGCACATGACCAATGAACAAAGACAATGCACACATTGAAGACACAAGTGTATGCGAAAGAGGAGAGAAAGAAATTGAAATTGTACAGAAGATGAAGGAACACAGGTGATTATTTACTTGAGGAAGTCTTACAGTTAGGCCTTATGTCCACAGGCGGATTTGATTTGCGAAATCTACGCAGGGCACTCGCAAATCAAGCAGCCCATAGGGATGCATGGGCTTCCTCAAATTTATTAAAGCATGCAGATTTGATTTGTGGCCCTTTGGTCCAGAAAACAAATCGCAGCATGCTTCATTTCTGTGTTGAACCCGCACAGACAGCTTCTATTAAAGTCAATAGAAGCTGTTTGATCCACAGCACACCCGCTGCTGACACTGCAGATGTGCCACTGATTCCCGGGAAAGAAGGAGTTCCAAAAAAGAAAAAAATTGTACTGCGCATGCACGCAGTCCGCCCACACGCATCCACAGTGCAGAAGAAAGAAGATCCGGACAAGAGGGAGAAGACCCGGACAGGCAAAAAAAAAAACAGCCATGGCCGTGGGTAGGGTTGGCTCCCACTGTGGGCTCCCGCAGGCGGAATCCGAGACACCCATGGACATTAGGTTTTATGGTAAAGGCTGCACACCATCATTAGTAAATCAAATCTGTAATCCTATCTGCAATGTGTCCCTTGCTGTTTCTTGCACTTTATGGGTTATCCCACAAGTATGGTGTCACAAATATGTGTTAGATTAGAAACATTCCTTAGTATACAAGAACCACTTTACCTTCCCCGGCTATTTCCTGGCTATCTTCAGCTCTTTGATGTGATCCTTGGCTTTCTTCTAAATACTAGTTTATTGCATTCAGCCATTTATATGGCTTGACGTCCAATAGTTAGAGCTATTGAAACCCAACCAAGAAGGCAATTCGAAGATCCATGTAGGAAAGGGTTCTTTAGATTAATCAAACTACGGTATACTAGAGGCAGATATAATCACATAATTCAAAAAGAGTTAATGATAAATGAGATTGATTGTTTTAATTAATTAAGCAATAAATTATACATAATCATTCCAAGGAAGCTGTCCATATACTGTGAAGCAATGTTGGCTGGCTGGCAACAACTGGCAAGTGGATTGGTATTTTGCCTTTCTGTCTTTTTTCAACTAACTTAGTTAAGTAGAGCACCTAGAATGTGAGTGAGGAGACTTATAAGGCCATTCATACTCCTTTGGGAAATATATGCAAATAAGGAAGATGGAACAATACCTCTTCAGCGCCACCTATTGGATGGCAGCATTCCTGTAAAGCAATGTCCGACCCTTTAAACATGTCTTTAGAATAATGATTGGAAATTGAACACCAAGCCAGAATCCATACACAGACAGCTGTTTTAAGGCTCATGTCCACGGGCAAAATAAGAATTAAAATCCGCAGCGGATTTTAACTCTTCTTCTGCCCGCGGATCCGCACCCCATAGGGATGCATTGACCACCCACGGGGTAGATAAATACCCGCGGATGGTCAATAAAAGGGATTTAAAAAAAAATGGAGCATGAAAAAATCCGGACCATGCTCCATTTTCATGCGGGTCTCCCGCGGGGACGGCTCCCGCGGGCTTCTATTGAAGCCTATGGAAGCCGTCCGGATCCGCGGGAGACCTAAAATAGGAATTTAAAAGAATTACTCAACCGGAGCGGGGGGGAAAGCCTTCTCTTCCTCACGGCCGGATCTTTCTTGCTTCGGCTCGGCGGATGTGCCCGGCGCATGCGCACGGCACGTCGCCGACGTGCCGGCGACGTGCCGCCGGCGTGACGAATTCATCCGCCGACCGGAAAAGAAGATCCGGCCGTGAGGAAGAGAAGGCTTTCCCCGCCCGCTACGGATGGGTAAATGCTTTTAAATTCTTATTTTCAGCGCTCATGTCCGTGGGGCAGGAGGGACCCGCTGCAGATTCTCCATGTAGAATCTGCAGCGGATCTGATTTTCCCCGTGGACATGAGGCCTTAGGGTGTTTGCCCCTAATCAGTGTGCAGTAAGATTGGAATACATACCTTTTTCATGGTCTTGACATTTCAGAAAGTGGATTGTTGGATTTTAATTTGTTTGTGAGCTTGGGTATATGTAAGAGCTAGAGGGACTTCTAAAACTAAAACTTTTTTACTAGAAATGAGTGAGCATACTTGCTAAGAACAATTACTCGATCGAGCATTGTCCTTAGCGAGTACCTCCCCGCTCAGAAGAAAAGGTTCGGCTGCCGGCGCGGTTGAGAGGTGAGTTGCGGCAGTGAGCAGAGGGGAGCGGGGGGGGGGGAGAGGGAGAGAGAGATCTCCCCTCCATTCCTCTTCGCTCTCCCCCGCCGCTCCCCGCCCGCCGCCGGCAGCCGAACCTTTTTTCTGAGCGGGCAGGTACTCGCTAAGGGCAATGCTCGATCGAGTAATTGCCCTTAGCGAGTATGCTCACTCATCTCTATTTATTACATCATTTCCATCATCTAGGTGGCCCCACGCTGTAGTTAGAAAAAATAAATGGATGTCCAGGAGAAATATACAGCATGATATAAACCATTCTGGAAATAGTTCAGACTGAAAAGTATAAACTTTTTGAACACTATAAGTCCGAGAAATTTTGCAAAACATTAATTAAAAGTTAAATAAATGTGCAAAACTACTGAGCAGAAACAGCTAATCATTACAAAACCACGAGGAATGTTCCAAAACAGTTTATTATTAATTATACCAACAAAGTAGAAGAATAACTGTACATTTGTTGAAGCTGAAATGAACTAAATGATAATTAAAAACTATAAATGTGAGATTTTGTGAAACGCAAATATAGAAAGGGGAATAAAAATTAACAAAAAGTGTCTAGTACAAAAATATTCTCTTTAGATATATGACACATACAATAGAAAAATATTATACACCAAGAATAATTGCACAGCATGCTGTTAGGCAAGAAGATGATTTCTAAATCTGTATGTGAACAATTAAAACATTTTTATGGCAATGCCCTTTAATCCTTTAAGGACACAGTCTACGGTAGTTTTCGTACTTAATGGCAACATTTTTCAGATTTTCTTCAAAAGTCATAACTTTTTTTTATTTTTCTGTCAATATAGCAGTATGTGAGCGTATTCATTGTATGGCAAACTGCATATTTTATGAGTACATATAATACATATATAATGTATTATATAACTTTTATTAATGATTTTGTGGGGACAGGGTGAAAGAACACATACATTCTGCCATAATTTTTTAATGCTGTTCACTAAGTGATGAAAATTCACATGATAAGTTTTTCTGTTGAATGGTACAATTATCCTGATACTAAAATTATTATTATTTTTTTTAGTCTTTTCCACAAAAAAAATCCTTTTTTTGGAAAATAATTTGTTTTGGCATCGCTATATTTAAAGATCAATTTTGATTTTTTCATGCAGAGCTTGTTTTTTTCATGACAAGCTAGTTTTAATTGCTACCATCTTGGGTTACACATGAGGTTTTTAATCACAAATTTTCATTTTTTGGAAGACAAAATTAGCAAAAAAATAAAAGCATTTTGTCTCATTTTTTCATAGCATTTACCATGCAGTATAAAAGGTGTGTTCATTTTACTGTACAGACAAGTACAGATGTTGCAATACTGAACATTTATATTTTTTTTTATAAGTTAAAAACTAATTGTGCAAGAAAGGAAGCTTTTTCAACCGGAATTTCCTTCGCCAGTCCTTTTTTTACCCTTTTCTACATCCCTATAGGGGACTGGAGCCTGCAATTCTATGATCATTCAGATAACACACTGCAGTACTTCTGAACTGCAGTGTATAATCTCTATTCTTTGGCATTACAAGCTATGTCAGACCGAGAGGCCATTGTAAGGCATTCAATTGCTATGACAACCTATCAACCTATGGCAACGCAATTGGATGGTGGAGGCCCAATAACAACACAGAAAGTTAATTTCCTCTGTTAACCCCAAATTTTAACTATATAAATTTTAATGTATCTGAGCAGAAATAGATTTAATACATTAAATAAATTGTTAGAATATGATTAATTCAAAAAAAATTTTGATTGAAATTCAGATTTTCCATTTACAGCATTCCGTTTTTGGTTTTACCTGTATCACTGCCTACTTGCTTCAGGAGGACATATCCCCAAAGTCAATTTTACTTTATACCGTATTTCTTTCTTATCTTTTATTTGCTGCTCAAGAAAAAGTCAAGTCTGTTAGTTTTAGTTGAAAATGTTCAAAAATGAGCTGGCACATGTTCTTACCCTGCAGCATGATATATTTATATATACTATGAAAGACCTAAACACTATTAACTTACTTTAATCTTTCTATAACTTTTTGATTCTTTGCATCTCTAATACATGGATAACAGTATAGACAATTATAAAGGTTCCCAGCAGCTAAAGCTTGTTGCAAATGTCTTAACATGATCCACCACATTCAGCTTAATACATTGTTGCATGGGTACTTTCCTACAGAAATACTTGGATTGATAGAAAATATAGCAAATATCTATATGCTTTGGCATGACCTGGTGAGTAAAAGGCAAATACAGGCATCTGTAGTAGCTAAACTCTCCTGAAAAAGAGGATATTTGGCCACTTAAAAATAACAACGTTTTGGAATCCAAATAGTACTGCTTTTTTGAGGGCAGATCATGTCAAACTAATCTCAGTAAATTCTATGACTGTCACAAAAGTGGTGCATGAAGGTGATGCCATGGATATTACCTCTCTGTTTTTCAGCCTTTGATACAGCTGCACATAAAAAGCTCATAGATAGGTTATTGAAAATTGGGCTTAAACCTTTGATAGTCTGGTGGATTTGCAGTTGGTTAAAAGATAGATATAAAGTTACATCATAATTATGTTAAAGGTATAAATAAAGGTCAGGAGGAAAAAGTTTTTGTTGAGACATTAAACTTAAGAACAAAGCCGCATAATTGGAAAGAGGAAGATGAAAAGCAATGTCAGAAAAAATTATCTTACTGAAAGAGTAGTAGATGCTTAGAACAAACATCCAGAAGATGTGGATGGAAACTCAGCAACAAATGAATTCAAGTGTGGCTGGGATGAGCATATATCTAACCTAAGAGAGAAATAAAAAGGAAATAATATAATGGCAGACTACATGGAACAGGTATTCTTTTAATGCTATTATTATCTTCTCACTGATCTTCTCCTGGGTCCTCCAGTCCCCCGGGACAGGTCACCTCCAGCCAGCTGGATCCTCTTCTCCCTGCTATGTAGCGTCCATTTGCTACAAGTCACTACATGCAGGGAAGTGACATAGCGTTCACTGCCTAGCCGGGAATGCTGAATCATCGTATTCATATAGTATAGCATGCGCAGGCGTGGCAATAGCCTGCACGATAAAGCAGACTGCCGAGGATTCGGTATCCCTTGCTAGGCAGTGAACGCTACTTCCTATGGGAGTCTATGGGAGCCATCCGGCAAAGGGAGGGGGAGGAAGTTTAGCAGCAGGGAGTGCTGCTAAACAATGACAGGTGCTCTCCACTGCTAAACTCCTTCCCCACCAACAAAAAGATGCTAAACAACGACATGTGTCTCTAGTGAGGCATTTCATATCATTTTACATCAGGTTTTTCTCAACAGCAATATCTGTAGAAGATTTGCTTTTTGTTTTTTTGTCCCTCCTGTTTTTCCTTCCACCTTAGTATGTCTCATGTGTCTTTGTTACACAGATGTATGTTGTTTTTAATTTATGCATTTGCTACATATGTGATGAAGGTGAAACATTGTATTGCTGTTGAGAAAGACCTGATGGTCGATACGCGTTCAGCGCCCTCACATTTCACATCCATGTGTTCAATGCTCTTTTGCTAATAAAGGAGAAGTTGTATGGTTGCAGCTATCTTCCACTTTTTTCTGTGCTCTTTATTGTACTTCTGCTGCTTGCCGACAGCTCTATGACTATTCAGCTCCCATTACATATTTAACCAGCACATTGAGGCATTGCAGGAGAGGTGCGCTCTGTTTTTTGCAAAAAAAAAGGTTTTCCTGGCACTCCTTTGTCGTTATTGGAGTATTAACTACGGCATTCAGAGAACGCTCCATGAGTTGTAACTATGGCTTTAACAAAACTCTCCAGGAGTAGTTACTACAGCATTCAGAAAAGGCTACGGGATTAGTAACTATGGCATTCAGAGAAGGCTCTGAGAGTAGTAAAGACAGCATTCAGAGAACTACGACATTCAGGGAAGGCTACGGGAGTAGTAACTATAGCATTCATTGAAGGATATAGAAGTAGTGACTACGGCATTCATAGAAGGCTACGGGAGTAGTTACTATGACATTCAAAGAAGGCTACGGGTGTAGCAACTATGGCATCCAGAGAAGGCTACGGGTGTAGTAATAATGGCATTTAGAGAAGGTTATGAGAGTAGTAACTATAGCATTCAGAAAAGGCTCTGGCAGAGAGACAGTATGCAGAATCTTTATAGTAAGTATAAGTAGCTTACAACAAGTACTTAGGCTGTGCTGCTGGAGTTTGTTGTTCTACAGGTTTGCAGGAGCGGGTGAGGGATAATTTGGCTGCTGGGTCTGGTTAGCTGAGTCCAGCCAATCCCCAGGGTCTGGATGTATATGTATGTATATATATATATATATATATATATATATATATATATATATATATATATATATATATATATATATATATATTCCTGCTGTGGTTGCTCCATACAGTTTCGGTGGCAAGCAGGTCATCTGAGTGGTGTTCCAGCAAGAGCATTCTGTAGAATCGCGATACCGGATCCGTGTCCGTGCTGCGACGTGGTGCGCCCAACAGACATAATGAAGGACAAGTCTTTACCGTTGCTGCAGAGTCCTGTGCACTATGTATCTGGGTGCTTCATCCCTTCTCCTGCTGACTAGCTGGTGTCTGCATCAGGCCCGTAGTGATAAGTCCTGTGCACACTATGTCAGTAGCGAGGGTTACCATTTTTCTCCTCTGGACTGGTGCACTTTTTCTTGCAGGCTACTGGGAGTAAGGCTGCTGGTGTAAGGTGCAGTAATCCTGTTTTTAGGTGCACTATTCTTTACTCCATCCCATTTTTTTAACTTTGCCATTTGTATCAGGGCCTTTGTAAATCCTGTTCACATGGGTGTTTTGGAGGAGTTGCATACATTTTGTTTATCCCTTAAGAGTCCAGAGGCCCCCTTGTTAAAGGGGAGGTACTATTAGGTTGTCCTGTTGGAGTTTGTTGTTCTACAGGGTTACAGGAGCACACCTGCACAGGTGAGGAATAATTTGGCTGCTGGGTGTGGTTAGCTCAGTTCAGCCAATCCCCAGGGTCTTGGTGTAAATATATACTCCTGACCCTGTGAAAGAGGAAGCTGGTATCTCCTCTGTCTGGTGTTTGTCAGTCTGGTTGGTTTGTGTTTGTGTCATGCCAGCTTGCATCTTGCTGTGGTGTGTAGTGTCCGGCCAGCTTGCAGTTTGCTGGGTGTTTGGTGTCCTATGCTGCCTGTTTTGTGTCTTGCTAGAGTAGGGACTGCAAGACACGAGGAGCCTTGATCGCATCCTTGCAGCTTAGGTTCATTGGCCAATGCACAAACCAATACCTCGTCTTTATATTCACCTTTACCATCTGCTTTAGAATGCGAGGTTGTGTGGTAAGTGTGTTTGTGCATTTGGTTTGTTTGTACTTGTCCTGGTTCCGTGTACCACCTATTCTGGGAGAGCCAGGGGCGAGGTTTCACCTTTATTGAGGCAATCGCTCCGCTTGTTAGGTAGGGCCTTGTCATCTTCCCTTCAGCACAGGGTCAGTTTCTCCTAAACCTGTATCTTTTTAGTCACATTTGTGTGGGCCTGGTGCTTCTTACCCACACGAATGTAACATAATGCCCCCCAGTTACAAAAGGGGATGCATTATGTTGTTATGGAGTGTGTTGGATTATGTTGTATTCATATGTTGGACTATGTTGATTATGTGGATTATGGTGTCATGCATTATGTTGTATGCATATGTTGTATGGATTATGTTGGCATATATTGTGTTGGTAGGCATTATGTTGGAGTATGTTGCATGCATATGTTATGGTATGTTTGCAGGCTACTGTTCGGTGGCCTTTTTTTTTTTTTAAGGCGCAGTGGTCCTGCTATGTGGGTATGTGGTGTTATGCATTTGTTCCTGGTGGTGCTCAGATTGGGGTGTCGTCGCATGTGGTTGTTGAAGCGAGTTCCCCCATATTCCCTAAAGATGGTTTGGACACCTGCTGTTCCTCCCCTCCTGGCGTTCTGGGCTGGTGCACCCAGTAGTGTGTGATATGGTGACCGCACAGGTGCAGCCACTTGCAGGTTTCTACTTTCCCTTGGCAGGTGCGGCCTCCATACAACTGATTTCTTGTGCTTGGTGCGGGCTGGTGTTGCCGGCCATGATTTTCCTTATTTGCCAGATAGGTGTTCTGGTGTTCCTTCCCCTTGTACAGCGGGTGTTGTGGTTGCTCCATACAGTTTCGGTGGCAAGCAGGTCATCTGAGTGGTGTTCCAGCAAGCGCATTCTGTAGAATCGCGATACCGGATCCGCGTCCGTGCTGCGACATGGTGTGCCCAACAGACATAATGAAGGACAAGTCTTTACCGTTGCTGCAGAGTTCTGTGCACTATGTATCTGGGTGCTTCATCCCTTCTCCTGCTGACTAGCTGGCGTCTGCATCAGGCCCGTAGTGATAAGTCCTGTGCACACTATGTCAGTAGCGAGGGTTACCATTTTTCTCCTCTGGATTGGTGCACTTTTTCTTGCAGGCTACTGGGACTAAGGCTGGTGGTGTAAGGTGCAGTAATCCTGTTTTTAGGTGCACTATTCTTTTCTCCATCCCATTTTTTTTTTACTTTGCCATTTGTATCAGGGCCTTTGTAAATCCTGTTCACATGGGTGGTTTGGAGGAGTTGCATACATTTTGTTTATCCCTAAGGGTCCAGAGGTCCCTTTGTTAAAGGGGAGGTACTATTAGGTTGTCCTGCTGGAGTTTGTTGTTCTACAGGGTTACAGGAGCACACCTGCACAGGGGAGGGATAATTTGGCTGCTGGGTGTGGTTAGCTCAGTTCAGCCAATCCCCAGGGTCTTGGTGTAAATATATACTCCTGCTCCTTTGAAAGAGGAAGCTGGTATCTCCTTTGTTTGGTGTTTGTCAGTCTGGTTGGTTTGTGTTTGTGTCATGTCAGCTTGCTGTGTGTGTAGTGTCTTTCAGCTTGCAGCTTGCTGTATGTTTGGTATCCTGTGCTGCCTGTTTTGTGTCTTGCTAGAGTAGAGACTGCAAGACACGAGGAGCCTTGATCGCGGCCTTGCAGCTTAAATTCATTGGCCAATGCATGAACCCATACCTTGTCTTTATATTCAGCGTTATCATCTGCTTTAGCGTACAAGGTTGTGTAGTAAGTGTGATTGGGCATTTGGTTTGTCCGTACTTGTCCTGGTTCCGTGTACCACCTATTCTGGAACAGCCAGTGCCGAGGTTCCAGCATGGGGCCGCCTTTATTGAGGCGATAGCTCCACTTGTTAGGTAAGGCCTCGCCATTTTCCCTTCAGCACAGGGTTAGTTTCTCCTAAATCTGTGTCTTTTTGGTCACATTTGTGTGAGCCTGGTGCTTGTTTGCCCACACGAACATAACACTTATGCTAAGGTTAGACCTCCAGAACTTTAATCATTGGGCAGCGTTCAATTCAGAGAAGGCCCTAAAAGTGATACACAATATATTTATACTTATCATATATAAAGATTCAGCACATCAGCACTCCTGGGGCCTTTTCTGAATTGAATGCTGCCCGATGATAACAGTTATTCTGGAGGCCTAGCCTTACTGCTGTAGTAAGTAGTTGTAGTAAACTACTTATACCTACCTATTATATAACAATAAATAGTAACTTATACAAAGTGAACAGCTAAAAATCTAATCTGCCGCTCCAAGAGGCTTGCCGATTTTAATTTTGTTCCTGACTTTCTGCAAGTTGTGCAGGCCTCTCCTAAAGGCTATAATTGTACCCATCCTGAAGGGGTTAAAGGGCATCAATATTTCATAAATAGCAAAGTTCAGATGTGCTCAAACTTTTTATATATACTCTAAAAGTCCTGTCCTCTAGAGTGGACCCTGGGGACACAGCTCTAAATCAAAGGATTATTTGTTTTCAAACATCACATCTAAAAGCTGCTTTCTTGTGAGAAACATTCATAGCTCCCTATTAATATATGTTATAAAAACAGACAACATTAGACATGTCATATACTTGATTCTTAGGCACAACTTTGCTTTTCCATTTGGAGCTTTATAATTATGGTTTTGATAACTTAGAGTAGAGTTTTTTCTTTTATTTATTTTGACATTTTAGAAGGAATCTGAAATGCAGTCTTTGAACTTACAGCTAGAATACATTTAGTTTTCATTTATCTTTTTCTTTTCATAGGATGTTAAACAGGAAAGTGCACTCTCCCTGGTATGATTACAATGATACTAAAATAATTTTTTTTAGACTTGTCTGCTTTACAGTAAACCCCTTTTTTGGAAATATTTTTTTTTACATTGTTTCATTCAAAGCTCCATAACTTTTTATTTTTCCATAGACAGAGCTATTTGAGGACTTGTTTTTGCATGATGAGTTACAGTTTTTCTAGGTAATATTTTGGGGTATACACAGCTTTTCTGGTTACTTTTATAGTTTTTTTAGGAAGTAAAATTAACAAAATAAGCATTTTGCTGTAATTTTTTTTTACCTATTCTACCATGCAGGTTAAATACTGTGTTCAATTAATTGTGCAGGTTGTTACAGATAGGATAATACCAAATATGTAGGGTTTTAAAAGATGTTTCTTTTTTTAATATACAAATGGGAAAGTACGCAATAAAAGGGTTTTTTTGTAAATTTTTACGTGTTCTTTTACAATAGTTTTATATTTTTTATGTTTCTGTGGGGGACTTGAACCATAAAAGTACCGAACGCTATGATAACCTATTATCGCTCACAATAGTAATCACAGATCATGGCAAGCCTGGACACTAGTATATGGTATCTAGTTGCTATGGCAACCCATCGGCTCTCTGTGATTACATTATGGAGGGCCGATGATGTCTCAGAGGGAGCACGCTCCCTCTGTGAACCCTTTACATGCCGCAATGTACTTTGATGTAAGGGCTTAAGAGTGGGAATTGGTGTTCTCATCAATCGCAACTGTTGCAACAGGAGCTATAAATTACAGCCGGCTCCCGCTGCGGGATGGCACAGGCTTATTTCTCAGCCTGCACCATCCACAGGACATAAGATTATGTCCTGTTGCATTAACTACCACCCTGCTAGGACGTAAACTTATGTCCTTTGGTGTTAAGGGGTTTAAAAGGTATTCTCATCTCAGCCAAACATGGCTGAATATCAGCCCATATGCCTGTGGCCGGGATTATGGAAACAGTCATGCTTGCTGTTCTATGTTGTTTCTGTAACTCCCAAAGAAATGATGCTTATTTCATCAGTACCTGCAAATGGCTTTAGTTCAAGAGTAGATGACTTAGTATAGTTTCTGAAAATAAACCCCTTGAATAATTAAGATTTATACAGTTTTCCAGGGTACTTTCTGAGTCAGCTCGTCGTGGGCTTTAAAATCTCTGATTGCCGTCATTCAACAGATACTTTCACTTTTTCTAGTGGATGAAAACTTATCTTGTGTTATGATGACCATATAGGTTTTTTTAAATCAGTAAATCCCCCAACCCCCACACCCATCATCTCGATGGTGCCCTAGGTAACCACCAACACTTCCTAGTCCTTGTCCTGTCCATGGCATGCCAAACTAGATGCCATATGAACACCAATTTTCCCCTATAGATAGTACATATTAAGCTCTTGTGAGCTGGGCCCTCATTTCTATTGTTGATTAGTTTGTTACTCCATATCATCTATTTTATTTAGTGGTGTATCTTCCCGATTGTAAAGTGCTGTGGAAAATGTTGGCACTATATAAAAAAAGATTGTTATTATAATAGAGAACGATGTAATCTGTGTATTCATTCTCCTAGCTATTAGTTTATTTGTCGCTTATATATAAAGCTGGAATTATACTATGCATTCAATAAAACCTTCAATTCCCAATGCAACTCTCAGCCACATATAACCATATGTAGGAAGCAAAAATAGTTGTAAACATCACCATTGTTTAATATAAGGAAAGATAACTATGAAACATTGGAAATGGTAACACCTCGGTATCACATTAAGCAGATGGAATCTTAATACACTTGACAGCTCTTACAGCATGCTCCTTATTCAAAGAAAGGAAGTTAAAACATAACTTTTAATGAGTATAATTTAAAAATCAGACATTAAAAGTAGTGGAGGGAGTTACTGCTGAACACTGATAGCCGTACTTAGCAGGAAATCAACTTGCAATAGAAAGGAAGATAAAAGCATACTGCAAATCGGGGAATTCTTGCAGTGAGAGAAGAGAGAAAAAAAGACAATTCTAAATTTCTCCTCTGCGATAGTGTTTAAGGCAAGACACAAACATTTAAATTGCAAGCTTTGAAGTTGTGGCAACAATAGGCTTGGAATTTTTCTGAGGCTGCTTTCATACTGCGTTAGGGTCAGTTCAGGGTTTCTGTCTCTCTACACCATTTTTGGAGGAGAGAAACTAAAAAAAACTAAAAAAACCCAGATCCGTTTTTTTTCCCTATTGATCTCAATGGAGTTTAAAAAAAATGAAAGCCAAACAGATAGCCTTCAGTTTGCATCGATTCCATTAGATTTCCATTTTTTTAAAGGAAAAATAATGCTGTGGACAGTGCTATTTTTCCTTAAAAAGAAGCAGAAAACGAACCATACAGAAGTAAACTGAAGCCTGTTTGCTTTCTGCTTTTTTGAAGCATCATTGAAATCAATGGGAAAAAACATCTATTTTGTTTCATTTTATTTCAGCTTCTCTCTTCCAAAAATGGAACAGAGAGACGGAAATCCTGAACTATGAAAGCAGCCTAAATCATATAGTAGTTGTTCCTAAACATGCAAGATAGAGATCTAAAGCTAAGTAACATGAAAGTCTCTTGTTACTAAATGAAACATAATGGCTAATATATATGCAGTTATTCAAGCATAGCCACTCTTCAAAATCAACATTTAGTTTCTTTCTCAGTTTGCATTTTTAAGGTCAGCATTATAGCTGCAACATATGGACCCCATGACATTTCAATAAACCAAACCAATTACCATAAGTTTAGCTCAGTAGAACCGTGGAAGGGAGGATGGTTTGGGTGTTAAATCTGTAATACATATCTGATGAAGGTGTAGATCCAGCATCTTAATACATAGTATCAATAAATGTACTAATTGAACCAGTCCTACTTCAGGGAACTACTTCCATCAGAGCCTGAAGCACCTGCTATCTCATTATTTTCTGTGTATTCCTGCGTTACGAACATGTGTCTCAGGACTCCGATTAGCAGGCAGAGTAGCAGTGGAGTACTTCATATTCAAAGTTTTCAGCAGAATTGTACTCGTTTTGTAGGTGAGCGCATTATCATTTTCATTTACCTGTAAAGACAGTTTTTTTCAGTATACAGGGTCCACTATGGAGCGCCGTTCTTTTTTTTTTTTTTAGATTGCAAATCTATAATATTAACACTGAAATACTGATGTGATATAATTAGAGATGAGCGAACGTACTCGTTTCGAGTAATTACTCGATCGAGCACCGCGATTTTCGAGTACTTCAGTACTCAGGTGAAAAGATTCGGGGGGCGCCGGGGGGCGGGGGGAGGCGTGGCGGCGTGGGGGATAGCAGCGGGGAACAGGGGGGAGCCCTATCTCTCTCCCTCTCCCCCCCACTTCCCGCTGTATCCCCCCCACGGCGCCCCCCGAATCTTTTCGCCCGAGTACGGAAGTACTCGAAAATCGTGGTACTCGGGCGAAAAAGGGGCGTGGACGAGTATGCTCGCTCATCTCTAGATATAATACATTTTTGAATAAAAAACATTACTACAAAGAAATTTCTATTTTCAAATTTTCTAATTTTACATTAATTTTTTTATTATATATAAAAGTCAATGTAGAAAATGCCACAGAAATGCAACTCAAAGAGACTGTTATCTAAAACACCAAACATCGAAAACTTAAAAAAAATGCACAGAAGCAGGAATATCATTATTAGTGTATATTGGGAAAAATACATACAATCCAGGCAGTAGGAGATGAGGTAAAAAACTTGAATACTTTATTCGTCCATAGTAAAAGAAACACCAGCGACGTTTCGACCCGTCAATGGGTCTTAATCATCCTTCATGCAGTTCTAGCATGATTAAGACCCATTGACGGGTCGAAACGTCGCTGGTGGGTTTTTTTACTATGGAGGAATAAAGTATACAATTTTTTTACTTAATCTCCTGCTGCCTGGATTGTATATATTTTTCCTGGATGACGTTTTGGTCTTGATCCTGACCTCAAACCGGCCTTTGCATTTTGCTCTCCTTGCCTTGAGAATCAGGCTTGTACAACACCAGAAGACCTTTGGAGTCTTCAGTTGCTGCTGTTCATATTTCTATACTTATTAGTGTATATTGGTGACATCTGTTTCTCCTGCCTATGTGCATAACCTTACATTTATCAATGTTGAAGTTCATTTGCCATATTACTACCCAAGCCCCCAGCTTATCTAGGTCCATTTGCAGCCGCATATTGTCCTCCATTGTATCACCTAAAAATATTGACATTTTACTGTGCAGCCCCTCTATCAGGTCATTGATAAATATATTGAACAGAATGGGGCCCAATAATGAACCCTGTAGCACCCCACTAGCAACGCTGGCCCAATCAGTGTACGAACCATTTATTACCACCTTCTGTTTTCTACCTCTGAGCCAGTTATTTACCCAGATACATAAGTTTTCACCCAGAGCAGGCTGCCTCATTTTATCTATCAGACTATTATGCGGCATGGTGTCAAATGCTTTAGAGAAATCCAAATATACGAGCTCAATAGACTCTCCCAAGTCTAGCCTAGAACTTACTTTGTTGTACCATCTGATCAAGTTCGTTTGACATGATCGACCTCTCGTAAGCTCATGCTGATAAGGAGTTATATGGTTGTTTTCCTTGAGGTATTCCATGATGGCATTTCTCAGAAACCCCTTGAATATTTTTTCAATTTTTGAAGTGAGACTTACCAGCCTGTAGTTACCAGGCTCTCTTTTTGACCCCTTTTTTTATATTCAAACCACAAAAAGAGGTTTGTCTATCACGTCACTTAGTTCCCTTAGAATACTTAGGTGTATTCCATTTGTAGCCAGTGATTTGTCGGTTTTAATCTTTTTTAATTGACACTGCACTTCCTCCTGTGTTAGGCAGGTGATATTAAGTGGGGGGTCATTTTATCCCCTTGCATCTCATGTGACATTTCTTTTTCTCTAGTGAATGTACTGGAGAAAAAACTATTTAATAGATTTCCCTACCCCCCATTATCTTCTATTGCTTCTCCTGCATTATTTGATAAAGAGCCAGTACTTTCAGTGTGAATCCTTTTACTGTTTATACAATTGAAAAATAGTTTAGAGTTATTCTTGCTCTCTTTGGCAATGAGTCTCTCTGCCTCCTCTGTTCCAGGTTTTATCTTTTTCTTACATAATTTTTTTTTTCCCTGTGTGTTTTTAGTGCTTCTTCACTGCCTTCCTGTTTTAGTAATGTGAACGCTTTCTTTTTTTCACTTATTGCCCCCATTATAGTCTTGTTGAGCCACATTGTTTCCTTCTATTCGTAGTTCTTTTAATTTTGAACTGCTCACTGGAGGTATTTAGTACATTTTTAAACTTTTCCCACTTGTCGCCTATACTGTTATTTTTCAGGACATTGTCCCAATTAATGTTGCCGAGAGTAATTCTGAGCTGATCAAAGGTAGCTTTACTAAAGTTTATTTGTTTTTTTGTTTTTTTTTGTCACTCCCTGATAATGCTTCCTATTAAATGACAACAGGAAATTAATTATATTTTGGGCACTATTTCCCAAGTGTCCCTCAACTTGCACCCCCATTATTCTGTCTAGTCTGTTGGTTAATAATAAGTCCAGAATGGCCCTCCCTCTAGTTGGCTCCTATACAAGTTGAGTAAGATAGGTTCTTGAGAACAATTAAAGATAATTATCACCCATGTGAGATTCGCAGGTTTCATCTCCCTTGAGAGTTTCCTCCCTGCTTTCCTCCTGCCCCTCTCCATGCACTGGAAGCAGCAGCTGTTCAGTATTGAAGGCTGCTGCTTACACTGAACGATGGTCATTCAGATTTTAAGCATGTTTAAAACTAAACGACTGGACGATTCTCGTTCAGTAATTCAGTTTCTGCATGCTTTTACATGGGACGATTATCATTCAAAACTCTGCGGGATTATGGGTTTTGAATAACCAGAATGATGATCATCCTGTTAAAAGGGCCTTAACAGAGGTGTGACATGGTTTTTTCTTCCTGTTGCAGCCTGCAGCAAAAGTACAGGGTAAGACTCACAGTCACAGGCAGCACGTATCCATGATTGTTCAAGAGTATGTCAGCTCCCATGTGGATGTACTCAGACATGGCATTGGCCAGTTTGATTTCTGGGTGTCTAAGCTGAATAAGTGGCCAGAGCTTGCACAACATGCTTTAGAGGTGCTTGCTTTACCCACTACCAGTTTGATATCAAAAAGGGTGTTCAGCACAGCTGGGGGTAGATAATTGACAGAAGCATTCAACTGTCCACAGACAATGTGGATTACCTGATGTTTATAAAGATGAACGAGACTTCGATTTTACCTGATTTCTGCACCCCTATGGCAGATTCCACTGATTAGTTAGCTCGCTAGAAGGTTTTGGTCACATATGACTGAGTATAGATTTATATTAAAGGCCATATTGTGCCCTCAAGGTGCTGCTACTGGTGGAACTACTCCTGCGCTTCCTTTCCTACTTCTGCCATGTTTCTTCCTCCTTATTCCACCAAAACAAACATTTTCTAAAGCACAAGAAACAGCTCTAGCTTTACAGCTGTTCCTTGAAGAAGGCCCAAACTTGGCTATTGTGTTCCAGGAATGGAAATCTATAACAGGGAAGTCCTTATCTCTTTCCTGAGCGAATATTTACTTTTCATAGTCATGTTATTTGGATTGGATAGAGGAGATTTAGACACAAATTTCAAGGACTTCTGTGCAGCGGTTACACTGATCTGTTTCAGGATGGCACATGGTGGGCATGGCAAAGGAGCTCCACGTATAGCTCATAATACATAACATCTCAGATGACTTAATTTGATTTCACACTGGGAGTTTGTCATCTCAGCATAGACATGTCCAGCTGTCATCATTATCATAAACTACAGTGGGACCAAACTGGAGAGCAGAATGATCATGTGTGTAGATCATGGGTGAGGTTCGGCAGTCCTGAGGTGTAGGAGCTGAATACTATCTGAGATGGAGCCAAGAGAATTGTGGGAAATGTAGTAGCAGCAGCAGACAGGAAGTTTGTGAGAAGGACGTAATCTCTCTCTCCAACTACCACAGTGTGTTATCAGTGGTTGGAGAGAGAGAACTGACTGATAATAGCTACATGCAAACGCTGCCATTGTGCACTTTTCATTTGAATGATTTTAGGTGAACTTAAAATCCATCATTCAGCCACAGAGAGATAAAGTATCTATCAACAGACCGCATGCTGTGTTCTCCATGGGAAAACAATGCAGCTGTTTGCACAGCTAGGCGTATGATTAATACCATGCTGGGCTCTGCAAACAGCTCATGGAGGCCCTTTTACATGCAAATGAAGATTATAAAGTGTTAATAAACATTACTGGCCATTAACACTTTATGCAAAAAGATGATCATTTGAAAGATTATCTTTGCATGTAAATGGGCCTTTAGTGTAGGTTCAGTGTGATCTGTATATTAATATAGTGTGATTAATATTCTAGTGTAGTTCGTAAAGTGTGATCAGTGTGTCAGTCAGTGTAATGCTAGTGTAGAGTGAGCTGTCAATATATTAGTAAAGTGTAATTAGTCGTAGAGTTAGTTTAGTCAGCATATTTATTGTATTGTCTGATCCTGTCAGTGTAAAAAAAAAAAAAAAGCACAAAAAAAGTGGATTACACCAGAAAATTTCATATCCCAGTTCCTTGACTTTACTGGAAACACAGGGATACACTTTAATACAAAAGAGCTCCGAGAGGTGGACTTTTTAAAGTTTTTTTATCTGCAGATGATTTTATTACCCATGTTGTTACCCAACTAATTTATATACCTAGCATTCCATCCAAAAAAAACCCAACTCCAGTTTAAAAAAAAACCTCACAAATGGACCCCTGTGGATGCACCAGAAATCACAACATTTGGGGTCATTTTATTATGTATGGGACTATTAAAGAAGCCGAGCATTAGGGCCTACTGGAGTAGGGATACTTTATACCACATCCCAATGTTCCACATGGCTATGGCAAAGGCTTGTTCTGAAGCAATCATAAAATTCCTGCATTAGCACTTGGTGGGCACAGTGCCCACCTAGGGATGACACCAACTATGATCATTTCTATAAAATCAGGCCAGTACTATAGCATTTTAATGCTAAGTTTGCCCAGGCATACATCCCTGAGAAAATTACTGTTGAAGATGAGTCCCTGGTAGTTCAAAGGGAGATTTCGGTTCTGCCAGCAACTGCCCAGTAAGATGGCATGGTATGGCATGAAAATGTACAAGCTGTGCGAGAGTACATCAAGGTACACCCATACGTTCTGGATTTATGAAAGAAAGGACACCACAATTAAGCACCAGAACGCCCCCCCCCCCCCCCCTTCCTGCTAGGACTTACAGGAAACTTTGTATGCGAATTGGTGCATTAACTACTGGACCAGGGTTACCACCTCTACATGGATAATGTTTACACCAGTGTTCCCATATTCCAAAGACTCTCTTCCAGTAAAACTGTGACATGTGGCACTGTTAGGCCTTAGTCAGAAGGGGCGTTTTTTCGCGCGATTTGCGCATGCGCATGCGTCAGGCGATTTTTTAAAACCATAGCTTTGCAATGGTATCGGACACATGAGCGCTTTTTATGCGCTTGTCCAATAAATTATAGAACAGAAATCGCAGATCGCACCTATCTGCGATCTGCGATTCCTGTTCTCTTCTGTATATGCGCTCAATGGGGCCCGCGGCAGCAGCGCCGACCCCATTGAGAACATATAGAAGACAAATCATTCTTCTCTGCCACAGCTCTAACAGCTGTGGCAGAGAAGAACGATGTTTGCCCATTGAATTCAATGGAGCCAGCAATACAGCCGGCTCCATTGAAAGCAATGGGCTGCCGGCGAGCGCAGGATGAATTGTCGGAAAGGGCTTAAATATATAAGCCCTTCCCTGCAATTCATCCAGAAAAGTGTAAAAATAAAAAAAATATATATACTCACCTTGTGAGATGGAGTTCAGCGCGGCCGGCCTGCAGTGGGTGTGAAGGGGGTGTGAGTCAGACTTGCCCCTGATTGGCTCAGCGCTGAGCCAATCAGAGGCAGGTCTCACTCACACCCATTCATGAATTCATGGGACAGTGTTAGAGTAGGATCCTGTCGTCAAGGACCCCAACACACCTTCCTAGGGCTACTCCTCATAGTGTGGATTAATGTTGTGGCTGGCTGGGAGCAGTAGTGCACCAATTTTTTTTTAAGTACCTAGGGCTGTGCAGGCCATTTCAGCTATACCGTTCTGTGTTTGCAGTGCACATATGGGCCTGTTCCCACCCTTTCATTTATAGCGTTCTCAGCCTACAGTACCGTACAACCAGCTCTCACCGTGAAACTGCACTCTAAAATTTCCTAGGCTACTACAAAGTATTTCAGTTATACTGTACTGTGTGTGCAGTGCATAAGGCAGAGTGTAGGGACACAGCTACTTATATAGGAAAAGTTTTACAGTCCTCCTGATCCTCTGTAGAAGAACCCCAAAGGTTCTTCTTAGGGTTACATCTCACCGTGTGCATTATAGTTGTGGCTGGCAGGGAGCAGTAGTGCACCAACTTTTGTATTACGCACCTAGGCCTGTTCCCACCCGTTCAGTTATAGCGTTCTCAGCCTGCAGTGCCTTACAACGAGCTCTAACGGTGAATCTGCACTCTAAAATTTCCTAGGCTATTGCAAATTATTTCACTTATACCGTTCTGTATGTGCAGTGCATAACGCAGAGTGTAGGGATACAGCGACTACTATAGGGAAAGTTATACAGTCCTCCAGATCCTCTGTACAAGAACCCCAACGGTCCTTCTTAGAGCTACATCTCACCGTGTGCATTATAGTTGTGGCTGGCTGGGAGCAGTAGTGCACCAACTTTTATATTACGCATCTAGGCCTGTTCAGTTATAGCGTTCTCAGGCTGCAGTGCATTACACCGAGGTAATTTAACACCAAACTATTTCAGCTCTGCCACTGTGCAGAGCATCTCACAATACCCTTTCCTTGGGGTAGTTGAGATAGCCGAAGTTACCAGCACTATCCACTGGCTTTAGAGTCTTCTCCCACTCCACACAGCCTCTATTATCTACAAGTCTCTACGAGTGGTAAATTACCCCTAGGTATCAGCGCAAGACAGCGGGTTAATTTTTTAAATCCACAGCATAGAGCCTCTGGCATCTACAAGTCTCTGTGTGCGGTGAATTAGCCACAGTTTTAAGCGCTGTACAGTGGGGTAAATTATTTGGGCCCTGCTCTATTCTTAATCCACCATGATGAGGAGTAGGGGTAAGGGTCAAGGACATGGATGCGGGTGTCCAAATAAGGGTGTGGGCACAGTTCCTGGGCATGGTGAATCACAGCTGGCTGCTGAGGGATTAGGGGAGAGGCAAGTTTCTGGCCACCCCAGCTTCATATCACAATTTACGGATCCGCGTGGTAGACCTTTATTACAAACAGAGCAGTGCGAGCAGGTGCTGTCGTGGATGGCAGAAAATGCATCCAGCAATGTACCGACCACCCAGTCTTCTACGCAGTCCACTACACCCCGCCTAGGGACTGCAACTCTAAATCCTCTGGCTGCTCCTCCTTCCTCCCAGCCTTCTCACTCCATGAAAATGACATATTCTGAGCAGGCAGACTCCCAGGAACTGTTCTTGGGTCCCTGCCCTCAGTGGGAAAAAAAGGTTCCTCTCTCAACTGAAGAGTTTGTCGTGACCGATGCCCAATCTTTGGAAAGTTCCCGGAGTCCAGGTGATGACGCTGGGGACTTCCGGCAACTGTCTCAAGAGCTTTTTGTGGATGAGGATGATGAGACACAGTTGTCTCTCAGTGAGGTAGTAGTAAGGGCGGTAAGTCCAAGGGGGGAGCGCACAGAGGATTCGGAGGAAGAGCTTTTGGACGATGAAGTGACTGACCCCACCTGGTTTGCTAATCCTACTGAGGACAGGGCTTCAGAGGGGGAGGCAAGTGCAGCAGCAGGACAGGTTGGAAGACGTTGTGGAGTGGCCAGGGGAAGAGGCAGGGCTAGAGCGAAGAATCCCCCAACTGTTTCCCAAAGCACCCCCTCGCGCCATGCCACCCTGCAGAGGGCTAGGTGTTCAAAGATGTGGTTGTTTTTTAGTGAGAGCGCGGACGACCGTAGAACAGTGGTGTGCAACCTGTGTCACACCAAGATCAGCCGGGGAGCCACCACTACCAGCCTCACCACCAGCAGCATGCGCAGGCATATGATGGCCAAGCACCCCACAAGGTGGAATAAAGGACATTCACCACCTCCGGGTCACACCACTGCCTCTTCCCCTGTACCACAACCTGCCACACAGATCAAATCCCCCTCCTAGGACACAGGCACGAGCGCCTCCCGACCTGCACCCACACCCTACCTCCATCGTCCTTCACTCCATCCAGCAATGTCTCTCAGTGCAACGTTCAGCTGTCGCTAACACAAGCGTTGGATCGCAAGAGGAAATACGCCCATCTGCATGCACAAGCTTTAAACGTGCACATTGCCAAATTAATCAGCCTGGAGATGCTGCCGTACTGGCTTGTGGAAATGGAGGCTTTCAAAAACCTGATGGCGGCGGCTGTCCCACGCTAATTGGTCCCCAGTCGACACTATTTTTCCCGGTGTGCCGTCCCAGCCCTACACCAGCACATCTTCTACAACACATCATGCCCTCACCAACGCGGTTACTGGGAAAGTTCACTTAACCAAGGACACGTGGACAAGTACTGGTGGGCAGGGCAACTGTATTTCCCTGACGGCACATTGGGTGAACTTGGTGGAGGCTGGGACCGAGTCAGAGCCTGGGACCGCTCACGTCCTACTCACACCCAGAATAGCGGGTCCTAACTCGATGCTGGTATCTGTGGCGTTTTATGCCACCTCCTCCAAACCCTCCCCCTCCTCCTCCGCTGCCACCTCTACCTCTCAATTGAGAAGTGTGAGCACGTCGCCAGCAGTCAGTAGCGCGCAGCGCGGCAGCACTGCGGTGGGCAAGCGTCAGCAAGCCGTGCTGAAACTAATCAGCTTAGGTGACAAGAGGCACATGGCCCCCGAGCTGCTGCAGGGTCTGATAGAGCAGACCGACCTCTGGCTTTCGCCGCTGAGCCTCCAACCGGGCATGGTCATGTGTGACAACGGCCGTAACCTGGTGGTGGCTCTGCAGCTCGGCAGCCTCACACATGTGCCATGCCTAGCCCACGTCTTCAATCTGGTGGTTCAGCGGCTTCTGAAAAACTACCCCCCCCCCCTTGTCTGACCTGCTTGGCAAGGTGCGCCGCATCTGCACACATTTCCGCAAGTCCACTACGGACGCTGCCACCCTGAGGACCCTGCAATGTTGGTTTCAGCTGCCAGAGCACCGACTGCTGTGCGACGTGCTCACACGGTGGAATTCTACGCTGTACATGTTGGCCAGGCTCTATGAGCAGCGTATTGCAATAGTTGAATACCAGCTGCAACATGGGCGGCGGAGTGGTAGTCAGCCTCCGCAATTCTTTACTGAGGAGTGGACATGGATGGCAGATATCTGCCAGGTCCTCGGAAACTTTTAAGAGTCTACCCAGATGGTGAGCAGAGATGCGGCAATCATTAGCGTTACCATCCCACTGCCTTGCCTGCTGAAAAGTTCGCTGCTAAGCATAAAGGCTGACGCTTTGCGGTTGGAACAGGAGACAGGCATGACAGTATGTCGCTTAATACCCAGACCACCCTCATGTCTATACTCAGCGTGTTTTGGAGGAGCAGGAGGAGGGGGAGGAGGAGGGGGAAGAGACAGCTGGCCACACTGCAGAGGGTACCCATGCTGCTTGCCTCTCATCTGTTCAACATGTATGGGCTGTGGAGGAGGAGGAGGATGAGGATCCTGAAAGTCATCCTCCTAGTGAGGACAGCAATGTGTTGCGTACTTGGACCCCGGCACACATGGCTGACTTCATGTTAGGCTGCCCTTCCCGTGACCCTCGCGTTAGATGCATTCTGGCCAACATGGATTACTGGGTGCACACCCTTCTCGACACACGGTAAAGCAGAACCTTTTCACTCTCAGGGGTACAAGAGTGATGCAATACCACAGGGCCCTGGTGAAAAAATTGATGCTAAAGTTCCCATCTGACAGCGCTAGTGGCAGAAGACGCAGTTCCGAGGGCCAAGTAGTGGGCAAGGCACGGGGCTCAGGCAGCATGTCCAGCGCAGGCAGGGGAACACTCTCCAAGGCCTTTGCCAGCTTTATGGCTTCCCAGAAAGACTGTGTCACCACTCCCCAGTCAAGGCTGAGTCAGATGGAGCACTGTAAAAAGGTTATGAGGCAGTACGTAGCTGATCATACCACCATCCACCGTGATGCCTCTGCTCCATACAACTATTGGGTGTCAAAGCTGGACGCGTGGCACAAACTTGCGCTGTATGCCCTGGAGGTGCTGGCCTTCCCTGCCGCTAGTGTCTTGTTAGAGAGGGTGTTTAGTGCAGCTGGGGTAATCATCACGGATAAGCATACCCGCCTGTCAACTGCCAGTGCCGACATGCTTACACTCATAAAGATGAACAAAAGCTACATTTCCCCAGACTTCTCTTCTCCAACTGGCGGAAAGCAGCGGAACCTAATGATTCTTTTTGCTGCAATAGGAGAAAAATGCATCCTCTATCACCACAAAAAAAGGTGGAATTTGCTTTGTCAATCACTCTCAGAAAGGGGCGTTACTATAGAGGGTGCAGGGGGTGCGGTTGCACCCGGGCCCAGGAGCCTTAGGGGTCCCATAAGGCCTCTCTTCTCCATATAGGGAACCAAGTAGTATGAATAAAGCATTATAGTTGGTGGCCCTGTTACAGGTTTTGCATTGGGGCCCAGAAGCTTCAAGTTACACCTCTGCTCTCAGATATTATTACTCCTCCTACCCCTCCTCTTAATACATCATGTCATCACGCAGAACTGGCAATATTTCTGCAGCCCAAAGGCTCTGTTTAAAAGTTTTTTACAATTTTTCAAAGTTTTAAAAGTATTTATACTTTAACAGAAACCATTTTTTTTCACAGGGCTGCCTCCAGGCCCTGTTACAAATTAAGCAACAGCGAGCTGTATCTTTAAAAAATGTTTATGGCCTTCACCTGCCCTCACGGTTGAGCAATTTTTCAGGGGTACACTTGTACTCTTGGTGCACCAATTTTTCCACCTTTGCCTACACTCTTGGTAACCAAATTTTTTCAGGTGTTCGCCTATACTCTTAGTACACCAATGTTTGATGGGTTCGCCTACACTCTTGCTACAGAAATGTTAAAGGGGTCCGCCTATACTCTTGCTACAGAAATGTTACAGGTGTCTGCCTATACTTTTGCTACAGAAATGTTACTGGGGTCTGCCTATACTCTTGCTACAGAATTGTTACAGGGGTCCGCCTATACACTTGGTACTGAAAGATTTGAGGGGTTCACCTATAGTCTTGGTACAGAAATGCTACTGGGGTCCGCTTATACTCTTGGTACAGAAATGTTACTGGAGTCCGCTTATACTCTTGCTACAGAAATGTTATTGGGGTCTGCCTACACTCTTGCTACAGAAATGTTACAGGGGTCCGCCTATACTCTTGCTACAGAAATGTTAGAGGGGTCCACCTATACTCTTGCTACAGACATGTTACAGGGGTCCGCCTATACTCTTGCTACATATATGTTACTGGGGTCCGCCTATACTCATGCTACAGAAATGTTACTGGGGTCTGCCTATACTCTTGCTACAGAAATGTCACTGGGGTCCGCCTATACTCTTACTACAGAAATGTTACAGCGGTTCGCCTATACTCTTGCTACATAAATGTTACTGGGGTCCGCATATGCTCTTGCTACAGAAATGTTACTGGGGTTCACCTATACTCTTGCTGAATGCTGTGCAGGGAAAATTTTGGGTGCACTGTGGACGCAGGGTCATGCGGGGGGGGGGGGGGGTGGACAGCAATGCCAGCATGTAACCCAGGAGAAGAGGCAGCAGTGTCACCCGCAGGCAGTGATTGTTCTTGGTTGCAGGTAGTGTGGTGCTTAGCTAAAATGTGCCAGCGGGTGTGCCTTGCTAATGAGGGTTTGTCTCAAGTAAATTGTTAGGGGGGTGACTGCCAGGCTGTGGCCCCCATTTTGGCTGAATAGTGGGACCTGGGAGCTTCAGATGCAGCCATGCATGCTGTCCTCACCCTTCCCTATCCGTTTCTGTGGTGTTTCCATGACTTTCCGATGTTTTCTGGTGTTTCACAAGTCATCATCTATGCGAAGCATCGGTCCCTTACAAAAATGCTCGAGTTGCCCTTTGACTTCAATAGGGTTTCGTTACTCGAAACGAGCTCTCAAGCATTACGAAAAGTTTGACTCGAGCAACGAGCACCTGAGCATTTTGATGCTCGCTCATCTCTAGTAATAAACAATTCACAGAGCTGATGGACACAAGGGAATAATAGATGACTTACCATGCAATGTCCTTCATGTTTGGTGAGATGTTAAAGCTGATGGTAAACTAAGGTGGGAATGGCAGGGAGATAAAAGGGAATTATTTTTCCAGCTTGGAAAATAATGCTGCTTTAGTATTAGTGCAAATTCTTTACCTGGAATATAAGATATTCTCTTTCCCTGTCAGCTCCATAATTTTTATTTCCTTCTTAATTCTCCCAAAAAGCTTCTTTTACTGCTTCAATGGAAGCAGTAACTGTGGCATAATGGGCTACAAGGGTTCGAGCGGAGCCAAGTGGAGATGCAACCCTGATGGAAGTTGTGGTTGCATGGTAGCAGGATTACCTGCTCCCCGATCTCATACTCAGTCATGCAGATGCAAGGCCCAACGCTGAGGAGATGGGGGTAGAGATGGCACTTGTCACAGCGGCTCTACCAACTCCTCCCGGAGGGACGCATGCGATCTTTGCCAAGATGCTGCAAGGCCACTTCCAGGCAGCAGTTACCTAAATAAACAGTGTGGTGGACCTGAAGAATTATGTCACTGGTGATGCCACCATTCCTTACTACTAGAGATGAGCGAACGTACTCGTCCGAGCTTGATACTCGTTCGAGTATTAGCGTGTTCGAGATGCTCGTTACTAGTAACGAGTACCACGCGATGTTCGGGTTACTTTCACTTTCATCTCTGAGACGTTAGCGCGCTTTTCTGGCCAATAGAAAGACAGGGAAGGCATTACAACTTCCCACTGCGACGTTCAAGCCCTATACCACCCCCCTGCAGTGAGTGGCTGGCGAGATCAGGTGTCACCCGAGTATAAAAATCGGCCCCTCCCGCGGCTCGCCACAGATGCGTTCTGACATAGAGGAGGGAAAGTGCTATCTTGGTGGAGCTGCTATAGGGAGAGTGTTAGGAGTATTTTAGGCTTCAAGAACCCCAACGGTCCTTCTTAGGGCCACATCTAACCATGTGCAGTACTGTGGGGGCTGCTTTTTGCAGTGTTGCACATTTTTTTTTTTGGTATATCGGCCGTGCAGAGCATTGCGCCCTGCAGTAATACTCCAGGGCAAGAAGCGCTTAGGCAGGGACAGAAGACATATTGATTGAATATAGGCAGTGGGCCTTTGCAAACAAATTTGGGGGAAAAAATCTATTTGGGCTGCCTGTGACCGTCCTCTGTGTACTGGGTCTCTGTTGGGTGTAGTAGTTCTCCAAATTCATACGCAGCCAGCTAAGTGTTACAGCAGGCTTGCGCAAAATTCTTTCCTGGCTCTGTCTGGGCTGTGAAATCACCGCTGTATTGCAGTTCACAGTGCAACACTCTGCAGTTCTTTGACATACTCCAGGGCCAGAAGCGCTTAGGCAGGGACAGAAGACATATTGATTGAATATAGGCAGTGGGCCTTTGCAAAAAAATTTGGGGAAAAAAATCTATTTGGGCTGCCTGTGACTGTACTCAGTGTTCTGGGTCTCTGCTGGGTGTAGTAGTTCTCCAAATTCATACGCAGCCAGCTAAGTGTTACAGCAGGCTTGCGCAAAATTCTTTCCTGGCTCTGTCTGGGCTGTGAAATCACCGCTGTATTGCAGTTCACAGTGCAACACTCTGCAGTTCTTTAACATAATCCAGGGCCAGAAGCGCTTAGGCAGGGACAGAAGACATATTGATTGAATATAGGCAGTGGGCCTTTGCAAAAAAATTTGGGGAAAAAAATCTATTTGGGCTGCCTGTCACTGTCCTCAGTGTTCTGGGTCTCTGCTGGGTGTAGTAGTTCTCCAAAGTCATACGCAGCCAGCTAAGTGTTACAGCAGGCTTGCGCAAAATTCTTTCCTGGCTCTGTCTGGGCTGTGAAATCACCGCTGTATTGCAGTTCACAGTGCAACACTCTGCAGTTCTTTGACATACTCCAGGGCCTTCTGCACTACTGGTAATACACCATGCTGAGGGGTAGGGGTAGGCCTAGAGGACGTGGATGCGGGCGAGGATGCGGAGGCCCAAGTCAGGGTGTGGGCACAGGCCGAGCCAGTGCGGTGGCCAGGGGTAGAGGCAGGGCCAGACCGAATAATCTACCAACTGTTTCCCAAAGCGCCCCCTCGCGCCATGCCACCCTGCAGAGGTCAAGGTGCTCTACGGTGTGGCAGTTTTTCACAGAGACGCCTGACAACCGACGAACAGTGGTGTGCAACCTTTGTCGCGCCAAGATCAGCTGGGGAGGCACCACCACCAGCATGCGCAGGCATATGATGGCCAAGCACCCCACAAGGTGGGACGAAGGCCGTTCACCACCTCCGGTTTGCACCACTGCCTCTCCCCCTGTGCCCCAACCTGCCACTGAGATCCAACCCCCCTCTGAGGACACAGGCACTACCGTCTCCTGGCCTGCACCCACACCCTCACCTCCGCTGTCCTCGGCCCCATCCAGCAATGTCTCTCAGCGCAGCGTCCAGACGTCGCTAGCGCCACTGTTTGAGCGCGAGCGCAAGTACGCCGCCACGCACCCGCACGCTCAAGCGTTAAACGTGCACATTGCCAAATTGATCAGCCTGGAGATGCTGCCGTATAGGCTTGTGGAAACGGAGGCTTTCAAAAGCATGATGGCGGCGGCAGCCCCGTGCTACTCGGTTCCCAGTCGCCACTACTTTTCCCGATGTGCTGTCCCAGCCCTGCACGACCACGTCTCCCGCAACATTGTACGCGCCCTCACCAACGCAGTTACTGCCAAGGTTCACTTAACAACAGACACGTGGACAAGCACAGGCGGGCAGGGCCACTATATCTCCCTGACGGCACATTGGGTGAATTTAGTGGAGGCTGGGACAGAGTCAGAGCCTGGGACCGCTCACGTCCTACCCACCCCCAGAATTGCGTGCCTAAGCTCGGTGGTGGTATCTGCGGCGGTGTATGCTTCCTCCACTAAAGCACCCTCCTCCTCCTCCTACGCAACCTCTGTCTCGCAATCAAGATGTGTCAGCAGCAGCACGTCGCCAGCAGTCGGTGTTGCGCGGCATGGCAGCACAGCGGTGGGCAAGCGTCAGCAGGCCGTGCTGAAACTACTCAGCTTAGGAGAGAAGAGGCAGATCGCCCACGAACTGCTGCAGGGTCTGACAGAGCAGACCGACCGCTGGCTTGCGCCGCTGAGCCTCTAACCGGGCATGGTCGTGTGTGACAACGGCCGTAACCTGGTGGCGGCTCTGAAGCTCGGCAGCCTCACGCACGTGCCATGCCTGGCCCATGTCTTTAATTTGGTGGCTCAGCGCTTTCTGAAAAGCTACGCACACTTGTCATACCTGCTCGGAAAGCTGCGCCGGGTCAGCGCACATTTCCGCAACTCCAAGACGGACGCTGCCACCCTGCGCACCCTGCAACATCGGTTTCATCTGCCAGTGCACCGATTGCTGTGCGACGTGCCCACACAGTGGAACTCTACGCTCCACATGTTGGCCAGGCTCTATGAGCAGCGTAGAGCTATTGCGGAATACCAACTCCAAACTGGGGGCGGCGTAGTGTGAGTCAGACTCCTCTATTATTTACAGAAGAGTGGGCCTGGTTGGCAGCCATCTGCCAGGTCCTTGGAAACTTTGAGGAGTCTACCCAGATGCTGAGCGGGGATGCTGCAATCATTAGCGTCACCATTCCTCTGCTATGCCTCTTGAGAAGTTCCCTGCAAAGCATAAAGGCAGACGCTTTGCACTCGGAAACGGAGGCGGGGGAAGACAGTATGTCGCTGGATAGGCAGAGCACCCTCATGTCTATATCTCAGCGCGTTGAGGAGGAGGAGGAGGAGGAGGGGGAGGAGCATGAGGAGGAGGGGGAAGAGACAGCTTGGCCCACTGCTGAGGGTACACATGCTGCTTGCCTGTCATCCTTTCAGCGTGTATGGCCAGAGGAGGAGGAGGGGGAGGAGCATGAGTAGGAGGGGGAAGAGACAGCTTGGCCCACTGCTGAGGGTACACATGCTGCTTGCCTGTCATCCTTTCAGCGTGTATGGCCAGAGGAGGAGGAGGAGGAGGAGGAGGAGGAGGATCCTGAAAGTGATCTTCCTAGTGAGGACAGCCATGTGTTGCGTACAGTTACCCTGGAACACATGGCTGACTTCATGTTAGGATGCCTTTCTCGTGACCCTCGCGTTACACGCATTCTGGCCACTACGGATTACTGGGTGTACACACTGCTCGACCCACGGTATAAGGAGAACCTTTCCACTCTCATTCCCGAAGAGGAAAGGGGTTCGAGAATGATGCTATACCACAGGGCGCTGGCGGACAAACTGATGGTAAACTTCCCATCCGACAGCGCTAGTGGCCGAAGGCGCATTTCCGAGGGCCAGGTAGCAGGGGAGGCGCAGAGATCAGGCAGCATGTACAGCGCAGCCAGGGGACCATTCTCCAAGGCCTTTGCCAGCTTTATGGCTCCTCAGCAAGACTGTGTCACCGGTCCCCAGTCAAGGCTGAGTTGGCGGGAGCACTGTAAAAGGATGGTGAGGGAGTACGTAGCCGATCGCACGACCGTCCTCGGTGACGCCTCTGCCCCCTACAACTACTGGGTGTCGAAGCTGGACACGTGGCCTGAACTCTCGCTGTATGCCCTGGAGGTGCTTGCTTGTCCTTCGGCTAGTGTCTTGTCAGAGAGTGTGTTTAGTGTGGCTGGGGGAATCATCACGGATAAGCGTACCCACCTGTCAACCGACAGTGCCGACAGGCTTACACTCATCAAGATGAACAAAGCCTGGATTTCCCCAGACTTCTCTTCTTCACCAGCGGACAGCAGCGATACGTAAGCAATACGTAGGCTGTACCGGCGGATGGAAGCATCGTTCTCTATCACCATCAAAAATGGGGACCTTTTTGCTTCATCAATCTGTGTATAATATTCCTCCTCCTCCTCCTCCTGCTCCTCCTCCTGAAACCTCACATAATCACGCCGAACGGTCAATTTTTCTTAGGCCCACAAGGCTCAGTCATATAATTTTTGTAAACAATTTTTATACGTTTCAATGCTCATTAAAGCGTTGAAACTTTCACGTCAACCAATTTTTATTTTAACTGGGCTGCCTCCAGGCCTAGTTACCAATTAAGCCACATTAACCAAAGCGATTAATGGGTTTCACCTGCCCTCTTGGTTGGGCATGGGCAATTTTTCTCAGGTACATTAGTACTGTTGGTACACCAATTTTTGGGGGCCCTCGCCTACAGTGTAATCAAATTAATTTTTAGCCCACCTGCATTACAGCTGACGTTACATCAGCTGTGTTGGGCACTGCAATGGGATATATTTATGTACCGCCGGTGGCTTCCTGGCACCCACCCATGCTGTCGGTCCACAGGGAGTTGTAACTGCATGTGTCCACTTCTAAAGAACCCCAGTCTGACTGGGGCATGCAGTGTGGGCCGAAGCCCACCTGCATTAAACATGATATTACCTCAGCTGTGATGGGCAATGCAATGGGATATATTTATGTACCGCCGGTGGCTTCCTGGCACCCACCCATGCTGTCGGTCCACAGGGACTTCACAATAGGGAGTTGTACCTGCCTGTGTCTATGAATAAAAACCCCGGTCAGGTTGGGGCATGCAGTGTGGGCCGAAGCCCACCTGCATTTAATCTGACGTTAGCTCTGCTGTCCAGGGCACTGCAATGGGATACATTTATGTACAGCCGGTGGGTTCCAGGGAGCCACCCATGCTGTGGGTGCACACGGAATTCCCATTGCGGAGTTGTACCTGCCTGTGACTATTTATAAAAAAACGCGGTCTGACTGGGGCATGCAGACACCTTGACAGAATGAATAGTGTGTGGCACATAGGTTCCCCATTGCTATGCCCACGTGTGCAGCTCCAGATGGAGGTGGCACAGGATTGGATTTCTCATTGCTTCTGTACAGCATTGTGGACTATCGCCCCGCCCCTTTTAAAGAGGGTCGCTGCCTAGCCGTGCCAACCCTCTGCAGTGTGTGCCTGCTTTTTCTCTGGCAGACCCACTTATAAATAGACATTAGGGTGGCGTGGCATGAGGGCAGCTGAAGGCTGGGCAGGGACAGTTTGGTGTGCGCTGTGGACACTGGGTCGTGGGGGGAGGGGTTGGGCAGCATGTAACCCAGGAGAAGTGGCAGCGGAGTGTCATGCAGGCAGTGATTGTGCTTTGTTGGAGGTAGTGTGGTGCTTAGCTAAGGTATGCATTGCTAATGAGGGCTTTTCAGAAGTAAAAGTTGTTGGGAGGGGGGGGGCCCACTCTTGCCGCAATTGTGGCTTAATAGTGGGACCTGGGAACTTGAGATGCAGCCCAACATGTAGCCCCTCGCCTGCCCTATCCGTTTCTGTGTCGTTCCCATCACTTTCTTGAATTGCCCAGATTTTCACAAATGAAAACCTTAGCGAGCATCGGCGATATACAAAAATGCTCGGGTCGCCCATTGACTTCAATGGGGTTCGTTACTCGAAACGAACCCTCGAGCATCGCGAAAAGTTTGTCCCGAGTAACGAGCACCCGAGCATTTTGGTGCTCGCTCATCTCTACTTACTACACAGGATGTCAGACGGGAAGAAGAATAGCACAGTCGACACATAAATACTGCACCCGTAGGGTGTCCCTGGACACATGGCATATGCTGAGGAGCTGGGAAGGCAAGATGCTGGCTTGTCACGGCAGCACTTACCACACTCCCTCCCAGGGGGATGCACGCAGCCAAGGCCAGGGCAGCGCTGGCCTTCTTCTGGACACCCCTAGGATAAGGATGCCCAATAAACATTAGAACAGGTGCAGAGTTTGTCACGGGTGATGCCATCGTTCTGTTACCTCCTAGCATGAACATCGGTGGAGAAATAAACAAGCCACAGATAGGAGTATAGTGCCTCAGGTCCCCAGGAACGGTCAGGGCCTGCAAAAACTTTACTTGAATAGACACTCCAATGATACAAGGCAAAAATAGACAGTGTTCCAAGTGCAGGCAGAATTAGAAATATATATAGACAGACTTGAAGATGAATACCTTCACACAGCGATGCCAGGCTTCAGGACGCTTGGGCGTGAACAGTTGAGAAGAAGACTACCTCTGCACTCGGCCTTGAGTTAGAAAAACCTTAGTATTGGCTCATGCTCTCTCTGTCTCTCTGTGGGGCTCACTTACTGCTCATGCTGATCCTTGCGCTCAAGAAATCTGTCCTCCTCCTCCATCTTCAACACATGAGGGCTGAAGGTACCCCCATGTGCCTCTGTGCTTTGCTCTCTCAACTCCAGAAAATGGAAAAATACATTCACATTTATATCCTCTCTCAAACCACGTGACAGGATAGAATTAATACATTTACAGACTGTCATCTCACACTTTGCAGACATTAACCTCTCACTTGCTGCAGCTGTGCAATACACAAAACAGAATAACAAGACAGTTTTGCACAGAGCATCTACATAAGACATACATGTATGACATTATTGAGGAGGCCAGGAAAGCATGTATTGGGCCACTACAGTACTTGACAACCTCAGTCGCTAGAAACAGTCAGTGACCGGAACTTTACTTGAAGAATAGGCAAATTCTCACACTCGTGCAGGAAAGTCAAATTACGAAGGTCAGGGAGGAAAACACTGGATGAAATCGGGCCTACAGTCCAGGTTATCTGTATGACTCAACTCCTGGATGCACACAGTGAAGGAGCACAACACACTCCACTGACACTCACGTTTAAGCAGGCTGCTGAACACTGCACGGGGTCTCTTTCTCTCTCTCTTTCTTAGGATGGGGATTCAGGGACTAAGTCATCCGGGTACCTCTCTTCCTCTTCCATCCACCACATGAGGTTCGAAGGTACCCCCATGTGGCCTGTACTCTCCCTCCACACTCATCCATTAAAGCAATGGACCCCTTTCTTTCACCTTTCACTCATATTTATATCTTACATACCCATGTGACATGACAATTGGTTACAATTTCCAGATATATCCCAGACATTCATAGACATTAACCTCTTACATGCTACAGCTGTGCAATACACATAGCTAGTGACAGGACAATTTGCATAGAGCATCCACATGAAAGACATGACATGTATGAAAATTATGAAGGGGGCAGATATATAGGCTTTGGGCCATATAACATCCCAATCTCATACTCAATCATGCAGATAACACATGACTGGGCCTCCTCCCGTGATGACATACCCTTTGTTGGGAGATTTTAAATTTTTGCTTTGCTCTCCTACTTTGCCTATGCCTCCATCTCTTCTGCAGATGTAAATTTTGTGCAGGTGACTAAACCTGTGGTGGTGTTGTCATCACACCCATTCTTTGTAGCTGACTGAGGATGAAGAAGAAACTCTAGCCCATCTCCTTCTCCTCTCAATAACAGTATTTCCGTCTCTTTGATGTCCATCACTGGTGAAAGGTCTTCCATGATCTCTCTGCACAGATCTCGGCCTAGGCACAAGTATAGTCTGACCTAAAAGAAATGATAAATAATTTTTTAAAAATACACATTTAGGCTTTGGCCCTGGACCCCGCTGTTGCAATGGCGTTAAGACAGAGGACATCCCTGGCATAGATTGGTACACTTGTGGCTTAAAAGGGTTTTCTGCCTTTTTTCAACTGTTGGACGGCGGTTCCTTTAGGGGTATTTTTTCTTTGTCAACATAACAAGGCAGGGCTAGAACCAAACTAAAGTAAAACTACCACTAAGGATTAGGAATGGGAGGTGGAGAACTCATTGTGCTGAAATAGCCTTCAGACCCAAGGTATAACTTGCAGGAAAACTCCTACAGGCAAGGAATGTTGCTCCCCTAATATTTCACTAACCTTGATTTTCCGGTTCGCTCAGCCATGTCTCATTGTCAGCAATTGGCTAACGCATGTCTTGGGAACTCGTGGCCTTTTTACCAGAGTCTGTGTGGATAGATTATTGGGGAACTAAGTTCTCAGGTGGCACCAATGTTATTGTGCCCTGATCAAAGATCAGGAAGACGCAAAGGAAGTATTTACTAGATGTTCACTCTTTCATAACCAAAGTGAAGTTTCAGCAAAAGCATCAACTCAGAAAATGGCGCTGATATCACCATGCTTGCAGATTGTATAAACTTACGAGCCGATTACCCAGCGTTGCCCGTGTATTTTATTTTTAGACACAAAAAGAATTTAAATATATGTGTGTGTGTGTAGATATATGTGTGTACTGATTTAATGTATTAGTGTATGAGGAGGAAGTCGTCTGTGTAATATCTTACTGCATGAGGAGGAGGTCGTCTGTGTAATATTTTACTGTATGAGGAGGAGGTCGTCTGCATAATATTAGTATTTGAGGAGGAGGAAGTTGTCTGTGTAAGGTATTAGTATCTGAGGATCAGGAGGCCTGTGTAATACTGGCGTAATTAAAAATTTAAAACTCACCAACTTCCCCTGTAATTTTTGTTGCCAATAGCAACCAATCACAGTTCAGCTTTCACTTGTTATACTCCTGAGGTAAAATCAGAACTCAACTACTCAATGCTTATTGGAAAAGTAAGTGCATCCATATGTAATGTAACTTTTCGGTGTTATACAAGTGTGAAATTTGGCACAAGCATTCCTTAGGTCCCAAATAGGATACGTAATGGGGTCACTACTCGATTATTCAATGCTAGGAGCAAAAGTAAGTGCACCCCTATGCAATGTAACTTCCCAGTGTCGTACAAGCGTGAAATTTGGCACAGCAATCTAACTGACCTTTGTCTGCATATACTGAGGAGAACCTACCTCCCCTCTATGTGTATTTACTGAGGAGAATCTAACTGACCTTTATGTGTATATATTGAGGAGAATCTACCTCACCTTTATGTGTGTATACTGAGAACACTCTACTTCACCTCTATGTGTCTATACTGAAAGGTTGTAAATTACATAAGGAAGCGGCCATGGACTGCAGGGATGGAGCATGCGTTTAAGACTAAGAAAGGACTACAACCACCTGTTTGGGGTTAAATTTGAATAAAGGAGGTGTTACATTTAAGGATAAAAAGTGAAGAGAGTGGGAGGGGTGGCACATTCTGCAGAGGGACATCAGTACATGCAGCCTGAGAAGAATCTAATGCTCCTTTATGTGTGTACATATTTTATTTCTTGGTTCATCTGAAGTAACCACAACTTCATAAAATTTTCTGTGTGAACAACAGCTAAATACCTGCATCAAATTAACTCAGGCGAAGCTGGGTATATCAGCTAGTATACTCATAAAAATGCAATTCCACAATTTTATATAGAATTTTATTGCTGTTATATCTGCAATTAATAGTCCTTTAAGGAGCCCTAGTTAATTATCATAATTCTTAGCTCTGAGTACAAGTGAACTCCTGTGAAAACCTTGAGGTGTCTGAGAAATAATTACCATTGGTCATTTACATGATTTCTTGTCTATGAAGAAAAGAGCAATGTGGATGATATCAGGAGCAATTATGTAAAGCAGGACAAGTGATGCATGATCTTGGCTGCTAATTAACGTTTTTTTTTTACTGGTATCACCATAAATGTATTCTGACAAATGCACAGTAAACATTTACCTGATATAATGTTAATAGCAAATTTGGTCTGCAAATCTTATAAGATGATTCTGTCACAACATGTTCATATCATTATGAAGAAAAAGAAAAATTCTGCCTGATTTGTGGTTTTAGAAAGATTTCTGACTGAGTTACATTTTATCAGTGGAAATATATCATTATGTTACTCTTAAAGAGGCACTCCGGTAATTTTTTCCCCCCATTCATTATGTAGCTACTTCCCTAGTATATACAGTCTGTCAGCTAGTATTAGCTTGGTTACTTATTCTTTTCTATTTGAAATGCCTGGCCTCTTTCTCCTCAAGTGATCATGGGATCTCAGTTCTGACTCGCTGAAATTTATTTGGATTTATGTATTCTCAAATCAGTCAGTTTTGCAGTCTGCGTAATTCCTGAGATGGACGTTATCACACATACTCTTTAGAAGGGTGCACAGACACTCCTATCACAGCTACTGGTGTTGATCACACAACTGTCACACTGTTATAGTAGAGGAGATCACAGCTCATCCTCCTGACTGTATACTTATGGTCTGTAGTTTATTTAGGTAAATACAGAATATTAGGTAATGGCAGTGTACTCTCTGCAGGCAGAGATGGTACTGACTCTATCTGGTCATGTGATGCTGTGTTGATGCATCACGAGAGTGTTAGCATAGCACAGAAAAAGTGAGCAGGGAGAATTCTCAGCATCAAGATAAATGAAGAATAGCCGAGATCAAGTCACGAGCTTTAGCCGATTTTTCTCATCTATTCATATGGGCGCCTGTGGTGTATTGGCAAAAAAATACACTGCAGCGTGGAAATTTCTTAGTCGGCAGAAATCCTCAGAATGACTACTAATGCTTAAAAAGAGCCAGCTGTCTTCGTTTCCCAGCGATGGGCGCAGCTAAACTCCATCCCCCTCTCTTTTTTTTCAGCTCCCATAAAAGCCTATAGCAGCCTCCAGTGTATCTCGGCAAAAGATAGGACAAGACCTATCTTTTCACATACCGTATAAAATCGGTCACCGTTTTCGGTAGCCGATGTCCTGTTATTTCTGGCACAATTTTTTCACGCAGCTAAAAATCGCTCATCTGAATTTATAAATTTGTACATTTTTCTTAATAATTTCTTAACACTCCTTATGTCTGTGAATGTGGTAAGAGAAGGGACCTGTGGGAAATCTTGGTATTTAGCAAGTTCCATTAATAAGAATGCTTTAGCAAATTTACACGTTTCCAAGTCTTTGTCTATTTCACTAGGGAAGTTAAATTACAATTTCTGACATCTGTCACTGTCACCAATCTTTTTTTACTTGCTTCTTCAAGACATATCCTCGGTCTTTTCCTTCCCTATAAACATTTTTTGAAAATAGTTTTTAAAAAGTTCAAAAATTACCTATTTTTTTAAATTAATAATTGAAAAGACTGTATTAGATAAAATGATCAAGTCTATAATTTTAATCAGAGGTTATCTACCTCTTGAGATAAAGTATAAAGTCACAAATAAGTATTTTTTTTTATGTATTTATTTCAATTCAAGTTTTTGTCCATCAAAGTCAATGAGGACAAAATGCGAGACACAGCATGATTTAAAATGGAATCGACAATTTAACACCATGGTATATGGATTCTTTCAGTTCCCTTTATTGGGACCTGTCTGTGACAACCAGACCATGGCCCACACTGGAATTTAAGCTGTAATCAAACTCACAGCTTTAATCAATTGCCTTTTTAGCTGAGGAGACTTCCCTGGAGGACTTTAATTACTGGTTTCTAGTCTGGAATAGGTAAACATAGGTCAAGGTTAATGAGTCTTGAGAAGATAAACGTTTTCTTAGTATATCTTAGAGCAACTATAATGAACAAATGACTTAAGGACACAGTCAGCAATGGAATATTAGCCTATTGCTTGTCAACAGTTTATCAGAGTCCCTCCCTCAGGCCTTACTTACTGATACAACTTCTTTCATGTAATACAACCCTTTGATATAACTGAAAGCTGTGAAATTCATGAGCCCAGTTCCCCACATACAATATTTTTTTTAGAGAGGCAAAAGGCCCCTTTACATATAAGGCCTCAGTTATTCAAGTTTGCAAACAATTGTACAAAATGTGCTTACATCTGTCATTTTTTTTACTGAATGCACACCATTCTTTTATCGATCATACAATTCCTCAAAAAGGGCTAAAATCCATACAAAAATCACTAGAAAGCAGCCATACGTACTAATACAGAGTTAAAAGGGCAGGTACAAACATGAGTTCCCAGCAACATGTAAGCCCCGAAGCATAACTTGAAGATTTGGGGCCCCAATGCAAAATCTGTAACAGGGCCCCCCAACTGTAATGCTTTATTCATACTACTAGGCTCCCTATATGGAGAAGATAGGTCTTATGGGTCTCCTTAGGGTATTAGGCTCCCTATATGGAGAAGATAGGCCTTATGGATCCCCTAAGGGTACTAGGCTCCCTATATTGAGAAGATAGGCCTTATGGGTCCCCTAAGGGTACTAGGCTCCCCATATGGAGAAGATAGGCCTTATGGGTCCCCTAAGGGTACTAGGCTCCCTATATGGAGAAGATAGGCCTTATGGGTTCCCTAAGCGTCCTGGGCCTGGATGCAACTGCATCCGCTATAGTTATACCCCTGTGTAAGCCTGCATGGTGCACTACACAGACCTGGCACCCTATACAAGCCTTATCTATGTGCAAGTATAATAATAAGCAGCCATCTGCTGAATACATTGTAGGTGTGTAAGTGGTTGTTCATCAGTTTTTTTGCACCTGTGCTATCTCTCCCATATAACATTTTGCAATGCTGCTAAGAACTGATTTTTGTACCTGCCCTTGTACCTTTCTATCAGTAAGTATGGCCGCTTTTAGTGAGTGTATTTTAACATCAATCATACTCTGATATTAGGACTCCAGTGATTACTATGATGACTAAAGTGGACAGTGCCTTCCAGCACCACCATACGAAAAATAGAGTGAGTGCAGAGCCATGAGGAACCTGTTCTCCACCATATTGGCTTAGCTATTTGCATGAAGTCTAAAACCTACCATACACCTCAGTTAGCTGATGGCCAACAGCGATTGCTCCCAACCTCACTCATTACACCTGCACATTCCACTTGGTCGAGCTTGCAGATGACCTCAGTTGGGAATGGGGAGTAATCTTCTTGCAGACTGTCTGTCCTCCTTGGCAGTAGTAAGTCACATGACTTCACATTGATATCAGTGTCTCCTCTAACTTATTTGTGGCATAACTGCTATCTGCATCATCTATGGCTGTTGGCTCAAATCCCCCATAGGACCAGCGTCCTGTAAGCACAACACTTAAACACGTCATAGACGTGCTCTTTAAATCACAATTCATACATTATTGTATTCAAATCTGTATTACACTCTATGCCATGTGCCTCACTGCGTCATGAACTCATTATATACATTACATTCCATAACATTACATCAATATCAATGCTATACATAACATCCCTTCACACTGTAACTATAAAACATTAATATTCAGCAATTAACCCTTGCAAGGTTTTTCATTCCCCATCTATGGTGCCATAAATTCCAGTTTCCTTGAGTGCATCACCTCCTCTCTTGCCAGGGATTTCATTTTGTCAGTACTGGTGGTAATAGTCTACATACACTTTCTTGATACACCTTTTGCTGCTTGATTTGCCTTTAGCATCTATTGTACATGTTCTTCTGCACCGCTGCTTCTGCTGCTGGGCTGCCTTACACTGTCTACTGCTGCATGCTCTCACATGCTGCTGCTCTCTGTCTTCTCGTGTTATGCAGTTCTAATAATCCTTTATATGGCCAAGATGGCCACTGACAC
This sequence comes from Eleutherodactylus coqui, assembly GCF_035609145.1. Taxonomy (NCBI): domain Eukaryota; kingdom Metazoa; phylum Chordata; class Amphibia; order Anura; family Eleutherodactylidae; genus Eleutherodactylus; species Eleutherodactylus coqui. Next base: position 100,907,270 of record NC_089838.1, on the reverse strand, counting down.
ATGACCTTGGGGTGAGGGTTAGTCTTCATACACAGCCACAGCTAAAATCGCCACCCTTGTTACAAAAAATGCTGGTCAAGGTGAAAGGGGGTGTGCTTAGGTGTTGGGGTCACCACAACATATGTCTTTACTTCAGTTATTCTAGTGGCCACAACTAGTAACTGTGCCCCCAGTAGTGACACCAATAGTAACATTGCCCCCAGTGGTAGTAATGCCCCCAGTTGTGGCCTCAATAGTAATAGTGTCCTTAACAGTAGCTGAAATAGTAATAGCGCTTTTGTTGTGGCCACAAATAGTAATAATACCCCAGTATTGGCCTCAATAGTAATTATGCACCCCTCAGTGACCTCAATGTTAATAGTGCCTCCAGTAGTGGTGCCAATAGTAATAGTGACTCCGCAGGTGGCCTCAATAATAATAGGGCTGCTTGCCCTCCCTCTATTTCTTTAGCTCCCATCCAGTCATTGTAATCAGAGCTGTGACCCCTGACCTCTCCTGCCGGTGTCTGCCATGCACAGAAGGACACCAAGAAGAGAGGTTAGGGATCACAGCTCTGATAATGGTGGCTGAACAGGAGCTTCAGAGAGGGTGAGTGAAATACTAGATGTTGTGGGGTTGCTGTCTGGCCCTATTCTTGGTTGACAGTTATTTTGCACCAGCCAGTGGCAACCCTAGCCTTAGCACACAACGCTAGTCGTAGCGACTTCCAGATTTTAGTAATGTGACCTCTGTAAGGAGAATTTATGTGTTTATCAAAGAGAAGACGATCCCAGATCCCGTGCAGAAGTCTGGGCCCAGGAGAAACACATCACACCAGCCTTTGCTGTATCAGATGATTTCTACTTTATTCTGAGGTGGACAAAGTATATATATCCTAAATGACATCACAGCAAAAAGTATATACCTTCAAGATGAATAAGATTTATAATTGGCTAAGACAAAAAATGATTAACATAAGTTACACCTTCTAGGGTGTATCTATTACATACAATGAGACCATTATGAATTCAGGAGAAAGGAATGCATGTAATGCTTTACAGACCTACCCCCTGTAATCTATAGTTTCCTGTCTATAGATATGCATACATGGGGGGTCTAGTAGACTCTCATCTTTCCTGAGAAGACATGGAGGCCTAAAGAAGGGTTATATTTAACCCTTTCACTACTCATACTAGTATCATGCTCTACAATGCAATATAGAATAATTAACTGATACATTGATCTACAATTTTCTTAACATTCCCCACTTTAGATCAATACATCAACACAGTATAATAGTAAATACACATATATAATGACTCTACCACAGACCCCCTGGCTGAGGCCCGAAACTTTATTACCAGGACGCCTGGGTTTACACTTCAAGACTAAGTATATAATTATTTCATATAAAAGCATTACATTGATATATATATATAAAGTCATTCCACCAATTGTACCCACAATTAGGCCCGCCCCCAAGAGAAGCTTGGCCTTGATTTATTATGAGATTGATGCTCCTTTCTTCATATATAAATGATTGTCCATCATGATATAAAATCTTACTTATCGAAGTGTCCATCAGTTATTTAGAGCAATCCTCCGGTACAATCAAAACACACTGGAATCAAAATGTCACACTTCAAAATCATCAAAGTAAAATGGCGCTTCCTTCATACAACTTTTACCCATCACTTGTCAGACAGAGGTGGTCACCTGACCCAGTAAGCCATCTTGTTCTTCGTCATCTTGTATATTTTGGAACATAGTTTTGGTGACGGAAGTGTTAATAATAAGGTTTTGTAACAGTCCTCGGATACAGCAGCAACCGCAGAGTACTAGAATGGAGGCAAATACTGACATAGAGACTAATGTGGAGTATATGACTTGTGACCAGTGTCCGAACAAGTTTTCCAACCAGTCTGTGAATGGATCGTCTATTCCAGAGTTATCAGCTAGTTCATTTTATTATGCATTTAACCCTTCCAGTGCTCAGGTATCATCTGGTGCTGTGTTATTAGGAATGATAGTACAACAATATCCTCCAATCATTTTACAAACTCTGCTAGTAACATATAACAAGAGCCATTCTATGTTACCATGCAATGAGTGTAAGGTATGTCCTAGTTGTTCCTCTAGGCCCTTGATTGCATCTCTTGTATAATTAACAAATCTCTGTTGGTTATAGTATGTGTAATTAATCCGGTCTACATCTTTATTCACTGTTACCCACCATACAAGAAGAGACTCAAACCCCCTGCAGCCATCCGATTTCTCGTCCCATACTCGTCCGGTACCCCCCTTGGGACCCCGATGGGTCAGAGGAACCTTTGGGAGAGGTGTTCCTAGTTCTCCAGACACGGCCCTTGCTGTTGCCCTCGGAGGTCATGAGGTGCATAGGCATTATCAGTTGTACCAAGCACAATCCCGTTAGGGGCCGTACCTGGCACCTGTTCTAGGCCCGGTCACCACACAACCATCACACGTCTGTGCGTGCTCTCTGTAGCTCAGGCCATATCCCAGAGACAGCGTGCCCTTTACGGTTCTCCTCTCCGCACAGCATCCCTCAGGCAGTCTCCCGTAGTCTGCCTCAGTCCCATTACCAGGTAGCGCGAAGCAAGTCTAACCCCAGGATCAGAGGCAACAGCAGGTATTTGGTCCCCGCCCACAGGTGGAAACAGCAAACTCAATGTATAACATGGATCACTTATCTGTGGGGGGTAGGTACAGTTAAGAAGCTTAATCACACATTTTACGTTCATCACAGCTTGAAGACTTGTCATTAACTTTTATCTATCGTGGGGTCAAGTCTTTCTATCTCCTATAATTATTAACATTCTCTATACACAATATTTACTGCATAACATTAAGATTCACAACTACTACTACTTCAATCATCTGCAGTCGCTTGATCCTCCAACCTTAACAACCCCCCTCAGGAATTTCTCTTATCAGGGAGAGGTGATGGAGTAAGATAAACAGAGCTTTAGCTGTGGCTGGACTACTACAGATAACTGCAGCATCCTTGTGCTATCCTTCCCATAATAGGGACACTCAGCTCTCACATTATCAACAACTTCATTATTATTATATCTTACATGACATTATCACATTGAAAACACCATTTAACAATCAAAATCACTGCAAACCAATCACAGAACTGACATGTACACAAATAACAGCAAGAATGGACGTTCCCTATTCACACAGGTTTATACTAAACTTCATTCCTGATCATCTTCATTACAGGTCTATTCATATCAAGCAAGCAGAGCATGGCTAGAGTCAGTCACACTCCCCCCCTCCCTTTTTCTCACTGAACTCTAAAGCTAAAAGGTGGGGGTGAGGGTGAAAGAAGCATTCCCATGTAACAGACGATTTAACCATTTGTGAGCTGACCCCACCACACAGAGCAGCACTCAGGCCGTTGTCATCTTCATCTAATACTGCTGTAAACCTTCATTCCTTCACTGTGTGATCCCTGGACTGTCTGCATCATGTAATCATCCCTTCTGTCCTGCTGCCTACTATCCCTGGTCCTTGTCAGCAACACCGTCACCCATAGCAACCTGTCCCCTCACTACCGTCACCCATAGCAACCTGTCCCCTCACTACCGTCACCCATAGCAACCTGTCCCCTCTGACACTTATCTGAAGGAGACCTTACATATTCCTCTGCTACGACTAAATATCCCACAGTATCATACTGACCCCATCTTATAGCACACCCTTAATAAGATAGACAACATATCATCAACACACAGAGGACAGTGATGGAGGCTTCTGACTATTCCTATGCAATTCAGAGAAGGCACTAATCACTGGTGTTGTGTACTACAAGTGCAAGCATTGGGATGCCAGGTAGAAGGTACAGCTATGGGATGTAAGGAGCCAAGATGGCGTCTGGGCGGCGGCCGAAGGTATTACAGCAGGTACTAAAATGGCCGCAGGCCATGACTAGCACTAAGATGGCCGCCAGGGACGTGGCCTGACTAGGAGTACTATCAAGCCAGGCAAGCATCTAGCCACGCCTTACCCCTTTGTGTGCAATGCCAACAAGTCCCTCATCTGACACACATCTATAATAATCTTTGTGTATAGCGCCAACATATCCCGCAGCGCTTACATAGACAGGGGGGATACAGAAAGACAAAAGGACAAACATTACAGAACTACGGTTACATAGTAATCAGCTGATGGAGACAATAGGAGTGAGGGTCCGGCTCCAACGAGCTTACATACTACAAGTAATGGGGTGATACAGAGGGTAAAGGGCTGGAGATGTGCACAGTATGGCGGGGTGGAGATGTGCACGGTATGGCGGGGTGAAGAGTGAGGGATGCTATACACATAGACAAATGGTCAGACATTTAGCCGTGTGACGGCAGAAACTGTGTGACTGCATGAGCGGTTTATGATGGCTAGCAGGGATTGCAGTCAATAAGTCAGGGAGCAGATCTACCAGTATGGCGCTCGTCACTCCTTCTATAGAAGTTACACTCAGAGCTCTCCCAGCATCCCCCATGTGTCGGACGGCGCCCCCTCCTGGTCTTATACTCCCTTCTGCATTGTTTAGCACAAATAATACAAGACAAAAAATTTTTTTTAGAGTAGTTTGTAAACCCCTAGGCTGTGAATACTTCCCATATGAGTGCCACCATCCCCCCTGTTGAGACATGACACAGGCCATGGCTCAAAACTGCTGCACATCTGAAGAACAATTTAGGTAAGATAGCTTTTTTTTTTTTTAACGGAGATGTACAGTCCATCTACAAGAGTGTATTCAGCATCTACAAGAGTTACCTCCTGCAGATCTGGTCTGAGTAACACCTTATGTGCCATCTCTCCTAGACAGTTGTATGGAGGAACGTCTGAAGAAATAGGCAGTAAGGTAGATGGATGGAGCGTAGTACATCCCAAGGTTGTCAGGTGTGGCTGTGAGCAGTAGTGTCCTGCAGGGGGAGGTCTAGAAGGACTAAGATATGAGTATAACTAACTGCGTGCGGTACTCAGTGTGTGGGGGGACAGCACTATAGTGGCAGAAGGTCTGACTACCGCTTGTACACAGGCTGGGAGCGCTCGGCCACTGGATCTAGTCTGCTTCCCACCGTGTTCCTGAGTTAACACAGAGGTGATATATCCTTCTCCTGAGTCAACAGTTAGCACAAAGGGCATGCTCTAGTTCAGCATCCCCCCAGACTGATGTGCCCACCAGAGTCTGTTTTAACCTGACAAAGGCTTCCTCAGAGGCCCATCTCACTGGATCCGGTCAACTGCAGCCAGAAGTTCATCACAGATGAGTCTGGTAAGAAGCGCTGTCAGAGATGCAGAATTTGAGATCCAGGAGCTGTAGAAGTTTGTCTGTTACGATCGTGTGGGCAGGCAAAGCACGGAACCCACATGATCATGACCAAAGGGGACGCACACGGGTATCACCAGGGTCACACGGGACTCACACCGGTTTCAGGCAACTGACCCTGTGCTACAAGGGAGGATGACAGTGGCCCTACCTAAGCGGGGACATTGCCCTAATAAGGGCAGCCCAGCGGTCTTCGGATCTGGGCCCTAGCTGATCCTAGGAGCCACACACCAGAACAGGAGACATACACATGCCACATGACAGACCCAGAATACACTGCATACAACATGCAACCACTAGTAACAGATTGGAAGCTGAATATAAATACCAGGTATTAGTTGACATGTTGTACAAGATGTTGAAAGCTAGCAGGCCACTTCACAGCTCCTGGTTATCCTGCTAGTCCCTACACTAACCAGGAGTCCAGCAGAACCGGACACTGTTCACACAGAACGCTGCAACAGGACAGAACACAGATAGCAGGACACACAGCAAACTAACACAAAACTGACAGAATATAAACGTACAAATGGACATGAACCTGATCACACTGCAACCCTCACCAGACAAGCATTCATAACTGCTCGCCTGAGGAGCCATATAGACTGACCAGGGGATTGGCTAGCAGACAGTACCACACCCAGCCAGCTCAATCATTAACCCTGTGAGTGCTGTGCTGCTGGAAACACAATAGAACAACAAATCCCAGCAGCACACGTAACATTGTCATTCCCAAAGAGGACATCATTTGCTCATAGTTTTGGGACCTCCAGAGTTGCTTGCCTACCTTCATCTGACAGGTTATACCCCAAATATTTAACCGTTTGCTGACCGTATTGGAGTTTCTACATGTTTACTTTATGGCCTTGCTCATAAAGAAACCTCAAGAGTGCGACTGTGTCCCCCCACAATTCTCTCCACTGTCTGCTGCTGGCTACCAACATACAGTAGTAGCTGACTACCTCTAAGAGGCTGGAACTGCGCTAAGTGTGCTGACATAGCCTGGGAGAAAATTGTTGGAGGTTCACAGCAGCCCTGAGGTACTCTGGTGAAGGTATACCTAATTCTATTATAATATCTCATCACAACACATTTACTGGACATATTCAAGACTATATAATCTGACATTCACAGGCTTATTTGTCTCTAGGACTCTTATAACTGGTTCAGAGAGGGATTCCCTGTGGGTCCGGCCATTAACCCCTCTTACCAGGATATGACTATTACTACATTTTACATTGGGTACATATTGGGATGTATTAATGCCCTGGTCGCTCCTGAGCCCACCAGGAAAGTAATCATCCGCCCATTCACCTGGAGATCTATCTCAGGCAGTGGAGATTGCCATGAGATCCTCCAAGTGTTGTACATCGACCCCTCCTAGTCATTTTTCCCCAAGGTGGCTGAGAACATTGTTTCTCAGGGCACTCTTGGGTAAAATCACTAGACTTCCATTATTCAAACACACATTTAAATCCCCGAGCTGCATCCCACCTCTGCTTCTTCCTCTGTCTCTACTTTCACATCCTCTCGCTGTCCAATGACCTCTCTGACTTTCTTGAACCATCATATCACATTCTTCTCATATAAAAAACCCCACTTTCTCACCCTTTTCTTTGTAACACTTTTCTACATGTTTTGCATATTGCAAAACATCCTGCAACGATCCCATCCTCATGGTAACCATGTATCTCACTATATAACCTCCTATTCCCTTCTGATTATACTATGGAAGGGGTCCACCATCTCCTCCCCTCCCATTCTAAATTCCTTCTACAGAACTCCAATCTAGCCATAGAATTCTTCTATCTGCTCTCTCTATTTTTCATTCAATTGGAACTCCTCATTAACCCTTTGAATTGTTCATCAAACTGTCGGGCGTCTATTTTTATATGGGCGTGACAGTTTGGGGCTTCTTTTAACCAGACTTCAGCAGCGGATAATCTGTATTTCTGCTGATCTTTTAGCTGATTTTGTCCGTATTTTATCACATAATTCTTTACAACTAGGACTTTTAATTTATTTATTTATTCCACTCATCTCAATCACTCACACATTCGCTTCATGCAATATAAGACAGCAATACAAATAGTACATTATGTTAGTAGGCGGCCGCCCTCTTCATATTCTTAGTTACTCTATAACACAATATCAAAGAGAAAGTAATAGAAAGATAAGAAGTAAAGTTCCTGGACACCCCTGTGTCCCATGACGTCATCTAACCACTTTTTTACGTGTCGCACGGAGTTAATTCTTTCCTGTAGCCTTCTCACAATGGCTATGGTCTCACATAGACTACTGCTATTGCCCCTTTGGCAACCCATTCGTCTATACTTCTCATTTACCTTACACATTTCACATAGACTACTGCTATTGTCCCTTCGTCTATACTTGCCTCTCATTTACAATACACATTGTAAATTCTACTAACACTAAAGTATACAGAAGAAGAAGAAGAAGAGAGAAGAAAAGTTTAACCATTGTTATACTTACTACACGTTATCTGGGAGGCTTCTAAATTCTCCGGCTAGTTCGAAAAAACGTCACTGTTTCAGACAGGATGCCCGACTGGCCTCTAATTACGTCTTAGCAAGACGGAGGTCTTTTAATGATCGGAGAGTACTTCAGACCCACCTTTTCACAGCCAGGCTGTCCTCTCCCTCTGCAGTGAGTGATTCCGGCTCGAAGGACCAAAAATGTAAGGAGAATTTATGTGTTTATCAAAGAGAAGACGATCCCAGATCCCGTGCAGAAGTCTGGGCCCAGGAGAAACACATCACACCAGCCTTTGCTGTATCAGATGATTTCTACTTTATTCTGAGGTGGACAAAGTATATATATCCTAAATGACATCACAGCAAAAAGTATATACCTTCAAGATGAATAAGATTTATAATTGGCTAAGACAAAAAATGATTAACATAAGTTACACCTTCTAGGGTGTATCTATTACATACAATGAGACCATTATGAATTCAGGAGAAAGGAATGCATGTAATGCTTTACAGACCTACCCCCTGTAATCTATAGTTTCCTGTCTATAGATATGCATACATGGGGGGTCTAGTAGACTCTCATCTTTCCTGAGAAGACATGGAGGCCTAAAGAAGGGTTATATTTAACCCTTTCACTACTCATACTAGTATCATGCTCTACAATGCAATATAGAATAATTAACTGATACATTGATCTACAATTTTCTTAACAACCTCTGTTTCTGAAGGTCCTACCCATGTACAAGCAAGCACATTAAAGGGAACTCAATCCCTTACATTCCCCCCATACACATCAGTAGCGTGGAGCTCAGTCACAATCCAGAGCAAACTAAGCCAAAAAAATTTAATTTACGACTGCCTCATAAATTATCCATATGAACCAATTTGCTGATGTTTGACAATAGGAAATTCTTTTATCCACTTTAATTGTCATTATCTTTCAGGGTTATGCTGTGACATGTATTACACTTTTTGGAAGTATTTCTCGAAAGAGATGTTAATTGAACTCAAAAATCGATTGAGAAGAAACCAAGGTCTGTACGTAATCAACACAAGGGCATGCAGGATTAAATCGTGACAGGTGTGTTTTCACGTATTACAGTTGACCCAGCATCTAAAACAAATGTTCAGAATGGGTAAAATACGGAAGTTTATATTTACAAGTGATGAAACTCTTCTACGTGTGCCAATTTCTGCCTCTTTACACAGTCTTGGTTTTCAGTGTACCATAACTTTTTTGGAAGTGCCTTGAGAATCCTTTACCTTTTTATAACTAGTATTAAGTGTGCAGCAGTTCAAATGCTGGATCACCTTAATAAAATATACTCTCTTACATAGTAAATCGCATCATGTCGGCATGCAGAAGCTAATCCTGATGGGATTACGTAGCCTACATTTCATCTATCAATACAAGCCAGTCCTCTCACAGAGGCTGAGTGACGATAGAACATCTTTCCTAATTTATTACCCTACAACACATAATGGCTTCCCCGTACATCTTGTTTATTTCTGGATTGTGTTTGCATCTTTTGAAACGGAAGAAAGCAAAAGGAATAAAACTAAATAATTAAATGGTGTTAAGTCTGTTGAGAATTTCTTTCGAATACAAGCACCAGAAATAGATTGAGACAAATGAGGTCACAGTTGCACTTCCCAAGCCAAGAGCCATGTTACATTATAGGAAAAAACAACCAGTAGCTAACAAAGATTAATATGCTGTATATGTAGAAACTAGGTTTCTAAGCACAGTGAGTCAATTACAAAGGGCGAAACTCACACCATTTTTTTTATCCACCAGGTGAACGCATTTCCTCATGTATGGGATTGTAAGGGACCTTCACATGGGATGGAATCACACTGTAGAAGGCAACCAAATCTGCAGTGTTGGAATTCCACACAGGTTTAACTGCGGATTTTGATGCAGAATTGCAGGCAGGTTTTAGTCTATTTTCAATTTAATATCAAAATCTGCAGTAGCCTATAGATTTTGGTGTGGAATTGACCACAGTTTACGGTGTGTTGTGTAGTCTATTCCATTCTGTGTGAAATGTCCCTAACATGTCTGCATGTTAGCTGAAATTCGCTGCTCCAAATTTAGAACACATTCCTTTCATACTTTAAGCTCCTGCTTCTATATTGTCTCCGATGTCATTGTTTGAAAATGCATATATATCCATAATTTATAACAGCAGCAAAGCATTGTGCAGAAATTTAAGAAATAATATCCATGAGCTATATCTGATATGGCAACTCAGTCCAAATGAGTTCAGTGAGACTAAAGTTCACTACTGGACACAGAACATGGTCAAGAGTGGTGTTGACCCTTTTTTTAATCCTGGTCAAGCTTTTCATTTATCATACAACTGCATTACTGCCGATCCTAGGGAAATTGTTAAAGGGAAACTGTTATGGTGCTTATAGTTTAGGTGACATTGAGTCTGCGGAGCCTCTTTTCATACTCACCTGGTCCTCTGTTCCTAGGGTGTCCCCCAACAAAGTTAGTGCACAGACAGCAAGTGCTTCTCTTTTAAGAAGGCTGTGCAAGTGCAATCCCAAATAGATGGGTCAAGCTCAATAGGAAAACAGTTATGTGAGCTCTGGCGGCGTTGAGAAGGTCCTAGGCTGCCATGACACCTTGTAATGCACCCCTGTGATTTTATCATGATCAGGCCATTTGGGAAACGTAAATCCCAATTGATCAGGACATTTAAATGATGCTGTCAGAATTGACAGTGGAATTCAAAAGGTTAACAACTGTGATTGCTATTATCTCTAATCATAGCTGTAGAAGGCGTTTGTTGGCTTGCCGTGTATGGTGCGGGCTCAGCTCCTAAGCCAGGTCCATATGTAGCACATGCTCTGGACATCTATATACGACCTAACTGCACGGGGTATATGCAGTTAGGACATATATAGCAGCTGGGAAGGGATTATTTGATTGTCTGGTCTACTGTTTAACCGCACATGCTCTATAGTGTCCATGGTTTGGTATGTTAAAGAATTCCAATTGTCCGACTGCAGTTACAATATACTCATCAATCACTTTTTCGAAGCAAACTCTTTTTGAGTGGTTTGACTAAATTAATTCAGTAAAATACTATATGATCATTACATTTATTATCTATGCTGCTTTGTGCTATAAATGTTACTGTTGAAAGCACGTTTCTTATATGCAGTAATGTTTCTGTCAGCAGCTCTCTCCGATAGGCTAAGTTAGCACTTGGACAATTCCCTTGCTGAAACCTAGCCTTGTTGTGTATTCCTCAACTTACCTGCCCCCTCCTCCTTACCACTCCCCTGTTCCTAATTACACTTTCTTGAAAAGCCTGGCTATGCCACTCCCTCAATGTGTGATTATTTTATTTCACCACTGTGATCAAGTTCCTGGTCCTCCTGCTCCTCTACTGCATATCAATATCTCCTGCTGCTGACCTTTGGCTTCCATTGACTACGCTTCCATCTCATCCATTTGTACCGCATACCGATACCTCCTGCTGCTGACCTTTGGCTCCCATTGACTACGCTTCTATCTCATCCATTTGTACCGCATTCTGTGACTTCCTGATAACGACTCCTGGCTATTCTGACTACCCTCCAGTGACTGCTTTGGCTACTACACCTGGGCTCCAATCTAGCGCCGGTAAGATGCTTACAGTTTCACAGATCAAGTACATTATGTTAGCCCATAGTATTGATACAGAGATAGATGTGCTTAGCATCACCAATACTGAGTTTTGGGGGTTAAATTGTAAAGATAATTTGAAACAGACTGTTAAATACAAAACTGCTTACTTCATCACAACTGAGGAAAATTAATAATTTAGTATCAGGTCGGTGTAGTCAGTACACATTCACATTCTTTAATGGCGGTACCAGAGAGTTGTATTATTTGTTTCTTAAAATATTACTTGCAGCTTCAAGCTGACTTCCCGTTCGCTGAGGAGTACTACTTTGGAAATATAACTTTTCACACGAGCACACCCTAGGGCTTTTTTAACAACAAATATGACAAAGCAATATGCAGCTTACATATAGTCACCAAGAAGTCAATGAATTCAAGTAGTCAATGAAACAAATGATAGTTCCAGGATGTACGGTAGGATACACATAGTTATCCATCTGAAGAGTTAACAGGGATTAGATAAAAAGGTTTGTTTAATGTCCCTGATCTTAAAATGCTGCAAAACTGTTCTTGTGGTTGTGAACCTTGAAAATCGAATGAAAAATAGCAGCGACTCTTTTCTTGCCGGCAGCACTAGGGGTAGTGTTCCGTAAAAACATGTCAAACAAAAGAAGAAAAATACAGTTCAACTGTTGGATGTTCCACAACGCATATTTTCAGAGCAGATTAGATTTTTCTACCACTGTCTAGCATGATGAGAAATAACAATCCAATCAAGAGAGCTGTTTAGCATAAGCATTTTTTTCTAATCGTGTGAATGTAAATTCAGATCAGCCGGCTGTCTTTGTGGAGTCACCTTAGCAAAGACGGCCTTAAGGGCCCTCAAGTGATGCAAGTAGTGGAAATGCAAGGATGAATCATGAGTTCATTAGCTAAGGAATACTGCTAGACCAGCCAGTGCAAGGATCCTGCAGCTGAGGTCTGCTTAGAGCCAAATGCATCAGTACAATACTAAATATAGAATCTGGAATGAAAACAAGTGCCACATACACACGAGAGCTGAAATCTATGGGTCAGTGCTTTGCAGATACTTTTATTCTCCTAAAAGATGAGATAAGGAAATTCTTATCTGCTTCTTTTATTGATGCACCGATAAATAATCTACTATCAAATCGAGTGGAAACAACCAAATATATTATGTATAAATGTCTTCACGTGGATTACTTACCATATATAGACAGCCTGTTAACTTTAAACAACAGGGCAGTTGACTTAAAGGTCTTTATTGACATCTTGCATAATCAGCATTAAAATATACAGTACAAGCAATCAAGGAACCACAAGAAGAACCTATCAGGCAGAAAGCATTTGTATTGCTAGCCTGTAAGCATCTATTAAATTAGAAACCGTATATTAAGAAACCATACAGTACAGTTAAGATGGAGGTGCCCTCCGACCTCCCCTTACATATGCAATATCCACCCCACTGTTTTGTAATAAAAATTTGCTGTATACATATGTTTTTTATTACTATAAGAGGGTGGAGACTCATTTGGATGTGTAGCAGAAGAGGAAGCTGTACCATGTTGTGAATCAGAGTACAAGAGAAGATCACATGGGGCAGACATGCTTCGCGTTACTCCCGTTCCGCACTGGTGACACTGGTAATTCTATGAGGAATCGGTGGTTTAGCTAAAAGAATGCCGAATCAGGAGAAGGAAAAGAAACTGCAAAAGACTGGACTGTAAAGAAGGGTTTTAGGCTAATTCTAGAGTGATGCTCCCTCGCATTGCAATAACAGGCTGAGCATCGCCACTTTGCGCCACATTGCCCACGGGATCAGAGGTTTATTCATAGACTGTGCCATCTTATGAATACTGCTGCATTGGTTTTGCCCAAAGCCTGAGGCTTGAGGTTGTGCCTGCTGAAATGTTTCTTTGTTGTTGATGAATTGGGCTTTGGAGACCACATCGGAGATACTTAAACTATTACATTTTTTAGGAAAATTATAGTTTCCTAATTCACGAACATGCAACCACTGGACTGGATTTATTCCTCCTTCTTAGGCCTTAGTCACACGGGCGTTTTTTCCCGCGATTTGCGGATCGCATGACGGATGCGCATCCGCAAATCGCGTGACCGGGGCTGAAAAATCGCCCGAAAAAACTGCTACTAGCCGCATTTCAATAGAAACGGGCTGGAGCAGTGCAGCGCTGTCCAGCGCATTGAATTCAATGGAGCCAGCAATACAGCCGGCTCCATTGAAAGCAATGCACTGCGGGCAATCTCACGATGAATTTTCGGGAAGGGCTTAAATATATAAGCCCTTCCCTGCAATTCATCCAGAAATGTGTAAAAATAAAAAATATATATATACTCACCTGGTCCCGGCAGACGGAGTTCAGCTGCGGCCGGCGGCAGTTCTCCTGAACTGCTCTCTGTAGTATTCAGCAGCCGGGGATTTAAAATCCCCGCCTGCTGAATGAACTGCTCTGATTGGTCACAGCCTGACCAATCAGAGGCAGCTCTCACTCACACCCATTCATGAATTCATGAATGGGTGAGTGAGTGCTGCCTCTGATTGGCTCAGCGCAGGGACAAATCAGGGGCAGCTCTCAGCTGTCATTCAGAGAATTCATGAATGGGTGTGAGTCAGAGCTGCCTCTGATTGGTCAGGCTGTGACCAATCAGAGGCAGCTCATTCAGCAGGCGGGGATTTTAAATCCCCGGCTGCTGAATACTACAGAGAGCAGTTCAGGAGAACTGCCGCCGGGATGGTGAGTGGTCTGTAAATCATGTCCTATGAGGTACGGTTAAAGGATCTGGGAATGTTTTGCTCGCAAAAAAGAAGGCTGAGAGGTGACTTAATAGATGTCTACAAATATCTAAAGGGCTGTCACATTGCAGAGGGATCTGCCCTATTCTCATTTGCACTAGAAGAAATGGGATGAAACTGAAAGGGAGGAGACCCAGATTAGATATTAGAAAAACAATTCTGCCAGTGAGGGTGATGAATGAGTGGAACAGGTTACCATGGGAGGTTGTGAGTTTTCCTTCAATGGAAATCTTCAAACAAAGGCTCGACAAATAATATGTCTGGGATGATTTAGTGATCCTGCACTGAGCAGGGGGTTGGAACCAATACCCTGGAGGTCCCTTCCAACTCTACTATTCTATGATTCATATGAGGAAAACACTCATGTATGGACAATATATAAACTCTGTGCAAGGACTAATCTGGGACAATTCAAAAGGATATCCAAAACAGCAAAAATGTTCAGCAACAAGAAATGTAACTTGTATAAAGTAAGCACTTTATTAATCCATTAAAAACTCACAAACAAATTCTGAGCACTACAGAAATCATGTAGTTATGAGTATGGATTCTCATTAGAGATGAGCGAACGTGTTCTTCCGAGCTTGATATTCGTGCGAATATTAGGGTGTTCGGGATGTTCGTTATTCGTAACGAACACCATGCGGTGTTCTGGTTATTTTCACTTCCTTCCCTGAGACGTTAGCGCGCTTTTCTGGCCAATTGAAAGACAGGGAAGGCATTACAACTTCCCCCTGTGACGTTCAAGCCCTATACCACCCCCCTGCTGTGAGTGGCTGGGAAGATCAGGTGTCACCCGAACATAAAAGTCGGCCCCTCCCGCGGTTCGCCTCAGATGCGGTGTGAGTTAGATGAGGGACAGTGCTGTTTGTACCGGAGCTGCTGTAGGGAAAGAATTGGTAGTTAGTGTAGGCTTCAAGACCCCCCAAAGGTCCTTATTAGGGCCACTGATAGCTGTGTGTTGGCTGCTGTTAGCAGTGGCAAATTTTTTTTTCTCAAAATCGCCTCTGCAGACCGTTGCACCTGGCATTAGGGACAGAAGTGCTGCATAGGCAGGGAGAGTGTTAGGAGTGAGTGTAGCCTTCAAGAACCTCAACGGTCCTTTCTAGGGCCATATTTATCCGTGTGCAGTACTGTCCAGGCTGCTGTTAGCTGTGCTGCATTTTTTTTTTGCTTCTCAAAATCGCCTCTGCAGACCATTGCACCCTCCATTGATACTGCAGGGAAAGAATTGTATAGGCAGGGCGACAACACAGTTGTTATTCATTGAATATACGCAGTGCTGCCTTTTGGTGCCAAAAAACTGAAAACAAATCTATTTGTCCAGCCTCTGTCCGTCCTAAGGGCTGTGGACACGTGTGAGCTGCGTGAACAACATTGCTAAATCAGACGCACCCAGCTACGCTTTACTGCTGGCTTCGCCATTTGCTTTCCTTAATTGGGAAAAAAATACCTGCTCTCCAAGAGTTATAATAACTCTGCTACCCTCACGTTCTGTGACACATAAGCAGGGACACAGCACAGTTATTAAACTTCTCATGTTCATTGAATATACGCAGTGCTGCCTTTTGGTGGAAAAAAACTGAAAACAAATCTATTTGTCCTGCCTCTGTCCGTCCTAAGGGCGGTGGAGACGTGTGAGCTGCGTGAACAACATTGCTAAATCAGACGCACCCAGCTACGCTTTACTGCTGGCTTCGCCATTTGCTTTCCTTAATTGGGAAAAAAATACCTGCTCTCCAAGAGTTATAATAACTCTGCTACCCTCACGTTCTGTGACACATAAGCAGGGACACAGCACAGTTATTAAACTTCTCATGTTCATTGAATATACGCAGTGCTGCCTTTTGGTGGAAAAAAACTGAAAACAAATCTATTTGTCCAGCCTCTGTCCGTCCTAAGGGCGGTGGAGACGTGTGAGCTGCGTGAACAACATTGCTAAATCAGACGCACCCAGCTACGCTTTACTGCTGGCTTCGCCATTTGCTTTCCTTAATTGGGAAAAAAATACCTGCTCTCCAAGAGTTATAATAACTCTGCTACCCTCACGTTCTGTGACACATAAGCAGGGACACAGCACAGTTATTAAACTTCTCATGTTCATTGAATATACGCAATGCTGCCTTTTGGTGGAAAAAAACTGAAAACAAATCTATTTGTCCAGCCTCTGTCCGTCCTAAGGGCTGTGGACACGTGTGAGCTGCGTGAACAACATTGCTAAATCAGACGCACCCAGCTACGCTTTACTGCTGGCTTCGCCATTTGCTTTCCTTAATTGGGAAAAAAATACCTGCTCTCCAAGAGCTATAATAACTCTGCTACCCTCACGTTCTGTGACACATAAGCAGGGACACAGCACAGTTATTAAACTTCTCATGTTCATTGAATATACGCAGTGCTGCCTTTTGGTGGAAAAAAACTGAAAACAAATCTATTTGTCCTGCCTCTGTCCGTCCTAAGGGCGGTGGAGACGTGTGAGCTGCGTGAACAACATTGCTAAATCAGACGCACCCAGCTACGCTTTACTGCTGGCTTCGCCATTTGCTTTCCTTAATTGGGAAAAAAATACCTGCTCTCCAAGAGTTATAATAACTCTGCTACCCTCACGTTCTGTGACACATAAGCAGGGACACAGCACAGTTATTAAACTTCTCATGTTCATTGAATATACGCAGTGCTGCCTTTTGGTGGAAAAAAACTGAAAACAAATCTATTTGTCCAGCCTCTGTCCGTCCTAAGGGCGATGGAGACGTGTGAGCTGCGTGAACAACATTGCTAAATCAGACGCACCCAGCTACGCTTTACTGCTGGCTTCGCCATTTGCTTTCCTTAATTGGGAAAAAAATACCTGCTCTCCAAGAGTTATAATAACTCTGCTACCCTCACGTTCTGTGACACATAAGCAGGGACACAGCACAGTTATTAAACTTCTCATGTTCATTGAATATACGCAGTGCTGCCTTTTGGTGGAAAAAAACTGAAAACAAATCTATTTGTCCAGCCTCTGTCCGTCCTAAGGGCGGTGGAGACGTGTGAGCTGCGTGAACAACATTGCTAAATCAGACGCACCCAGCTACGCTTTACTGCTGGCGTCGCCATTTGCTTTCCTTAATTGGGAAAAAAATACCTGCTCTCCAAGAGTTATAATAACTCTGCTACCCTCACGTTCTGTGACACATAAGCAGGGACACAGCACAGTTATTAAACTTCTCATGTTCATTGAATATACGCAGTGCTGCCTTTTGGTGGAAAAAAACTGAAAACAAATCTATTTGTCCAGCCTCTGTCCTTCCTAAGGGCGGTGGACACGTGTGAGCTGCGTGAACAACATTGCTAAATCAGACGCACCCAGCTACGCTTTACTGCTGGCTTCGCCATTTGCTTTCCTTAATTGGGAAAAAAATACCTGCTCTGCCAGAGTTAATAACTCTGCTACCCTCACGTTCTGTGACACATTAGCAGGGACACAGCACAGTTATTAAACTTAGATAATTCATTTACTAGAGGCAGTGGGGCCTTTCGTTTTCCAAAAAGGGCAAAAATTATATTTGGCCTGCAGTCTTGCGCCAATTTATTTCCTGCCTGTGAAATCAAATCACTGGTAATACAGCATGCTGAGGGGTAGGGGTAGGCCTAGAGGACGTGGACGCGGCCGAGGACGCGGAGGGCCAAGTCAGGGTGTGGGCACAGCCCGAGCTCCTGATCCTGGTGTGTCGCAGCCGACTGCTGCGCGATTAGGAGAGAGGCACGTTTCTGGCGTCCCCACATTCATCGCCCAATTAATGGGTCCACGCGGGAGACGGTTATTAGAAAATGAGCAGTGTGAGCAGGTCCTGTCCTGGATGGCAGAAAGTGCTTCGAGCAACCTATCGTCTACCCGCAGTTCTGCGCCGTCCACTGCTGCCAATCCGAATCCTCTGTCTGCTGCTCCTCCTTCCTCCCAGCCTCCTCACTCCACTACAATAACACCTGCTCCGGAGCGGGAACACTCCCAGGAACTGTTCTCGGGCCCCTGCTTAGATTGGGCAGCAGCGGTTCCTCTCCCATCAGGGGAGTTTATCGTCACTGATGCCCAACCATTCGAAAGTTCCCGGGGTCCGGGGGAAGAGGCTGGGGACTTCCGCCAACTGTCTCAACAACTTTCTGTGGGTGAGGAGGACGATGACGATCAGACACAGTTGTCTTGCAGTGAGGTAGTAGTAAGGGCAGTAAGTCCGAGGGAGCAGCGCACAGAGGATTCGGAGGAAGAGCAGCAGGACGATGAGGTGACTGACCCCACCTGGTGTGCAACGCTTACTCAGGAGGACAGGTCTTCAGAGGGGGAGTCAAGGGCATCAGCAGGGCAGGTTGCAAGAGGCAGTGCGGTGGCCAGGGGTAGAGGCAGGGCCAGACCGAATAATCCACCAAGTGTTTCCCAAAGCGCACCCTCGCGCCATGCCACCCTGCAGAGGCCGAGGTGCTCTAAGGTCTGGCAGTTTTTCACAGAGACGCCTGACGACCGACGAACAGTGGTGTGCAACCTTTGTTGCGCAAAGCTCAGCCGGGGAGCCAACACCAACAGCCTCACCACCACCACCATGCGCAGACATATGATGGCCAAGCACCCCACAAGGTGGGACGAAGGCCGTTCACCGCCTCCGGTTTGCACCCCTGCCTCTCCCCCTGTGCCCCAACCTGCCACTGAGATGCAACCCCCCTCTCAGGACACAGGCACTACCGCCTCATGGCCTGCACCCACACCCTCATCTCCGCTGTCCTCGGCCCCATCCAGCAGTGTAGTTCAGCGCACCGTTCAGCCGTCGCTTGCGCAAGTGTTCGAGCGCAAGCGCAAGTACGCCGCCACGCACCCGCACGCTCAAACGTTAACCGTCCGCATAGCAAAATTCATCAGCCTTGAGATGCTGCCGTATAGGGTTGTGGAAACTGAGTCCTTCAAAAGTATCATGGAGGCGGCAGCCCCGCGCTACTCAGTTCCCAGTCGCCACTACTTTTCCCGATGTGCCGTCCCAGCCCTGCACGACCACGTCTCCCGCAACATTGTGTGCGCCCTCACCAACGCGGTTACTGCCACGGTCCACTTAACTACGGACACGTGGACAAGCACAGGCGGGCAGGGCCACTACATCTCCCTGACGGCACATTGGGTGAATTTAGTGGAGGCTGGGACAGAGTCAGAGCCTGGGACCGCTCACGTCCTACCCACCCCCAGAATTGCGGGCCCCAGCTCGGTGCTGGTATCTGCGGAGGTGTATGCTTCCTCCACTAAAGCACCCTCCTCCTCCTCCTCTGTCTCGCAATCAAGATGTGTTAGCAGCAGCATGTCGCCAGCAGTCGGTGTCGCGCGGTGTGGCAGCACAGCGGTGGGCAAGCGTCAGCAGGCCGTGCTGAAACTACTCAGCTTAGGAGAGAAGAGGCACACGGCCCACGAACTGCTGCAGGGTCTGACAGAGCAGACCGACCGCTGGCTTGCGCCGCTGAGCCTCCAACCGGGCATGGTCGTGTGTGACAACGGCCGTAACCTGGTGGCGGCTCTGCAGCTCGGCAGCCTCACGCACGTGCCATGCCTGGCCCACGTCTTTAATTTGGTGGTTCAGCGATTTCTGAAAAGCTACCCACGCTTGTCAGACCTGCTCGTAAAGGCGCGCCGGCTCTGCGCACATTTCCGCAAGTCCCACACGGACGCTGCCACCCTGCGCACCCTGCAACATCACTTTAAGCTGCCAGTGCACCGACTGCTGTGCGACGTGCCCACACGGTGGAACTCTACGCTCCACATGTTGGCCAGGCTCTATGAACAACGTAGAGCTATAGTCGAATACCAACTCCAACATGGGCGGCGCAGTGGGAGTCAGCCTCCTCAATTCCTTTCAGAAGAGTGGGCCTGGTTGGCAGACATCTGCCATGTCCTTGGTAATTTTGAGGAGTCTACCCAGGTGGTGAGCGGCGATGCTACAATCATTAGCGTCACCATTCCTCTGCTATGCATCTTGAGAAATTCCCTGCAAACCATAAAGGCAGCTGCTTTGCGCTCGGAAACGGGGGCGGGGGAAGACAGTATGCCGCTGGATAGTCAGGGCACCCTCCTGTCTATTTCTCAGCGCGTACAGGAGGAGGAGGAGGAGCATGAGGAGGATGAGGAGGAGGGGGAAGAGACAGCTTGGCCCGCTGCTGACGGTACACCGGCTGATTGCCTGTCATCCTTTCAGCGTGTATGGCCTGAGGAGGAGGAGGAGGAGGAGGAGGAGGATCCTGATAGTGATCTTCCTAGTGAAGACAGCCATGTGTTGCGTACAGGTACCCTGGCACACATGGCTGACTTCATGTTAGGATGCCTTTCTCGTGACCCTCGCGTTGCACGCATTCTGGCCACGACGGATTACTGGGTGTACACACTGCTCGATCCACGGTATAAGGAGAACCTGCCCACTCTGATTCCCGAAGAGGAAAGGGGTTCGAGAGTGTTGCTATACCACAGGACTAGAGATGAGCGAACACCAAAATGTTCGGGTGTTCGTTATTCGTAACGAACTTCCCGTGATGCTCGAGGGTTCGTTTCGAACAACGAACCCCATTGAAGTCAATGGGCGACCAGAACATTTTTGTATTTTGCCGATGCTCGCTAAGGTTTTCATGTGTGAAAATCTGGGCAATTCAGGAAAGTGATGGGAATGACACAGTGACGGATAGGGCAGGCGAGGGGCTACATGTTGGGCTGCATCCTAAGTTCACAGGTCCCACTATTAAGCCACAATAGCGGCAAGAGTGGCCCCCCCCCCCCCTCCCAACAACTTTTACTTCTGAAAAGCGCTCATTAGCATGGCATACCTTTGCTAAGCACCACACTACCTCCAACAAAGCACAATCACTGCCTGCATGACACTCCACTGCCACTTCTCCTGAGTTACATGCTGCCCAACCGCACCCCCTCCCCCCCACAGCGCACACCAAAGTGTCCCTGCGCAGCCTTCAGCTGCCCTCATGCCACACCACGCTCATGTCTATTTAGAATTGCGTCTGCCATGACGAGGGACCGCAGGCATACACTGCAGAGGTTGGCACGGCTAGGCAGCGACCCTCTTTAAAAGTGGCGGAGCGATAGCCCACAATGCTGTACAGAAGCAATGAGAAATAGAATCCTGTGCCACCGCCATCTGGAGCTGCACACGTGGGCATAGCAATGGGGAACCTATGTGCCACACACTATTCATTCTGTCAAGGTGTCTGCATGCCCCAGTCAGACCGGGCTTTTTAATTCATAGACACAGGCAGGTACAACTCCCTATTGTGAAGTCCCTGTCGACCCACAGCATGGGTGGCTCCCTGGAACCCACCGGCGGTACACAAAAATATCCCATTGCATTGCCCAACACAGCTGAGGTAGTAATGTCGTGCGTAATACAGGTGGGCTTCGGCCCACACTGCATGCCCCAGTCAGACTGGGATTCTTTACAAGTGGACACATGTAGGTTTAACTCCCTGTGGACCCACTGCCTGGGTGGGTGCCAGGAAGCCACCGGCGGTACATAGAAATATCCCATTGCATTGCCCAACACAGCTGAGGTAGTAATGTCGTGCGTAATACAGGTGTGCTTCGGCCCACACTGCATGCCCCAGTCAGACTGGGATTCTTTACAAGTGGACACATGTAGGTTTAACTCCCTGTGGACCCACTGCCTGGGTGGGTGCCAGGAAGCCACCGGCGGTACATAGAAATATCCCATTGCATTGCCCAACACAGCTGAGGTAGTAATGTCGTGCGTAATACAGGTGGGCTTCGGCCCACACTGCATGCCCCGGTCAGACGGGTTCTTTAGAAGTGTACAGATGTATTAAAAACTCAGTGTGCACCTACAGCATGGGTGGCTCCCTGGAACCCACCGGCGGTACACAAAAATATCCCATTGCATTGCCCAACACAGCTGAGGTAACGTCAGCTGTAATGCAGGTGGGCTAAAAATTAATTTGATTACACTGTAGGCGAGGGCCCACACAAATTGCTGTATCAACAGTACTAATGTACATCCCAAAAATTGGCCATGGCCAGCCAAGAGGGCAGGTGAAACCCATTAATCGCTTTGGTTAATGTGGCTTAAGTGGTAACTAGGCCTGGAGGCAGCCCAGTGTAACGAAAAATTGGTTCAAGTTAAAGTTCCAATGCTTTTAAGCGCATTGAAACTTATAAAAATTGTTCTGAAAAATTATTTGAGTGAGCCTTGTGGCCCTAAGAAAAATTGCCCGTTCAGCGTGATTACGTGAGGTTTCAGGAGGTGGAGCAGGAGGAGGAGGAGGAGGAATATTAGACACAGATTGATGAAGCAGAAATGTCCCCGTTTTGGATGGTGAGAGAGAACGTAGCTTCCATCCGCGGGTGCAGCCTACGTATTGCTTACGTATCGCTGCTGTCCGCTGGTGGAGAACAGAAGTCTGGGGAAATCCAGCCTTTGTTCATCTTGATGAGTGTTAGCCTGTCGGCACTGTCGGTTGACAAGCGGCTACGCTTATCTGTGATGATTCCCCCAGCCGCACTAAACACCCTCTCCGACAACACGCTAGCCGCAGGACAAGCAAGCACCTCAAGGGCATACAGGGCTAGTTCAGGCCACGTGTCCAGCTTCGACACCCAGTAGTTGTAGGGGGCAGAGGCGTCACCAAGGATGGTCGTGCGATCCGCTACGTACTCCCTCACCATCCTTTTGCAGTGCTCCCGCCGACTCAGCCGTGACTGGGGAGCGGTGACACAGTCTTGGTGGGGAGCCATAAAGCTGGCCAGGCCCTTAAAGACTGTTGCACTGCCTGGGATGTACATGCTGCTCGATCTACGCACATCCCCTGCAACATGGCCCTCGGAACTGCGCCTTCTGCCACTAGCGCTGTCGGCTGGGAATTTTACCATCAGCTTGTCCGCAAGGGTCCTGTGGTATAGCAACACTCTCGAACCCCTTTCCTCTTCGGGAATCAGAGTGGGCAGGTTCTCCTTATACCGTGGATCGAGCAGTGTGTACACCCAGTAATCCGTCGTGGCCAGAATGCGTGCAACGCGAGGGTCACGAGAAAGGCATCCTAACATGAAGTCAGCCATGTGTGCCAGGGTACCTGTACGCAACACATGGCTGTCTTCACTAGGAAGATCACTTTCAGGATCCTCCTCCTCCTCCTCCTCCTCCTCAGGCCATACACGCTGAAAGGATGACAGGCAATCAGCCGGTGTACCGTCAGCAGCGGGCCAAGCTGTCTCTTCCCCCTCCTCCTCATCCTCCTCATGCTCCTCCTCCTCCTCCTGTACGCGCTGAGAAATAGACAGGAGGGTGCCCTGACTATCCAGCGGCATACTGTCTTCCCCCGCCCCCGTTTCCGAGCGCAAAGCAGCTGCCTTTATGGTTTGCAGGGAATTTCTCAAGATGCATAGCAGAGGAATGGTGACGCTAATGATTGTAGCATCGCCGCTCACCACCTGGGTAGACTCCTCAAAATTACCAAGGACATGGCAGATGTCTGCCAACCAGGCCCACTCTTCTGAAAGGAATTGAGGAGGCTGACTCCCACTGCGCCGCCCATGTTGGAGTTGGTATTCGACTATAGCTCTCCGTTGTTCATAGAGCCTGGCCAACATGTGGAGCGTAGAGTTCCACCGTGTGGGCACGTCGCACAGCAGTCGGTGCACTGGCAGCTTAAAGTGATGTTGCAGGGTGCGCAGGGTGGCAGCGTCCGTGTGGGACTTGCGGAAATGTGCGCAGAGCCGGCGCGCCTTTACGAGCAGGTCTGACAAGCGTGGGTAGCTTTTCAGAAACCGCTGAACCACCAAATTAAAGACGTGGGCCAGGCATGGCACGTGCGTGAGGCTGCCAAGCTGCAGAGCCGCCACCAGGTTACGGCCGTTGTCACACACGACCATGCCCGGTTGGAGGCTCAGCGGCGCAAGCCAGCGGTCGGTCTGCTGTGTCAGACCCTGCAGCAGTTCGTGGGCCGTGTGCCTCTTATCGCCTAAGCTGAGTAGTTTCAGCACGGCCTGCTGACGCTTGCCCACCGCTGTGCTGCCACACCGCGCGACACCGACTGCTGGCGACATGCTGCTGCTAACACATCTTGATTGTGAGACAGAGGAGGAGGAGGAGGAGGAGGGTGCTTTAGTGGAGGAAGCATACACCTCCGCAGATACCAGCACCGAGCTGGGGCCCGCAATTCTGGGGGTGGGTAGGACGTGAGCGGTCCCAGGCTCTGACTCTGTCCCAGCCTCCACTAAATTCACCCAATGTGCCGTCAGGGAGATGTAGTGGCCCTGCCCGCCTGTGCTTGTCCACGTGTCCGTAGTTAAGTGGACCGTGGCAGTAACCGCGTTGGTGAGGGCGCGCACAATGTTGCGGGAGACGTGGTCGTGCAGGGCTGGGACGGCACATCGGGAAAAGTAGTGGCGACTGGGAACTGAGTAGCGCGGGGCCGCCGCCTCCATGATACTTTTGAAGGACTCCGTTTCCACAACCCTATACGGCAGCATCTCAAGGCTGATGAATTTTGCGATGCGGACGGTTAACGTTTGAGCGTGCGGGTGCGTGGCGGCGTACTTGCGCTTGCGCTCGAACACTTGCGCAAGCGACGGCTGAACGGTGCGCTGAACTACACTGCTGGATGGGGCCGAGGACAGCGGAGATGAGGGTGTGGGTGCAGGCCATGAGGCGGTAGTGCCTGTGTCCTGAGAGGGGGGTTGCATCTCAGTGGCAGGTTGGGGCACAGGGGGAGAGGCAGGGGTGCAAACCGGAGACGGTGAACGGCCTTTGTCCCACCTTGCGGGGTGCTTGGCCATCATATGTCTGCGCATGGTGGTGGTGGTGAGGCTGTTGGTGTTGGCTCCCCGGCTGAGCTTTGCGCGACAAAGGTTGCACACCACTGTTCGTCGGTCGTCAGGCGTCTCTGTGAAAAACTGCCAGACCTTAGAGCACCTCGGCCTACGCAGGGTGGCATGGCGCGAGGGGGCGCTTTGGGAAACACTTGGTGGATTATTCGGTCTGGCCCTGCCTCTACCCCTGGCCACCGCACTGCCTCTTGCAACCTGCCCTGCTGATGCCCTTGACTCCCCCTCTGAAGACCTGTCCTCCTGAGTAAGCGTTGCACACCAGGTGGGGTCAGTCACCTCATCGTCCTGCTGCTCTTCCTCCGAATCCTCTGTGCGCTGCTCCCTGGGACTTACTGCCCTTACTACTACCTCACTGCAAGACAACTGTGTCTGATCGTCATCGTCCTCCTCACCCACAGAAAGTTGTTGAGACAGTTGGCGGAAGTCCCCAGCCTCTTCCCCCGGACCCCGGGAACTTTCGAATGGTTGGGCATCAGTGACGATAAACTCCTCTGGTGGGAGAGGAACCGCTGCTGCCCAATCTAAGCAGGGGCCCGAGAACAGTTCCTGGGAGTGTTCCCGCTCCTGAGCAGGTGTCATTGTAGTGGACTGAGGAGGCTGGGAGGAAGGAGGAGCAGCAGACAGAGGATTCGGATTGGCAGCAGTGGACGGCGCAGAACTGCGGGTAGACGATAGGTTGCTCGAAGCACTTTCTGCCATCCAGGACAGGACCTGCTCACACTGCTCATTTTCTAATAACCGTCTCCCGCGTGGACCCATTAATTGGGCGATGAATGTGGGGACGCCAGAAACGTGCCTCTCTCCTAATCGCGCAGCAGACAGCTGCGACACACCTGGATCAGGAGCTTGGCCTGTGCCCACACCCTCACTTGGCCCTCCGCGTCCTCGGCCACGTCCACGTCCACGTCCTCTAGGCTTACCCCTACCCCTCAGCATGCTGTATTACCAGTGATTAGATTTCCCAGGCAGGAAATAAATTGGCGCAAGACTGCAGGCCAAATATAATTTTTGCCCTTTTTGGAAAACGAAAGGCCCCACTGCCTCTAGTGAATGAATTATCTAAGTTTAATAACTGTGCTGTGTCCCTGCTTATGTGTCACAGAACGTGAGGGTAGCAGAGTTATTATAACTCTTGGAGAGCAGGTATTTTTTTTCCCAATTAAGGAAAGCAAATGGCGAACCCAGCAGTAAAGCGTAGCTGGGTGCGTATGATTTAGCAATGTTTTTCACGCAGCTCACACGTCTACACAGGCGTAAGGACGGACACAGGCTGGACAAATAGATTTGTTTTCAGTTTTTTCCCACCAACAGGCAGCACTGCGTATATTCAATGAACCTGCGAAGTTTAATAACTGCGCTGTGTCCCTGCTTATGTGTCACAGAACGTGAGGGTAGCAGAGTTATTATAACTCTTGGAGAGCAGGTATTTTTTTTTCCCAATTAAGGAAAGCAAATGGCGAACCCAGCAGTAAAGCGTAGCTGGCTGCGTATGATTTAGCAATGTTTTTCACGCAGCTCACACGTCTACACAGGCGTAAGGACGGACACAGGCTGGACAAATAGATTTGTTTTCAGTTTTTTCCCACCAACAGGCAGCACTGCGTATATTCAATGAACCTGCGAAGTTTAATAACTGCGCTGTGTCCCTGCTTATGTGTCACAGAACGTGAGGGTAGCAGAGTTATTATAACTCTTGGAGAGCAGGTATTTTTTTTCCCAATTAAGGAAAGCAAATGGCGAACCCAGCAGTAAAGCGTAGCTGGGTGCGTATGATTTAGCAATGTTTTTCACGCAGCTCACACGTCTACACAGGCGTAAGGACGGACACAGGCTGGACAAATAGATTTGTTTTCAGTTTTTTCCCACCAACAGGCAGCACTGCGTATATTCAATGAACCTGCGAAGTTTAATAACTGCGCTGTGTCCCTGCTTATGTGTCACAGAACGTGAGGGTAGCAGAGTTATTATAACTCTTGGAGAGCAGGTATTTTTTTTCCCAATTAAGGAAAGCAAATGGCGAACCCAGCAGTAAAGCGTAGCTGGGTGCGTATGATTTAGCAATGTTTTTCACGCAGCTCACACGTCTACACAGGCGTAAGGACGGACACAGGCTGGACAAATAGATTTGTTTTCAGTTTTTTCCCACCAACAGGCAGCACTGCGTATATTCTATGAATAATAACTGTGTTGTGGCCCTGCCTATACAATTCTTTCCCTGCAGTATCAATGGAGGGTGCAATGCTCTGCAGAGGCGATTTTGAGAAGCCCAAAAAAAAATGCAGCACAGCCAACAGCAGCCTGGACAGTACTGCACACGGATAAATATGGCCCTAGAAAGGACCGTTGAGGTTCTTGAAGGCTACACTCACTCCTAACACTCTCCCTGCCTATGCAGCACTTCTGTCCCTAATGCCAGGTGCAACGGTCTGCAGAGGCGATTTTGAGAAAAAAAAAAAAATCCCACTGCTAACAGCAGCCAACACACAGCTATCAGTGGCCCTAATAAGGACCTTTGGGGGTCTTGAAGCCTACACTAACTACCAATTCTTTCCCTACAGCAGCTCCGGTATAAACAGCACTGTCCCTCATCTAACTCACACCGCATCTGAGGCGAGCCGCGGGAGGGGCCGACTTTATATAGGCGAACACCTGATCTCGCCAGCCACTCACAGCAGGGGGGTGGTATAGGGCTTAAACGTTGCAGGGGGAAGTTGTAATGCCTTCCCTGTCTTTCAATTGGCCAGAAAAGCGCGCTAACGTCTCAGGGAAGGAAGTGAAAGTAACCAGAACACCGCATGGTGTTCGTCACGAATAACGAACATCCGAACACCCTAATATTCCGCACGAATATCAAGCTCGGGACGAACGCGTTCGCTCATCTCTACAGGACCCTTGCGGACAAGCTGATGGTAAAATTCCCAGCCGACAGCGCTAGTGGCAGAAGGCGCAGTACCGAGGGCAAGGTAGCAGGGGATGTGCGTAGATCGAGCAGCATGTACATCCCAGGCAGTGCAACAGTCTTTAAGGACCTGGCCAGCTTTATGGCTCCCCACCAAGACTGTGTCACCGCTCCCCAGTCACGGCTGAGTCGGCGGGAGCACTGTAAAGGATGGTGAGGGAGTACGTAGCGGATCGCACGACCATCCTTGGTGACGCCTCTGCCCCCTACAACTACTGGGTGTCGAAGCTGGACATGTGGCCTGAACTAGCGCTGTATGCCCTGGAGGTGCTTGCTTGTCCTGCGGCTAGCGTCTTGTCGGAGAGGGTGTTTAGTGCGGCTGGGGGAATCATCACAGATAAGCGTAGCCCGCTTGTCAACCGACAGTGCCGACAGGCTAACACTCATCAAGATGAACAAAGGCTGGATTTTCCCCAAGACTTCTGTTCTCCACCAGCGGACAGCAGCGATACGTAAGCAATACGTAGGCTGCACCCGCGGATGGAAGCTACGTTCTCTCTCACCATCCAAAACGGGGACATTTCTGCTTCATCAATCTGTGTCTAATATTCCTCCTCCTCCTCCTCCTGCTCCTCCTCCTGAAACCTGACGTAATCACGCTGAACGGGCAATTTTTCTTAGGGCCACAAGGCTCACTCAAATAATTTTTCAGAACAATTTTTATAAGTTTCAATGCGCTTAAAAAGCATTGGAACTTTAACTTGAACCAATTTTTCGTTACACTGGGCTGCCTCCAGGCCTAGTTACCACTTAAGCCACATTAACCAAAGCGATTAATGGGTTTCACCTGCCCTCTTGGCTGGCCATGGCCAATTTTTGGGATGTACATTAGTACTGTTGATACAGCAATTTTTGTGGGCCCTCGCCTACAGTGTAATCAAATTAATTTTTAGCCCACCTGCATTACAGCTGACGTTACCTCAGCTGTGTTGGGCAATGCAATGGGATATTTTTATGTACCGCCGGTGGGTTCCAGGGAGCCACCCATGCTGTAGGTGCACACTGAGTTTTTAATACATCTGTACACTTCTAAAGAACCCGTCTGACTGGGCCATGCAGTGTGGGCCGAAGCCCACCTGTATTACGCACGACATTACTACCTCAGCTGTGTTGGGCAATGCAACGGGATATTTCTATGTACCGCCGGTGGCTTCCTGGCACCCACCCCAGGCAGTGGGTCCACAGGGAGTTTAACCTACATGTGTCCACTTGTAAAGAACCCCAGTCTGACTGGGGCATGCAGTGTGGGCCGGAAACCCACCTGCATTAACCCTTTCCAGTCCACTGTGTGACCTGTGAAGACATTAGGGTTTAAGGCTGTACAGCTCCGTTGTTGGTAGACGTCCGTCGGGGTTCTCTTACTGTATATTGCCAGCCTCTCTGCTGTCGGAGCCTATCCTACGTGTCAGCTCATGCAGTACTGGCTTTAGCCAGCATATAGCGCCGTTGTATAACAGCAGAAAAAGAGTAAGCCCCCTAGGAAAACCATATACAAATTGGATTGGAAAGAGTTAAGCACAACATTACTACCTCAGCTGTGTTGGCAATGCAATGGGATATTTCTATGTACCGCCGGTGGCTTCCTGGCACCCACCCATGCTGTAGGTGCACACGGAGTTTTTACAACATCTGTACACTTATAAAGAACCCCAGTCAGACTGGGGCATGCAGTGTGGGCCGAAGCCCACCTGCATTAAGCACGACATTACTACCTCAGCTGTGTTGGGCAATGCAATGGGATATTTCTGTGTACCGCCGGTGGGTTCCAGGGAGCCACCCATGCTGTGGGTCGACAGGGACTT
The DNA here is from genome assembly GCF_035609145.1 of Eleutherodactylus coqui. Lineage (NCBI taxonomy): Eukaryota > Metazoa > Chordata > Amphibia > Anura > Eleutherodactylidae > Eleutherodactylus > Eleutherodactylus coqui. Next base: position 100,877,369 of record NC_089838.1, on the reverse strand, counting down.
CACAATAGGGAGTTGTACCTGCCTGTGTCTATGAATTAAAAGCCCGGTCTGACTGGGGCATGCAGACACCTTGACAGAATGAATAGTGTGTGGCACATAGGTTCCCCATTGCTATGCCCACGTGTGCAGCTCCTGATGGAGGTGGGCACAGGATTCTATTTCTCATTGCTTCTGTACAGCATTGTGGGCTATCGCTCCGCCACTTTTAAAGAGGGTCGCTGCCTAGCCGTGCCAACCTCTGCAGTGTGTGCCTGCGGTCCCTTGTCATGGCAGACGCAATTCTAAATAGACATGAGCGTGGTGTGGCATGAGGCAGCTGAAGGCTGCCCAGGGACACTTTGGTGTGCGCTGTGGGGGGGGGGGGGAGGGGGGGCGGTTGGGCAGCATGTAACCCAGGAGAAGTGGCAGTGGAGTGTCATCCAGGCAGTGATTGTGCTTTGTTGTAGCTAGTGTGGTGCTTAGCAAAGGTATGCCATGCTAATGAGGGCTTTTCAGAAGTAAAAGTTGTTGGGAGGGGGGGGGGGGCACTCTTGCCGGTATTGTGGCTTAATAGTGGGACCTGTGAACTTGAGATGCAGCCCAACATGTAGCCCCTCGCCTGCCCTATCCGTTGCTGTGTCGTTCCCATCACTTTGTTGAATTGCCCAGATTTTCACACATGAAAACCTTAGCGAGCATCGGCGAAATACAAAAATGCTCTGGTCGCCCATTGACTTCAATGGGGTTCGTTGTTCGAAACGAACCCTCGAGCATCGCGGGAAGTTCGTTCCGAATAACGAACACCTGAACATTTTGGTGTTCGCTCATCTCTAATTCTCATCCAAAACACAAACAGAACCTTCTCCAATATGTGACCCCTTGCGCTCGCCGGCACCCATTGCTTTCAATGGAGCTGGCTGTATTGCCGGCTCCATTGAATTCAATGGGCAAACATCATTCTTCTCTGCCACAGCTGTTACAGCTGTGGCAGAGGAGAATGATTTGTCTACTATGTGTTCTCAATGGGGTCGGCGCTGCTGCCGCCGGCCCCATTGAGCGCATATAGAGAAGAGAACAGGAATCGCAGATCGCAGATAGGTGCGATCTGCGATTTCTGTTCTATGATTTATCGGACGAGCGCATAAAAAGTGCTCATGTGTCCGATACCATTGCAAAGCAATGGTTTTATAAAATCGCCGGACGCATGCGCATGCGCAAATCGCGCAAAAAACGCCCCTCTGACTGAGCCTTCAGCAAGTGCTTGCCAGGGCTCAAGCCCTGGGGGTGTAGGTGAGTCGATGGGGGCGAGGATGTGTCATAGAGTATTTGGCCAGCATGCTCAGCTAGCCCACCTCCCCGGAAAAGCCATGCTCATCCTGAAACAGTGGCTGAGGCCCCGTTTCACTGTCTAAAATGGTTTCCAAGATGACAAAATAAAAATGTCTAAATGTGGTGCGGTAGTGTAGACACTGTAATGTAGATTTTTAGTCTCTAGAGGGCAATAGTATTGGAAAAGGATCAGTAAAGAAGGGCTGTCTTATGTGGAGCAGCTTCAATATGCTCCACCCGAGAAGCCTTGTTAAAAAGAAGTGGGAGATTCCCTTTTTAGCTTCCGGGCTCCTGGGTTCCTGTCTCCAGTCTGTCCCTGAAGTGACAGGCCGCGCATGACAAGGGAAGAGACATCTTTTGTGAAAAGCTGGTATTTCCAAGTGCATGAACAATCTCCTTTGTCACAGTGGACAAGTACTGGATGGAGCAGCTCCAGCACTATATTTGTACACAGCCTACAATACAGCTAAAGAATGTCCCACAATGCTGCTCAGTCTTCAAGTAGACACCGTGTTTTGAATCTTTCTGAAAAAAAGTCAAGACCTGAAAGTACCATCTAAAAGAGCATAGCATATACTACAAAATCATCTCTAAGTTCTATAACCAGAAGTGTATGCCTGATCTATGTTACATATACCAACAAGCAAAAAGCAAAAATACCCAGCAACAATAAATATGAAGTGCATAAAAATAGGCACTTAATTAATGCATTAAAAACTGAATAAAAGGGTCACATATTGGAGAAGGTTCTGTTTGTGTTTTGGATGAGAATCCATACTCATAACTACATGATTTCTGTAGTGCTCAGAATTTGTTTGTGAGTTTTTAATGGATTAATAAAGTGCTTACTTTATACAAGTTACATTTCTTGTTGCTGAACATTTTTGCTGTTTTGGATATCCTTTTGAATTGTCCCAGATTAGTCCTTGCACAGAGTTTATATATTGTCCATACATGAGTGTTTTCCTCATATGAATCCTAGAATGGTAGAGTTGGAAGGGACCTCCAGGGTCATCGGTTCCAACCCCCTGCTCAGTGCAGGATCACTAAATCATCCCAGACATATTATTTGTCGAGCCTTTGTTTGAAGATTTCCATTGAAGGAAAACTCACAACCTCCCATGGTAACCTGTTCCACTCATTCATCACCCTCACTGGCAGAATTGTTTTTCTAATATCTAATCTGGGTCTCCTCCCTTTCAGTTTCATCCCATTTCTTCTAGTGCAAATGAGAATAGGGCAGATCCCTCTGCAATGTGACAGCCCTTTAGATATTTGTAGACAGCTATTAAGTCACCTCTCAGCCTTCTTTTTTGCGAGCAAAACATTCCCAGATCCTTTAACCGTACCTCATAGGACATGATTTACAGACCACTCACCATCCTGGTAGCTCTCCTATGAACTTGCTCCAGTTTGTTTATGTCTTATAAGGTTGAGCTGACTGTTTTTTCTTATTATATACCAGCAAGAACCTGCTCAACTGCCTCTCCACCAATAATGCTACCAGATCAATTCTTCAAGCCAAATATCATTATTTTTTATCAGTACGAAAGTTCACCTGCCTCTATCTATACATAGGTTTATATGATGGTGTTTTTAAAAAGGCAACACAAATCCGAAATAGCATGACCACAGAAAACGTATGGCTTGCTTAGAGGATAAGACTGATTGCCATCAACGATCTGCTACCACACAGATAAGAAACAACATCTTATAACTACATGGAATGTTAGTCAGAGATCTATAGGTAGCACACTTATTTCTGTGGATATCAGCTATTTGTATCCTACACAGTTTAGTTTAGCTATACGTGTATCAAAACAGACACCTTGGCATTACAAAGTAACTAGTTACATTTGTTTCTAAATAATCACCACATAATAAAATAACTTATCGAGCCCTAAAATAGGCAAATAGATTTAACAAAACCTCAACAACTCCAAAAGTAAACTTAAAAACTATACCCTGAATGTGTCAAAGATTGGAAGAACAACCTGGATTTCTTCCTGCACAGAGCACTGATATACCAATTATCTGGAAGGATGCTCTACCCATGCTATGGAAAAAAATGCAAGCTTTGAGTACAGGCCAAAATGACAATCAGCCATACCAATGTAACTAATTTTTTTAATGGTTGTCTACACTTGATTTTTTTTTTTAAACCTCATTACTGCAGTCTATTACACAAAACAATCTAAATTTGAATTGTACTCAATAATTCCACCCTTCTTCATTCTCCCACAGCCCAGATGCCAGCTGTACTGGGTTTTTAGTTCTTTGAATACTGCTGGGTCTTTCATAAAAAGATTAAAAAAAAAATAGGTAACAATTTTAATTGTGAGCCCTGGTGGAGATAATAAAATATATAAATCTATTACAGCACTATAAAATGTTTTAATACTATTACAATAAATAAAGGTTTGTTTTAACCTGTTCTCTCACATTAATGCAGTATATCCATGGCTTCAGATAGTTGAGGCACTTGGACTCACAGGTGTGTTCTGCCTCACCTTTCTTTTGGGTTTGACATATCCTGAGATGTGTGACACAAGATGACTGGCTTAGAAAAATAAAAAAGAACAGGATTTTGTGATACTCAGTTGGGAGATATATATGCAATGTTTATCTAGGTGTGGCCATCCAGTGGCTATTATGCACATTGCAGTTAATGGTTTTGCTAGATTGTTGCAATATTGTACTTCATCTACATAATAAGAAATCAGAGTCTTTAGGGAAATTTGAGTAAAGGTAAGAGTCGACACATCTGTACTATTACATCAAGGCGATGGCAGTAAAATTTTATGTGGTCCTGAAGGCTAACAATTGTCTGGTCCTTAAGGCTCTTAGGGCGCATTCAGATGATTGTATGTCGGCCGTGTATTCACGCCAGCCGATATACGGCATCTCTCTCTGCAGAGGGAGGAGGCTGGAAGAGCCGGGAACAGTGCTCTGAGCTCCCGCCCCCTCTCTGCCTCCTCTCCACCCACCTGCACTATTTTCAACGAGGAGAGGTGAGGACGGGGCTAATTCCTGAAGCTTAGCCCCGCCCCCGTTCCGCCTCCTCTCATTACAAATAGTGCAGAGGGGCGGAGAGGTCGTGAATAGGATGCGGAGAGGAGGCAGAGAGGGGGCGGGAGCTCAGAGCACTGCTCCCGGCTCTTCCAGCCTCCTCCCTCTGCAGAGAGAGATGCCGTATATCGGCCGGCGTGAATACTCGGCTGATATACGGTCGTCTGAATGCACCCTAATTCTTATAATGTGCTGTATTAAGTTCTAGCACTGGAAAGTTTCTCAAAAAGACCAGTGCACTTTTACATTATTTTTTTGACTAGTAGACTATAAATGTAGCATATCTACCCAAGACTCAGGCCGCATTCACACAGACATAGTCAGTTTTGTTTTGTAAAATATGCAGCATTTCACAGACGAAAACTGCATGTATTTACTGTGTATTTGGTCCTTTTTGCGTTCTTTTTTGCACACATATGCACTGCATTTTTCAAGTGTGCAAAAAAAACCCCGATTTTTCCAGCCTTCATTAATAAATATGTACTGCATATGCATGTATTATGCATATTCACATGATCCCATTGACTTTAATTAGCAATCTGGATTTATGCTATCTGTATTAGAGAGGATTCAGATGAGCGTGGTTTTCTCCAATTATTCGGCTGTGATAATTACAACCGAATAACAGGACAAGACGGAACACTGATCTCTATGGGATTTTAGTGGTTTTGTTTTTATTACCTTTTTTCTTGGCCGATAATTGAATGGCTGAGAAAAGATAGGATGTGCCCTATCTTTCCCGCACATAGTTAAACTACATGCGGGGAAGATCGGGCAGCACCTGTCTTCCCATGGTAATTTTCAAACTCCTGCACTCAGGCATAGAGTTTAAAAGCTGGCAAAGGGGAAGGGATTCCCCTTGTTCAGGTGCAACTATGCTCCGTGCCGCCAAGCGTAGTTGCGCCTACCCTAATGGGAATAAGCCCTTAAACGCATAAATGATATGCACGTAATACAGATCACAAATACACATTTGAAGATGGGGCCAAGGATGTGAGAAATGCAATTAAAAGTTTTCAGATTTCTTTCTAGTCTGTTATGCTAGCTAATAGTGTAGTTACTGCTAAGTTACATTACTTAATTGGCTGTAACCCTGGCATTTTCACTGTAGAAGCACAGTGTGATATATTCCTGACTTTGTTACTGTTTTATTAGAGTTTTAGCAGTGGGAATTTTTGCACCATAATGTTTTATGACTATCAGTGAAAAACCATAGATTGTGAGGGTTCATCCGATTGCTCCCCTACCATTACCAAGAACTAATAAATTCCAGCGCACCAAGTACAGGCACAGATAGAATATGTAGTCAGTTGAATATAGGGTACTTACTGCAATGAGGGCTTCAAAGACAACCTGAAAAACCCCTGATGTCCCGGTCCGCTAAAATAGGAACTGTAAACCAATATCAGAGGTCTCAATCCATATGGTGTAGAGTTTATTTATTATAATTATAGATACACAGAAATCAGGTACAGCTGCAATGTGTTTTGGAGAAAACGTTCTCCTTTGTCAAGCAAACATAGAGTTACATTGTTTGTGCAGTAGAATACTGCTAGAATCCATCAGCTTCTTCTGACCTGCTCCCAAAATGTGTTGAGGTGTTACTGCTTTACCTGCAATAAATTCTTCCACTAAGGAGGTTCTTGAAGAAACATTTTTATTTTAAGGCAACCCTTGGTATACAGGAGTTTCTGTTAGGTATTTATTTTTACTATATTGTATTATTCCCCAGGAGAAACACAATGCCTATCCTAGTATATATATATATATTTTTTTTCCATCAGCATAATGTCACTGTTATGTGGATAAAGCGGTTGTCATTAAAAAAAAAAAAAAATCTATACTTACTTATTGCTCCCCTCTCAGTCTACTTACCGTATCTTCTCCTGCTCCTGCAGTCTCACCCCCGAATCACCTCACCTCTAGCTGCCTGATTCTCTTGCTTCCTGTGAGGTTACATACATTCACAGGCAGTCTCCTTCCTGCCCAGCAATGTACATCACGTCACAGTTCACAGCCCAGCACGGAGTGCTGAGCTATTGCAGAGACTGCTCATGCGTGTTGTCTCTGTAATACATCAGCATACCTTCCTAGCCAGTGAAGGCTATGTCACAGGGACATGGCTTTCACTGACCTGCAGGAAAATAATGCAAAGAATGCTGGCAGGTCCTTTGAAAACAATGGTCTGCCGGCACCCCTGCATTGTTTTTCAGGGAAGGGCTTTACATATAAGCCCTTCCCTGAAAAACAAAAATTTTAGTGTAAAAAAATGAAAAATAAAATTACCTGTCAGCCGTTGCCGTGTCCCCCGCGGGGATGAAGAATACTTCTGCCGCATGTGGCAGATGTTTCCTTCATCCCCGCTAGTAAAAAGAATTCCCTGCTGCTACATCTGTCACATCTGTGACAGATGCAGCAGAGGAATTCTTCAATTCTCTACCGCAGCTGTCACACATGACAGCCCCCAGAACACTATGCACTATGGGCCTTCTAGCAGCCTCTATAGATACTATGCAAGTACTTACAGATGTAGCTAAGTTTAATTTGACTGAGACAAGTCATCTTATCTTAAGCCATTGAAAAGCTATTGCTATTGTTATTGTAGCACAGCAAAACATATTTAAAAGGCAAATAAACTGCAGCACAGAAAGAGTCAAATTAAACTTTGCTACATGTGTACGTTCCTGTCACTACCAAACATAATCTCATGCAACTCTATCGACAAATTGACTGGTAACCCTTTACAAACTCTATGGGAAAATTTACTTAAGACTTTTACAATCTAGCACAAACTCAGCATTAAAGGGGTTGTCCCGCGGCAGCAAGTGGGTCTATACACTTCTGTATGGCCATATTAATGCACTTTGTAATGTACATTGTGCATTAATTATGAGCCATACAGAAGTTATCAAAAGTTATTCACTTACCTGTTCCGTTGCTGGCGTCCTCGTCTCCATGGTTGCCGTCTAATTTTCGCCGTCTAATGGCCGGATTAGACGCGCTTGCGCAGTCCGGGTCTTCTCCTTTTCTCAATGGGGCTCCGTGTAGCTCCGTGTAGCTCCACCCCGTCACGTGCCGATTCCAGCCAATCAGGAGGCTGGAATCGGCAATGGACCGCACAGAAGCCCTGCGGTCCACCGAGGGAGAAGATGCCGGCGGCCATCTTCAGCAGGTAAGTAAGAAGTCACCGGAGCGCGGGGATTCAGGTAAGCGCTGTCCGGTGTTCTTTTTTAACCCCTGCATCAGGATTGTCTCGCGCCGAACGGGGGGGGGGGGGGGGGGGGGGTTGAAAAAAAAAAAAAAACTGTTTCGGCGCGGGACAACCCCTTTAATATCGGCACAAGCAATATGCAATAGCTATATTTAATTTCAACTTGAATACTTTAGTAAAATATACTATTATTTGCCATGCAAAGTTTTCAAATGATTTAACTGAAAATCATCTAAGTGAAATAGAAAGTCCAAAATCTTTAATGTTGTACTCTTTTGTGTAATTTCCCAGGAAGCAACTAGGTCAAACAATGAAGGAAAATATATAAGTAAATGAGAAACATGCTGGATGAAGCCATCTAAATAAATTATAGAAAGTCTGCTTTACTAGCTCCCTGAGAGTAGAGATATGAGTGCAAATATTTGCCTTAAACAAATCTATGTCTTTTGGACCAAGGTGTGGGATCACTTTAAATACAAACAATAAATTCAAGTAAAATGGTCTGCTTGTTATAAGTCAGATTATTCAGATATGGAATTACTTATTTTAGCTAGAAAAATGATTCTACGCTCTAGGTTTTACATGCCATTTGAATAAAAATCGTTGATTAGCATATTCGCCCAAAATATTTCACTAAAAGTTAAAATTTATGAATGCATTAAATATAAATGTTAGCAACATTTCTTGTAGATAAATGCATATTTTTACTATTATATTTTTTTCTGCAATTTACTATGCTTATTTTATAGACATTATAGAAGTTATACTTAAGATAATTGACAGCATTCTGTGTTGCAAAGATAGCAGCTACGATGCATATTAGACCCACTACAAAAATCCCAAATTGTGCTAAAAAGGAATACTTAGATTCAACAAAATGACCCTAGTATGCTCTTAGTATAAGGGAATTCAGACAATTTTTTAAATAGTAAAATTCCTTTCATCCAGCGCATTATTATATGGAAATTCTGATAAACTGGTATAGGATAACAATATTTTCATTACCTATGAACCGGTACTTAGCTTAAAGTCTGGAACGTGGCAGGTCAGCAACAGGCCTTCAACTGTCTAAAGCAGATGGTTTTTGAAGACCAAACTGAAGTTCCCAACGCAACAGCTGATGGTGATGAGCCTAATGCAGTTGTCTATACAAGTGAGTATATTGGCTTATGCTAACATTCTAGCCATGGTGCAGTAAGATATTATTGTTGAAAAAAACATATTACCAAGTTCAACTAGGGAGTGGATGTAGTGTTGAATAGACATGAGCGAGCACCAAAATGCTCGGGTGCTCGTTACTCGGGACGAAATTTTCGCAATGCTCGAGGGTTCGTTTCGAATAACGAACCCCATTGAAGTCAATGGGCGACCCGAGTATTTTTGTATATCGCCGATGCTCGCTAAGGTTTCCATTTGTGAAAATCTGGGCAATTCAAGAAAGTGATGGGAACGACACAGCAACGGATAGGGCAGGCGAGGGGCTACATGCTGGGCTGCATCTCAAGTTCCCAGGTCCCACTATTAGGCCACAATAGCGGCAAGAGTGCCCCCTCCTCCCAACAATTTTTACTTCTGAAAAGCCCTCATTAGCAATGCATACCTTAGCTAAGCACCACACTACCTCCAACAAAGCACAATCACTGCCTGCATGACACTCCGCTGCCACTTCTCCTGGGTTACATGCTGCCCAACCCCCCCCCACCCCCCCCCCCCGCACGACTAAGTGTCCACAGCGCACACCAAAGTGTCCCTGCGCAGCCTTCAGCTGCCCTCATGCCACACCTCCCTCATGTCTATTTATAAGTACATCTGCCATAAGGTGGAACCGCAGGCACACACTGCAGAGGGTTGGCACGGCTAGGCAGCGACCCTCTTTAAAAGGGGCGGGGCGATATCCCACAATGCTGTACAGAAGCAATGGGAAATATAATCCTGTGCCACCGCCATCAGGAGCTGCACACGTGGGCATAGCAATGGGGAACCTATGTGCCACACACTATTCATTCTGTCAAGGTGTCTGCATGCCCCAGTCAGACCGCGTTTTTTTATAAATAGTCACAGGCAGGTACAACTCCGCAATGGGAATTCCGTGTGCACCCACAGCATGGGTGGCTCCCTGGAACCCACCGGCTGTACATAAATGTATCCCATTGCAGTGCCCATCACAGCTCAGGTAATGTCCGATTAAATGCAGGTGGGCTTCGGCCCACACTGCATGCCCCAGTCAGACTGGGGTTCTTTAGAAGTAGACACATGCAGTTACAACTCCCTGTGGACCCACAGCATGGGTGGCTCCCTGGAACCCACCGGCGGTACATAAATATATCCCATTGCAGTGCCCAACACAGCTGATGTAACGTCAGCTTTAATGCAGGTGGGCAAAAAATTAATTGGATTACACTGTAGGCAAGGGCCCCAAAAAATTGGTGTACCAACAGTACTAATGTACGTCAGAAAAATAGCCCATGCCCAACCAAGAGGGCAGGTGAAACCCATTAATCGCTTTGGTTAATGTGGCTTAATTTGTAACTAGGCCTGGAGGCAGCCCAGTTAAAATAAAAATTGGTTCAGGTGCAAATTTCAACGCTTTAATGAGCATTGAAACGTATAAAAATTGTTTACAAAAATTATATGACTGAGCCTCGTGGGCCTAAGAAAAATTGCCCGTTCGGCGTGATTACGTCAGGTTTCAGGAGGAGGAGCAGGACGAGGAGGATGAATATTATACACAGATTGATGAAGCTAAAAGGTCCACGTTTTTGATGGTGATAGAGAACAATGCTTCCATCCGCGGGTGCAGCCTACGTATTGTTTAGGTATCGCTGCTGTCCGCTGGTGGAGAAGAGAAGTCTGGGGAAATCCAGGCTTTTTTCATCTTGATGAGTGTAGGCCTGTCGGCACTGTCGGTTGACAGACGGGTACGCTTATCTGTGATGATTCCCCCTGAAAGGATGACAGGCAAGCAGCATGGGTACCCTCAGCAGTGGGCCAAGCTGTCTCTTCCCCCTCCTCCTCATCCTCCTCATGCTCCTCCTCCTCCTCCTCAACGCACTGAGATATAGACAGAAGGGTGCTCTGACTATCCAGCGACATACTGTCTTCCCCCGCCTCTGTTTCCGAGCGCAAAGCGTCTGCCTTTATGCTTTGCAGGGAACTTCTCAAGAGGCATAGCAGAGGAATGGTGACGCTAATGATTGCAGCATCGCCGCTCACCATCTGGGTAGACTCCTCAAAGTTTCCAAGGACCTGGCAGATGTCTGCCAACCAGGCCCACTCTTCTGTAAAGAATTGAGGAGGCTGACTCCCACTGCGCTGCCCATGTTGGAGTTGGTATTCCACTATAGCTCTACGCTGCTCATAGAGCCTGGCCAACATGTGGAGCGTACAGTTCCACCGTGTGGGCACGTCGCACAGCAGTCGGTGCACTGGCAGATGAAACCGATGTTGCAGGGTGCGCAGGGTGGCAGCGTCCATGTGGGACTTGCGGAAATGTGCGCAGAGCCGACGCACCTTTCCGAGCAGGTCTAACAAGCGTGGGTAGCTTTTCAGAAAGCGCTGAACCACCAAATTAAAGACGTGGGCCAGGCATGGCACGTGCGTGAGGCTGCCGAGCTGCAGAGCCACCACTATGTTACGGCCGTTGTCACACACAACCATGCCCGGTTGGAGGCTCAGCGGCGCAAGCCAGAGGTCGGTCTGCTCTGTCAGACCCTGCAGCAGTTCATGGGCCGTGTGCCTCTTCTCTCCTAAGCTGAGTAGTTTCAGCACGGCCTGCTGACGCTTGCCCACCGCTGTGCTGCCGTGCCGCGCGACACCGACTGCTGGCGATGTGCTGCTGCTGACACATCTTGATTGCGAGACAGAGCTTGCGTAGGAGGGGGAGGAGGAGGAGGGTGGTTTAGTGGAGGAAGCATACACCGCCGCAGATACCACCACCGAGCTGGGGCCTGCAATTCTGGGGGTGGGTAGGACGTGAGCGGTCCCAGGCTCTGACTCTGTCCCAGCCTCCACTAAATTCACCCAATGTGCCGTCAGGGAGATATAGTGGCCCTGCCCGCCTGTGCTTGTCCACGTGTCCGTTGTTAAGTGAACCTTGACAGTAACCGCGTTGGTGAGGGCGCGTACAATGTTGCGGGAGACGTGGTCGTGCAGGGCTGGGACGGCACATCGGGAAAAGTAGTGGCGACTGGGAACTGAGTAGCGCGGGGCTGCCGCCGCCATCATACCTTTGGAAGCCTCCGTTTCCACAACCCTATACGGCAGCATCTCCAGGCTGACAAATTTGGCTATGTGCACGTTTAACGCTTGAGCGTGCGGGTGCGTGGCGGCGCGCTTGCACTCCAACACTTGCAGAAGCGACGGCTGGACGGTGCGCTGAGAGACTTTGGTGGATGGGGCTGAGGACAGCGTAGGTGAGGGTGTGGGTGCAGGCCAGGAGACGGTAGTGCCTGTGTCCTGAGAGGGGGGTTGGATCTCAGTGGCAGGTTGGGGCACAGGGGGAGAGGCAGCGGTGCAAACCGGAGGCGGTGAACGGCCTTCGTCCCACCTTGTGGGGTGCTTGGCCATCATATGTCTGTGCATGCTGGTGGTGGTGAGGCTGGTGGTGGTGACTCCCCGGCTGATCTTGGCGCGACAAAGGTTGCACACCAGTGTTCATCGGTCGTCTGCACTCTCAGTGAAAAACTGCCAGACCTTTGAGCACCTCGGCCTCTGCAGGGTGGCATGGCGCGAGGCGGCGCTTTGGGAAACAGTTGGTGGATTATTCGGTCTGGCCCTGCCTCTACCCCTGGACACCGCACTGCCTCTTCCAAAATGCCCTGCTGCTGCACTTGCCTCCCCTTCTGAAAACCTGTCCTCCGTAGGCGTAGCAAACCAGGTGGGGTCAGTCACCTCATCGTCCTGCTGCTCTTCCTCCGAATCCTCTGTGCGCTCCTCCCTCGAACTTACTCCAATTACTACTACCTGAGTGATAGACAACTGTGCCTCATCGTCATCGTACTCCTCACCCACTGAAAGCTCTTGAGACAGTTGCCGGAAGTCCCCAGCCTCATCCTCCACCGGAGCCCGGGAACTTTCCAAAGGTTGGGCATCGGTCACGACAAACTCCTCCAGTGGGAGAGGATTCGGAACCATTGCTGCCCATTCTGGGCAGGGGCTCGAGAACAGTTCCTGGGAGTCTGCCTGCTCCTCAGAATGTGTCATTGTAATGGAGTGAGGAGGCTGGGATGAAGGAGGAGCAGCAGCCAGCGGATTCAGAGTTGCAGCAGTGGAAGGCGCAGAACTCTGGGTGGTCGATAGATTGTTGGATGCACTTTCTGCCATCCACGACAGGACCTGCTCACACTGCTCATTTTCTAATAAAGGTCTACCGCGTGGACCCATTAATTGTGAGATGAATGTGGGGACGCCAGAAACGTGCCTCTCTCCTAATCCCGCAGTAGTCGGCTGCGATACACCTGGATCAGGAGCTCGGCCTGTGCCCACATCCTAACTTGGGCCTCCGCGTCCTCGCCCGCGTCCACGTCCTCTAGGCCTACCCCTACCCCTCAGCATGCTGTATTACCAGTAGTGCAGAAACAGAACGCTGTAATTAAATGTGCCGCTTATTGGCCTGTGGTTGGAGGCCGACTTTGCTTACGGAACGCACAGCAGAGCCAGGAAAGAATTTTGCGCAAGCCTGCTGCAACACTTAGCTGGCTGTGTATGAATTAGGACAACTACCCCCAGCAGAGACGAAGTACAGTCAGGACGGTCACAGGCAGCTCAAATAGATTTTTTTCCCCAAATTTTTTTGGAAAAGCCCACTGCCTATATAGACTGTATATGTCTTTCACTGTCCCTGCCTCACCACCACTACTGGCCCTGGACTATGTAAAATTACTGCAGACTGTTTCACTCTGGACAGGATGACAGCGGTGATGTAAGAGGCAACGCAGAGCCAGGAAAGAATTTTGTGCAAGCCTGCTGTAACACTTAGCTGGCTGCGTATGAATTAGGACAACTACCCCCAGCAGAGACGCAGTACAGTCAGGACGGTCACAGGCAGCCCAAATAGATTTTTTTCCCCAAATTTTTTTGGAAAAGCCCACTGCCTATATAGATTGTATATGTCTTTCACTGTCCCTGCCTCACCACCACTACTGGCCCTGGACTATGTAAAATTACTGCAGGACGCAATGCTCTGCACGGCCGATATACAAAAAATAAATAAAATGTGCAACACTGCAAAAAGCAGCCTCAACAGTACTGCACACAGTCAGATGTGGCCCTAAGAAGGACCGTTGGGGTTCTTGAAGCCTAAAATCAATCCTAACACTCTCCCTATAGCAGCTCCGGCATCAGCAGCACTTTCCCTGATCTCTGTCAGAATGCATCTGTGGCGAGCCGCGGGAGGGGCCGATTTATATACTCGGGTGACACCTGATCTCGCCAGCCACTCACTGCAGCGGGGTGGTATAGGGCTTGAACGTCGCAGGGGGAAGTTGTAATGCCTTCCCTGTCTTTCTATTGGCCAGAAAAGCGCGCTAACGTCTCAGAGATGAAAGTGAAAGTAACTCGAACATCGCGTGGTACTCGCCTCTAGTAACGAGCATCTCGAACACGCTAATACTCGAACGCGTATCAAGATCGGATGAGTACGTTCGCTCATCTCTAGTGTTGAACCATTATTAAAGTGAGTGCCTGATCAGATTTTCAAAAAAGAACCATGAATCGGGACAGCTGATTGCTCAGTGTTAGTGTTGCTGTCTTGCAGTACTTTAGTTTATGGTTCAAATCCGGGCAACATCTGGATGGAGTTTTTATGTTCTCTTTGTACTTATTCTTTCTGTTCTCATCCTCTGGAGCAGGAAGGACAGGTGTAGTGATAAGGTAACATCTGGATGGAGTTTTTCAAAGTCCTTGTAGATGGTATTTGAACCTAGAACCCTAGCACTAAAAGCCAACAGTGTTTATGAAGTGACCGAGGAGCAGGTGGGGGTAGAGATGGCATTTGCCACGGTGGCTTTACCAGACTCCTTCCCAGAGGGATGCATGTAACCTCGGCGAAGGCACCGCTAGGCTTCTTCAATGCAACGCTGGGAATGCGGTTACCTGTATAGTGGTGTAATGGACTGAAGAAGTTGTCTCTTGTGTTGCTACCATTCCTTAACACTGTTGATTCTTCGGCAGTAGAAATAATAGAGTCCACACATGGTTATTTTTGGAAACTCAATCAGTGGGAACGTACAGTGACTGGAAAACTTTACTTTTCGCTTGTAGAATACAGCTTTACATGCCAGTGCAGAAAAGACAGTTTAGAAGACGGTCAGGGAGGAGGACACGGGATGAATCTGGGCCTACAGCTGTTCTCTGTATGACTTCGCTCCTGGACACACACACTTCGGAATGCAGAATAATTCCGGAGGGGGACATAACACTCCACAGACATTCACTTGGAAATTAGTAGCTTAATTGCTGCACAGCAGTCTCCATCTCTTCTCTCACTCCTCAAAGGGGTTTCCTGGAATTGGGAACATCAGGGTACCTCTCCTCAGCTTCTCTCCCTTCACCACATGAGGGTTGAAGATACCCCCATGTGGCTGGAACTTTCACTCCACTCTCAACCATTGAAAAAGATGAATTGACCCAGACTCACTCTTTGCAAACACATATATAAGGCAACATCATGTGACTAGACAAACTTGTTACATTTTCCAGACATTTCCCAGCCACTCTCAGACATTAACCTCTTATATACTGCAGCTGTGCAATACACATAATTAGAGACAAGACAATTTACACAGTGCATCCACAATGAAGACATGATATGTATGATTATTATTGAGGGGCCAGATATATAGACTTCAGGCCACTACACTTACAACTGAGCTACATTCATAGAGGAATGGACACACACTATAACCCCTGTGCATTATAACATATTTGACTTGGAATAGACAATTAAAAAGTGAAATAGATAAGTGTAAAAAACTCCAAATAGTGGGCTGATTATTTTGCACCTTATAGTTTGCACCTCTCATATTTCAGCTTTATGGTTAACATGGCCTAGGTGCTTTCCTTTTTTAAATGTTACTGTACTGCATTAATAATTTATGGAACAAAAATTCATCTCTAAATTTAGAAATGAATGAGAATTGAATTAAGAAACAAACACATTCACAGGATTGCAGAAGGAGGTGAGAAATGGCTGATCATCTTGAATACATTTTTGACAGAATTCAATATTGCAATATGGGACAGGTTAGGGCAAAGTGAAAGTTTAAGATTAAGGAAGCAATTGCTGGGATATATATTTTTTTCCTTTTATAAAGTGTTCCTTTAAACAGAAAAATATGATTTGACTCTTATACTTCCAGCCATTAATATTAGCCTTCAATGAAGGTCTTAATAAATTATTCATATTGATGTCAGAAATTTTCCGTTGAACACTAGCACTTGTAAACAGAGTTCCATCATATTTTTCAGTCCATCAAGCACAACCTGTTACATTCCACAATCCTATCTGTTAGGTATGCTTTGGAGAATAGCCACATTTTCAGCTACTACTCAAATACGTGTGTCTATTCAAACACAGCCCCTCCACTTACACAAGAACTCAATTTGACATATTTTTAGTTCTAATCGACTTCAAAAAGGTAATATGCTATCACTTGTTACAAACTTCTTACCAGCACCAGGTTCAACTTTAATTTCTAACAACTTGCAAGATTAGGAAACAGTACATGTGCTGTGAATGGAAGAATCATTTCTGCACCTGATTGCATCGGGAAGTCAGCATGCTTTTTCGTTTGTACAAACAAACAAGTGAACTATGTCAGAGTTCGTTTGGGCAGCCTGTTTATATAGACAGATAAATAGTTTGCTTATTCACTTGTAAATTGTTCTGTCCTTTACATTCACTGTACCAGTGAATGAGAATGACTGAATGATCGGTATTTAAACCTAAGGGTGGCTTCACACGAGTGTGTTTTTGTGCGTATATAGGTACCCTCCTATGTACGTGCAAAAACACACGTGTATGAAGGTCCGTGCATTACCTTTAATGGATCCGCGGCTGCTGCCGGCGGCTCCATTGAAGACAATGGTCTGCCGACACCCCGTCATTGGTTTTCAGGGAAGGGCTTTACATATAAGCCCTTCCCTGAAAAATAAGAATTTTAGTGCAAAAAAAAATACTTACCTGTCCACCGCTGCCGTGACCCCCGCGGGGATGAAGAACGCATCCTTCATCCTCACGATGAAAAAGAATTCCCTCCTGCACCTGCCACATCTCTGACAGATGCAGCAAAGAAATTCTTTATCCCTGCGGAGAATAAAGAATTTCTTACCACAGATGTCACAGATGACAGCTGCGGTAGGGGATCCAGCTGCCGGGATCCTGTAATTGTTTTTCAGGGAAGGGCTTTAAATATAAGCCCGTCACTGAAAAACAAGAAAAAATGGTGATAAAAAAAAATACTCACCTTTCTTCAGCTGCCGGGGCTCAGCTGCGTCCAGTTGGCTCTTCTCCTGCACTGCTCTGAGGAGTATTCAGCAGGCGGGGATTTGAATCCCCCCCCCCCTGCTGAATGAGCTGCCTCTGATTGGCTGAGCACTATAATCAATCAGAGCAGCTCTCTGAGAGCTGCCTCTGATTGGTCCCTGTGCTCAGCCAATCAGAGGCAGCACTCACCCATTCATGAATAAGTTACTGTTAAGTTTTTTTGTGTGCTGTTAACCCTTTAGTGACCGCCCTATACTGTTTTTTCGTCCTGCTGTTGCAAAGCGTGTATGGAGAGAGATTGCGCAGATATCTCCCTCCATACACCGCGGGTGCCATATGTTTCTTGTGCGGCTTTTCAGGGCTGTTAACCCTTCAAATGCCGCTGTCAATTCCGACAGTGGCATTTAAAAACCCCCTATCGATGTTCAGGGATCCCAGGGAGCAGTGCAGATGTCATGGCAGCCAGGGGCCTTCTGAATGGCCCCCAGGGCTGTCATGGCAGAATGCCTATCAAGCCATGCCCGATGCTATGGCATTACATTATACTGCAGGAGCAATCAAAGTACTGCAAGTTGTTGTCCCCTAGGGGGACTAAAAAAAAAAAAGTAAAACTAAAATTAATAAAGTTTTACTAATTATTAAAAAAAGAAAAAATATAATAAGATAAAAAAAAAAACCTTTTCAATATTTATAATAAAATAATCTAAATAATGAAGCAAAAATACATATTTAGTATGGCTGCATTCATAAAAATCCAATCTATCAAAGTAATACATTATTTACTCCGCACAGTGAACGTCGTTCAAAAAAAAAATTAAGAACACCAGAAATGCGCATTTTTGATCAGTCTGTCTCCAAGAAAGAATTCAATTAAAAGTAATTAAAACATCGTATGTATTCCAAAATGATACCAACAGGATATCCCACGAAAAATGAGTCCTTGCACAACTACATCGATGGAAAAATAAAAAAAAGTTATTGTGCTGAGCAGATGGCGGCAGAAAATTATTGAAAAAAATATATCTTTGAAAAAACAAATATGAGTAGTACAGCAAAAAAAAAAACAACAAGTTTGGTATCGTACTGACCCATAGAATAAAGTTATATCATTTTCATTGCAGTTTGTGCGCCATAGAAACAAGACACCGATAGATGGCAGAATCTCAGAATTTTTTTCTCTCCATTTTTCACATTTTTAGGGCTTATTCAGAGAGGCACATATGGGTCAGGTTTTCATGCCCGGCCGATATACGCTGTTCCTCTCTGCAAGGGGAGGAGGCGAGCCTGACCTGGAGCTAGTGCACTGAGCTCCCGCCCCCTCTCTGCCCCTTGCTACTGCTTGCAATGGGAGGGGCGGGGAAGAACTGAGCTCCGCCCCTGTCCCACCCTTTCATTGCAAGCAGTGGCAAGGGGCGGAGCTCAGTTCTTCCCCGCCCCTCCCATTGCAAGCAGTAGCAAGGGGCAGAGAGGGGGCGGGAGCTCAGTGCACTAGCTCCAGGTCAGGCTCGCCTCCTCCTCTTGCAAAGAGGGACAGCGTATATCGGCCAGGTGTGAAGACCCGACCAGTATACGCCTGTCTGAATAAGCTCTTAAGTACATTATATGGTATATTAAATAGTACCATTGAAAAATACAACTAGTCTGGCAAAAAACAAGCCTGCATACAGCCATATAAATGAAGAAATAAAGGAGTTACGCTTTTTTAAAAAGGGGGCAGGAAAAGACGAAAATGGAAAAAAAATGCTTGGTCACTAAGGTAGAGGTACTTAAAGAGGTAGTTTTAGTGGTGTCCCAATTACAGACCATAGATTGAATTAAATAGACCCCCTTCTGTTCGTCTATAAGTATTGTTGCAGTTATGCACACTATAGGCTTGCATTAGGCTGCTTAAGGTAATTCTGAAAACAGGTAGTAACTTGGCCATCATAGACACCCTTGGGGGCACCTGGGCATCAACGTATTAGAGACTGGTGCAACCCTGTTATTTTGCGTAGATTGGTATGCTGTGGTGGGGTGTAGCCTCTCTTGATCCTATAGTTGCACATCAGTGGATAAAAGCAGTCAGTCATCTTGTGGTGCAACCTGACCTAGAGGCCCACAAGTGACTTTACAACTATTCTGCAGCCGTTCCATTATTCTGTTGTTCAAAAGACTGTGCCCAGAATCGTGAGTGTAACCACGAAGCCTTATACCTCATGTAGAAACTGAAACCAAAATACATGTGTAATGCTTTAAGTAACAGTAACCATCAAGTTTCCAGTGCCTCTTTGTGAGAAAAGTAAACATTCTTGTTTGCACCAAAATTTTCTGTAACATTTAATTAGGGCACAGTGCAACCCATTCAAACTCAATACAGGTTAGCCCTTTCAGCAGCACAGAAACATAGGCAAGACAGGTCTGAGTGAGAGCATGCATTCATCATATCCAGTTATGGGCACCATGTTTATAAATCAATTGCTGTGATATATGTTTAGGAGATGGCCATACAGTACCTGTAGGCAAGCAATAATGTAATTCAAATCAACCAATGTGAACATTTAGAGCTAGTCAGAACTTTACAGCTCTTCATTTGATTTGAAGCATAATCTCCCTGGACTGATAAAACGTTCCATTGCCTGGTATTTAGCTTTGGTCTACATACTTTAGTAACAGATGTTCCGTTTAATTTTTTTTTCCAGCTTTTCAGCAAGACAAATTGCATGCAGGATTTGTTTAACTGATTGCATGCTAGTGACCCCAATTGTTCTGGTATAAATGTTAAAGAATTTTAGAAAATAACATTTTTTTAAGGTTGGGAAACTAGTAAAACTATACCTGCATTAAATGTGTTTGAGTGCACAAACAGATATTGCAAGTATTTTGAATCTGACAGCCACTACAAGAATACATAAAACCTGATGGCAATGAAACAAATCATTTAGAAGCTTTAGGCATTGATGCAGCACAATACTGCACCTCTGCTGCAACATGTTCCTAGAGTTGCTTTATTGGAGAACTATTCTGGCGTACTGCTAAGTAAACCATAACCACGATCTTTCATGTTTTTCCTTCGTGTTTGACAGCAAATTTTGCCAATGTGTTAATATCAGTATTCTGAACTACAGTGTAGACATATACTATATGATCCAAAGTATGCAGACCCTTGACCCTTCAAACATATATGAGATTGTTGTCTCATTCTAAGTGCAGCTTTACTGCCGTATGCACAACTAGTTGCGCATGAACGGGTTTTCTTTTTACCTTCTCAGGACGTTCAAACTTTGCGCCAGATGGTTTGCTGGAGTTTTAAAAAAACAGCAGGAAGATAGGTCCTGCCCTATCTTTCACACATGTAGTATTAAGTCCATGCGGGTAAAATAGGGCAAATCCTATCTTCTCTCGCCCGTACTATTAGCCGGCAAGAATACTGCTAGTGAAAACGAAACCATTGGAATCAATGGGCTTGTTTTGTCCTGTTATGTGGCCGTGATAATCATGAATGCATAATGGGTCAAAAACACACTAATTTGTTTTAACCCCAAAGCCATGGGTGTTAATATGGAGTTAGGACCTTTTTGCATTTATAACAGACTTAACTCTTCTAAGGTCTCCAACATTTTGATGGGTGTCTATGGAAAATTTTACCCATTCAGAAGAAAAAAAATGAGAGGTCAGGTACTGATCTTGGATAAGAAGGTGTGGCTTGCAATTAGTGCACTAATTCATCCCAAAGGTGTTTGATGAAGTTGAGGTTAGTGTTCTGTGCAGGCCACTCAGGTTCATTCACACCAAACTCATCAAACTATATGTAGTATTCATGGACCACAATTTTGCACAGTCATACTTCAACAGGAAAGGACTAGAGATGAGCGAGCATACTCGTCCGAGCTTGATGCTCGTTCGAGTATTAGGGTGCTCGAGATGCTCGTTACTCGAGACGAGCACCACGCGGTACTCGTCTCGATTAAACGAGCAGTGACCATTGAATTCAATGGAGCCGGCAATACAGCCGGCTCCATTGAAAGCAATGGGCTGCCGGCGATCGCGGGATGAATTGTCGGGAAGGGCTTAAATATATAAGCCCTTACCTGAAAAAGAAAGATTTTAGTGTAAAAAAGAATAAAAATGCAGGCATTCTCTTCAATGGAGCCACTGCTGCTGCCGGCAACTCCATTGAAGACAATTGTCCACTGGCACACCTGAATTCTTTTTCAGGGAAAAAGCTGTTACAGCTGTGGCAGAGGAGAACGATCGTTATGCTGACAGTGGGGGGGGGGCTCACTCTTGCCTCTATTGTGGCTTAATAGTGAGACCTCGGAGCCCGAAATGCAGCCCTGCATGTTGCTCCTCGCCTGCCCTATCCATTTCTGTGTTTTTTACATGACTTTGGTGATTTGCTAAGATTTTCACAAATGAAAACCTTAGCGGAGCACCATTTATATACAAAAATGCTTGAGTCGCCCATTGACTTCAATGGGGTTCGTTACTCGAAACGAACTCTCGAGCATCACTGAAAGTTCGACTCGAGTAACGAGCACCCGAGCATTTTGTGCTCGCTCATCTGTAGAAAGGACCTTTCAGAAACTGTGGTCTCAGAATTTGAAGCATGCAGTTATCAAAAAAGTCTTTGCATGCAGTAGAAATATCCTGAAAAACAGCCTCAAACCATTATCCCGCCTCCACCAAATTTTACTGCATGTAATATGCATTTTGTTAGCTAGCATTCACAATGTATCCATCAAGCCAAGATTTTTATCAGACTGCAAACTGCTCAGCGTCCAGTGGCAGCAAGGTTTACAACACTTTAACCAACATTTGGCATTGCATATAGTGATCCTAGGCTTGTGTGCATAGAAACCCATTTCTTGAAGCTTCTGATGCTTAGCTTGTGCTGATGTGCTAGAGGCAATTTAGAACTCTGTAGTGATTGGTGCAACAGAGTATAGATGTTCCGCACTCAGTGATTCTGGCATGGTTCAGATAGCCGGCTCAAGGTTGACTCAGCCTTCCATACTTCCGAGGTCGTTAAATGAGTACCCAGCTTGCTGGGGAGTAATAAACAAATTATCTGAAAGCGCTGCAGAATAAGTTGGTGCTGTACAAACATCAAGTCCCCCCCCCTTCCTGTGAGTTTGCATAATCCAGTGTTTCATGATTGAGCAGTTTTAACTCCAGTATGCTTCCACTTCACAATAATAGTACTTTGAGTTTATTGGGACTAATCCAATAGATCAGAAATTGCAGGGAATTGACATGTGGCAAATATGGCATCATATGGCAGTCACTGAGCTCTTCCATATGACCAGAGGCAGATTTAGCAGGAATGAAGGAACTAATCACATCCCTTTGATTGCTGCAACAATATTTACAATCAACCAATAGTGGTAAGTGCCACTGTTTTTGCATCTTCAGGTAGTGGATCCAGTTGGAAACTATGGCAGAGCAATGAGCCATTGGTTCCCTAACATGCCAGTAATTCATGTAAACCACAGACCGCTTTTTAGGCTTGTGGCCTACAAAAGTAAGTGGCATAAGATGTATTCAACTTATTATCCATGGGTTGTCTCCTCATTTCCTCCTTCTCACACTGAGAACAGTGCCTCAATGGAATCGAGCCAGTTTATCGTGTCCTAGTGAATGTGGCAGGAGGTGCTCAGAAGCACTACGATCAGGCTGCAAATGTAGTGGTCCAGTACATGCTTTCCTGGCCCCCTCCATAATGTCATACATGTATGTCTTATGTAGATGCTCGTGCAAAACTGTATTGTCATTCTGTTATGTGTATTGCACAGCTGCAGCGTGTGACGGGTTAAATGTCTGCAAAGTGTGAGCTGACTGTCCGTAAATGTAACAATTTATGTCCTGTCATGTGGTATGAGAGAGATCATAGAAGTGATTGTTTGAGAGCGTGAAAGGAGTCCATGTCTTCTGGACTTCGTAGTCAGTAGGTCCAGCTACATGGGGGCACATTTAGCCCTCATGTAGTGAAGCATGGAGGAGGAAGAGAGGTTTTCCCAGCTTGGATGTACATGTGAGGAGGAAGGAGTGAGCTCCACCTAAACAGAGTAAGAGCAACCATGAGTGAGTGCTTGCCAAGGCCCAGTCAGACGTACTGTCTAAGTATATAATTTCCTACGCAGCCATCCGGAGCTTGAGGATCACTGCATAGAAGAAGACCCATTTTGTCTTTCACACCCGGCTGTTCTGAAGTCTGGATCACCGTGTGGAGGTACTATTGGTCAAGTCAATTAATCCTTTCCAATCCAATTTGTATCCTGGTTTTCCTAGGGGGCTTACTCTTTTTCTGCCATCATACAATGGCGCTATATGCTGGCTAATGCCGGTACTGCATGAGGTGACACGTTGGATAGGCTCCGACAGCAGAGAGGCTGGCAATATACAGTAAGAGAACCCCGACGGACGTCTTTCAACATCGGAGCTGCACAGCCTTAAGTCATAATGTCTTCACAGGTCAGACAGTGGATTGGAAAGGATTAATTTCCTGTGCTGTCATTTCTCTAAATCGTGCCTTGTAATGTTGGAGTTTGCCAAGTAAAGTTTATTCCAGGCCCTGACTGTTCCCAGGGACCTGAGGTACTATATCTATGTCTGTGGTTCAATTATTTTTCAGCCGATGTTCATGACGGTGGGTAGCGGAATGGTTGTGTCACCCGTGACAAACTCTTTCCCTTTTCTACTATCTATTGGGCATCCCTGTCCCAGGGGTTTTCGGAAGAGGCCCAGCAATGCTCTGGCCTTGACCACGTGCGTCCCTCCAGGGAGAAGCATGGTAAGTGCTGCCATGAAAAGCCAGCATCTTGCCCCCTCAGCTGCTCAGTGAATGCCATGTGTCCAGGGTTACCCTACAAGGCGCTGCAAAAACATAGCATTGAATGCAGCATACATGGCCGTCATGGTGGCCTAGCTGGCCATGTACACCCAGCTGCAGAGAGCAGGCAGCAGCAAAGTGATTCAGTCATTTATCATGGGAAGGGGGTTAGATCATTATAATTTTCATTGACACAAAGAGGGCATTAGTGGGGTAAAGAAAGAGTATGCATAAAATACTTCTATTGTGTGTAAAATGTTTGATAGGTATATAAGAAATGCTATCCTGGAGTACCTCAAGGAAAATAGCTGTATAACTCCATATCAGCATGGGTTTATGAGAAGTTGTTCAGCTCAGCTTCTATGAGGAGGTAAGTTCTAGACTGGACACAGGATCTTGGCTTTTCCAAAGCGTTTGACATTGTACTGCATAAAAGGTTGGTATATAAAATGAGAATGCTTGGTCTGGGCGAGAATGTGTGTAAGTGGGTAAGTAACTGGCTCAGTGATAGAAAGCAGAGTGTGGTTATAAATGGTACATCCTCTGATTGGATCATCATTACTAGTGGGGTACCACAGGGGGCGGTACTGGGTCCTATTCTTTTTTTTTTTTATCAAATTTTATTAAATTTTTTCATATTAATTTCCAAGTTTCATTGCATGAAAAAGGTTAAGCACTAGAGATGAGCGAACACCAAAATGTTCGGGTGTTCGTTATTCGGAACGAACTTCCCGTGATGCTCGAGGGTTCGTTTCGAACAACGAACCCCATTGAAGTCAATGGGCGACCAGAACATTTTTGTATTTCGCCGATGCTCGCTAAGGTTTTCATGTGTGAAAATCTGGGCAATTCAGGAAAGTGATGGGAATGACACAGTGACGGATAGGGCAGGCGAGGGGCTACGTGTTGGGCTGCATCTCAAGTTCACAGGTCCCACTATTAAGCCACAATACCGGCAAGAGTGGGCCCCCCCCCTCCCAACAACTTTTACTTCTGAAAAGCCCTCATTAGCATGGCATACCTTTGCTAAGCACCACACTACCTCCAACAAAGCACAATCACTGCCTGCATGACACTCCACTGACACTTCTCCTGGGTTACATGCTGCCCAACCGCCCCCCCCTCCCCCCCCACAGCGCACACCAAAGTGTCCCTGGGCAGCCTTCAGCTGCCCTCATGCCACACCACGCTCATGTCTATTTAGAATTGCGTCTGCCATGACGAGGGACCGCAGGCACACACTGCAGAGGTTGGCACGACTAGGCAGCGACCCTCTTTAAAAGTGGCGGAGCGATAGCCCACAATGCTGTACAGAAGCAATGAGAAATAGAATCCTGTGCCACCGCCATCAGGAGCTGCACACGTGGGCATAGCAATGGGAAACCTATGTGCCACACACTATTCATTCTGTCAAGGTGTCTGCATGCCCCAGTCAGACCGGGCTTTTTAATTCATAGACACAGGCAGGTACAACTCCCTATTGTGAAGTCCCTGTCGACCCACAGCATGGGTGGCTCCCTGGAACCCACCGGCGGTACACAGAAATATCCCATTGCATTGCCCAACACAGCTGAGGTAGTAATGTCGTGCTTAAAGGAGATGTCCCGAGGCAGCAAGTGGGGTTATACACTTCTGTATGGCCATAATAATGCACTTTGTAATATACATTGTGCATTAATTATGAGCCATACAGAAGTTATAAAAAGTTTTATACTTACCTGCTCCGTTGCTAGCGTCCTCGTCTCCATGGTGCCGACTAATTTTCGGCCTCCGATGGCCAAATTAGCCGCGCTTGCGCAGTCCGGGTCTTCTGTAGTCTTCTATGGAGCCGCTCGTGCCAGAGAGCGGCTCCGTGTAGCTCCGCCCCGTCACGTGCCGATTCCAGCCAATCAGGAGGCTGGAATCGGCAGTGGACCGCACAGAAGAGCTGCGGTCCACGAAGGCAGAGGATCCCGGCGGCCATCTTCAGCAGGTGAGTATGAAGACGCCGGACCGCCGGGATTCAGGTAAGCGCTGTGCGGGTGGTTTTTTTAACCCCTGCATCGGGGTTGTCTCGCGCCGAACGGGGGGGGGGGTTAAAAAAAAAAAAACCCGTTTCGGCGCGGGACATCTCCTTTAATGCAGGTGGGCTTCGGCCCACACTGCATGCCCCAGTCTGACTGGGGTTCTTTATAAGTGTACAGATGTAGTAAAAACTCTGTGTGCACCTACAGCATGGGTGGGTGCCAGGAAGCCACCGGCGGTACATAGAAATATCCCATTGCATTGCCCCACACAGCTGAGGTAGTAATGTTGTGCTTAACCCTTTCCAATCCAATTTGTATATGGTTTTCCTAGGGGGCTTACTCTTTTTCTGCTGTTATACAACGGCGCTATATGCTGGCTAAAGCCAGTACTGCATGAGCTGACACGTAGGATAGGCTCCGACAGCAGAGAGGCTGGCAATATACAGTAAGAGAACCCCGACGGACGTCTACCAACAACGGAGCTGTACAGCCTTAAACCCTAATGTCTTCACAGGTCACACAGTGGACTGGAAAGGGTTAATGCAGGTGGGTTTCGGCCCACACTGCATGCCCCAGTCAGACTGGGGTTCTTTACAAGTGGACACATGTAGGTTAAACTCCCTGTGGACCCACTGCCTGGGTGGGTGCCAGGAAGCCACCGGCGGTACATAGAAATATCCCATTGCATTGCCCAACACAGCTGAGGTAGTAATGTCGTGCTTAATGCAGGTGGGCTTCGGCCCACACTGCATGCCCCAGTCAGACTGGGGTTCTTTACAAGTGGACACATGTAGGTTAAACTCCCTGTTGACCCACTGCCTGGGTGGGTGCCAGGAAGCCACCGGCGGTACATAGAAATATCCCATTGCATTGCCCAACACAGCTGAGGTAGTAATGTCGTGCGTAATACAGGTGGGCTTCGGCCCACACTGCATGCCCCAGTCAGACGGGTTCTTTAGAAGTGTACAGATGTATTAAAAACTCAGTGTGCACCTACAGCATGGGTGGCTCCCTGGAACCCACCGGCGGTACATAAAAATATCCCATTGCATTGCCCAACACAGCTGAGGTAACGTCAGCTGTAATGCAGGTGGCCTAAAAATTAATTTGATTACACTGTAGGCGAGGGCCCACAAAAATTGCTGTATCAACAGTACTAATGTACATCCCAAAAATTGGCCATGGCCAGCCAAGAGGGCAGGTGAAACCCATTAATCGCTTTGGTTAATGTGGCTTAAGTGGTAACTAGGCCTGGAGGCAGCCCAGTGTAACGAAAAATTGGTTCAAGTTAAAGTTCCAATGCTTTTAAGCGCATTGAAACTTATAAAAATTGTTCTGAAAAATTATTTGAGTGAGCCTTGTGGCCCTAAGAAAAATTGCCCGTTCAGCGTGATTACGTGAGGTTTCAGGAGGAGGAGCAGGAGGAGGAGGAGGAGGAATATTAGACACAGATTGATGAAGCAGAAATGTCCCCGTTTTGGATGGTGAGAGAGAACGTAGCTTCCATCCGCGGGTGCAGCCTACGTATTGCTTACGTATCGCTGCTGTCCGCTGGTGGAGAACAGAAGTCTGGGGAAATCCAGCCTTTGTTCATCTTGATGAGTGTTAGCCTGTCGGCACTGTCGGTTGACAAGTGGCTACGCTTATCTGTGATGATTCCCCCAGCCGCACTAAACACCCTCTCCGACAAGACGCTAGCCGCAGGACAAGCAAGCACCTCCAGGGCATACAGCGCTAGTTCAGGCCACATGTCCAGCTTCGACACCCAGTAGTTGTAGGGGGCAGAGGCATCACCAAGGATGGTCGTGCGATCCGCTACGCACTCCCTCACCATCCTTTTACAGTGCTCCCGCCGACTCAGCCGTGACTGGGGAGCGGTGACACAGTCTTGGTGGGGAGCCATAAAGCTGGCCAGGCCCTTAAAGACTGTTGCACTGCCTGGGATGTACATGCTGCTCGATCTACGCACATCCCCTGCTACCTTGCCCTCGGTACTGCGCCTTCTGCCACTAGCGCTGTCGGCTGGGAATTTTACCATCAGCTTGTCCGCAAGGGTCCTGTGGTATAGCAACACTCTCGAACCCCTTTCCTCTTCGGGAATCAGAGTGGGCAGGTTCTCCTTATACCGTGGATCGAGCAGTGTGTACACCCAGTAATCCGTAGTGGCCAGAATGCGTGCAACGGGAGGGTCACGAGAAAGGCATCCTAACATGAAGTCAGCCATGTGTGCCAGGGTACCTGTACGCAACACATGGCTGTCTTCACTAGGAAGATCACTTTCAGGATCCTCCTCCTCCTCCTCCTCCTCCTCAGGCCATACACGCTGAAAGGATGACAGGCAATCAGCCGGTGTACCGTCAGCAGCGGCCCAAGCTGTCTCTTCCCCCTCCTCCTCATCCTCCTCATGCTCCTCCTCCTCCTCCTGTACGCGCTGAGAAATAGACAGGAGGGTGCCCTGACTATCCAGCGGCATACTGTCTTCCCCCGCCCCCGTTTCCGAGCGCAAAGCAGCTGCCTTTATGGTTTGCAGGGAATTTCTCAAGATGCATAGCAGAGGAATGGTGACGCTAATGATTGTAGCATCGCCGCTCACCACCTGGGTAGACTCCTCAAAATTACCAAGGACATGGCAGATGTCTGCCAACCAGGCCCACTCTTCTGAAAGGAATTGAGGAGGCTGACTCCCACTGCGCCGCCCATGTTGGAGTTGGTATTCCACTATTGCTCTACGCTGCTCATAGAGCCTAGCCAACATGTGGAGCGTAGAGTTCCACCGTGTGGGCACGTCGCACAGCAGTCGGTGCACTGGCAGCTTAAAGTGATGTTGC
Source organism: Eleutherodactylus coqui (assembly GCF_035609145.1). Taxonomy (NCBI): domain Eukaryota; kingdom Metazoa; phylum Chordata; class Amphibia; order Anura; family Eleutherodactylidae; genus Eleutherodactylus; species Eleutherodactylus coqui. The sequence continues at coordinate 100,848,655 of NC_089838.1, read as the reverse complement.
AGGGTGCGCAGGGTGGCAGCGTCCGTGTGGGACTTGCGGAAATGTGCGCAGAGCCGGCGCGCCTTTACGAGCAGGTCTGACAAGCGTGGGTAGCTTTTCAGAAACCGCTGAACCACCAAATTAAAGACGTGGGCCAGGCATGGCACGTGCGTGAGGCTGCCAAGCTGCAGAGCCGCCACCAGGTTACGCCCGTTGTCACACACGACCATGCCCGGTTGGAGGCTCAGCGGCGCAAGCCAGCGGTCGGTCTGCTCTGTCAGACCCTGCAGCAGTTCGTGGGCCGTGTGCCTCTTATCGCCTAAGCTGAGTAGTTTCAGCACGGCCTGCTGACGCTTGCCCACCGCTGTGCTGCCACACCGCGCGACACCGACTGCTGGCGACATGCTGCTGCTAACACATCTTGATTGCGAGACAGAGGAGGAGGAGGAGGAGGAGGAGGGTGCTTTAGTGGAGGAAGCATACACCTCCGCAGATACCACCACCGAGCTGGGGCCCGCAATTCTGGGGGTGGGTAGGACGTGAGCGGTCCCAGGCTCTGACTCTGTCCCAGCCTCCACTAAATTCACCCAATGTGCCGTCAGGGAGATGTAGTGGCCCTGCCCGCCTGTGCTTGTCCACGTGTCCGTAGTTAAGTGGACCGTGGCAGTAACCGCGTTGGTGAGGGCGCGCACAATGTTGCGGGAGACGTGGTCGTGCAGGGCTGGGACGGCACATCGGGAAAAGTAGTGGCGACTGGGAACTGAGTAGCGCGGGGCCGCCGCCTCCATGATACTTTTGAAGGACTCAGTTTCCACAACCCTATACGGCAGCATCTCAAGGCTGATGAATTTTGCTATGCGGACGGTTAACGTTTGAGCGTGCGGGTGCGTGGCGGCGTACTTGCGCTTGCGCTCGAACACTTGCGCAAGCGACGGCTGAACGGTGCGCTGAACTACACTGCTGGATGGGGCCGAGGACAGCGGAGATGAGGGTGTGGGTGCAGGCCATGAGGCGGTAGTGCCTGTGTCCTGAGAGGGGGGTTGCATCTCAGTGGCAGGTTGGGGCACAGGGGGAGAGGCAGGGGTGCAAACCGGAGGCGGTGAACGGCCTTCGTCCCACCTTGTGGGGTGCTTGGCCATCATATGTCTGCGCATGGTGGTGGTGGTGAGGCTGTTGGTGTTGGCTCCCCGGCTGAGCTTTGCGCAACAAAGGTTGCACACCACTGTTCGTCGGTCGTCAGGCGTCTCTGTGAAAAACTGCCAGACCTTAGAGCACCTCGGCCTCTGCAAGGTGGCATGGCGCGAGGGGGCGCTTTGGGAAACACTTGGTGGATTATTCGGTCTGGCCCTGCCTCTACCCCTGGACACCGCACTGCCTCTTGCAACCTGCCCTGCTGATGCCCTTGACTCCCCCTCTGAAGACCTGTCCTCCTGAGTAAGCGTTGCACACCAGGTGGGGTCAGTCACCTCATCGTCCTGCTGCTCTTCCTCCGAATCCTCTGTGCGCTGCTCCCTTGGACTTACTGCCCTTACTACTACCTCACTGCAAGACAACTGTGTCTGATCGTCATCATCCTCCTCACCCACAGAAAGTTGTTGAGACAGTTGGCGGAAGTCCCCAGCCTCTTCCCTCGGACCCCGGGAACTTTCGAATGGTTGGGCATCAGTGACGATAAACTCCTCTGGTGGGAGAGGAACCGCTGCTGCTCAATCTAAGCAGGGGCCCGAGAACAGTTCCTGGGAGTGTTCCCGCTCCTGAGCAGGTGTCATTGTAGTGGAGTGAGGAGGCTGGGAGGAAGGAGGAGCAGCAGACAGAGGATTCGGATTTGCAGCAGTGGACGGCGCAGAACTGCGTGTTGACGATAGGTTGCTCGAAGCACTTTCTGCCATCCAGGACAGGACCTGCTCACACTGCTCATTTTCTAATAACCGTCTCCCGCGTGGACCCATTAATTGGGCGATGAATGTGGGGACGCCAGAAACGTGCCTCTCTCCTAATCGCGCAGCAGTCGGCTGCGACACACCGGGATCAGGAGCTCGGCCTGTGCCCACACCCTGACTTGGCCCTCCGCGTCCTCGGCCGCGTCCACGTCCTCTAGGCCTACCCCTACCCCTCAGCATGCTGTATTACCAGTGATTTGATTTAACAGGCAGGAAATAAATTGGCGCAAGACTGCAGGCCAAATATAATTTTTGCCCTTTTGGGAAAACGAAAGGCCCCACTGCCTCTAGTGAATGAATAATCTAAGTTTAATAACTGTGCTGTGTCCCTGCTTATGTGTCACAGAACGTGAGGGTAGCAGAGTTATTATAACTCTGGCAGAGCAGGTATTTTTTTTCCCAATTAAGGAAAGCAAATGGCGAAGCCAGCAGTAAAGCGTAGCTGGGTGCGTATGATTTAGCAATGTTTTTCACGCAGCTCACACGTGTCCACAGGCGTTAGGACGGACAGAGGCTGGACAAATAGATTTGTTTTCACTTGTTTTCCCACCAAAAGGCAGCACTGCGTATATTCAATGAACATGAGAAGTGTAATAACTGTGCTGTGTCCCTGCTTATGTGTCACAGAACGTGAGGGTAGCAGAGTTATTATAACTCTGGCAGAGCAGGTATTTTTTTTCCCAATTAAGGAAAGCAAATGGCGAAGCCAGCAGTAAAGCGTAGCTGGGTGCGTATGATTTAGCAATGTTTTTCACGCAGCTCACACGTGTCCACAGACGTTAGGACGGACAGAGGCTGGACAAATAGATTTGTTTTCACTTGTTTTTCCACCAAAAGGCAGCACTGCGTATATTCAATGAACATGAGAAGTTTAATAACTGTGCTGTGTCCCTGCTAATGTGTCACAGAACGTGAGGGTAGCAGAGTTATTATAACTCTGGCAGAGCAGGTATTTTTTTTCCCAATTAAGGAAAGCAAATGGCGAAGCCAGCAGTAAAGCGTAGCTGGGTGCGTATGATTTAGCAATGTTTTTCACGCAGCTCACACGTGTCCACAGGCGTTAGGACGGACAAAGGCTGGACAAATAGATTTGTTTTCAGTTTTTTCCCACCAAAAGGCAGCACTGCGTATATTCAATGAACATGAGAAGTGTAATAACTGTGCTGTGTCCCTGCTTATGTGTCACAGAACGTGAGGGTAGCAGAGTTATTATAACTCTGGCAGAGCAGGTATTTTTTTTCCCAATTAAGGAAAGCAAATGGCGAAGCCAGCAGTAAAGCGTAGCTGGGTGCGTATGATTTAGCAATGTTCTTCACGCAGCTCACACGTGTCCACAGGCGTTAGGACGGACAGAGGCTGGACAAATAGATTTGTTTTCAGTTTTTTCCCACCAAAAGGCAGCACTGCGTATATTCAATGAACATGAGAAGTGTAATAACTGTGCTGTGTCCCTGCTTTTGTGTCACAGAACGTGAGGGTAGCAGAGTTATTAAAACTCTGGCAGAGCAGGTATTTTTTTTCCCAATTAAGGAAAGCAAATGGCGAAGCCAGCAGTAAAGCGTAGCTGGGTGCGTATGATTTAGCAATGTTTTTCACGCAGCTCACACGTGTCCACAGGCGTTAGGACGGACAGAGGCTGGACAAATAGATTTGTTTTCACTTGTTTTCCCACCAAAAGGCAGCACTGCGTATATTCAATGAACATGAGAAGTGTAATAACTGTGCTGTGTCCCTGCTTATGTGTCACAGAACGTGAGGGTAGCAGAGTTATTATAACTCTGGCAGAGCAGGTATTTTTTTTCCCAATTAAGGAAAGCAAATGGCGAAGCCAGCAGTAAAGCGTAGCTGGGTGCGTATGATTTAGCAATGTTTTTCACGCAGCTCACACGTGTCCACAGGCGTTAGGACGGACAGAGGCTGGACAAATAGATTTGTTTTCACTTGTTTTTCCACCAAAAGGCAGCACTGCGTATATTCAATGAACATGAGAAGTTTAATAACTGTGCTGTGTCCCTGCTAATGTGTCACAGAACGTGAGGGTAGCAGAGTTATTATAACTCTGGCAGAGCAGGTATTTTTTTTCCCAATTAAGGAAAGCAAATGGCGAAGCCAGCAGTAAAGCGTAGCTGGGTGCGTATGATTTAGCAATGTTTTTCACGCAGCTCACACGTGTCCACAGGCGTTAGGACGGACAAAGGCTGGACAAATAGATTTGTTTTCAGTTTTTTCCCACCAAAAGGCAGCACTGCGTATATTCAATGAACATGAGAAGTGTAATAACTGTGCTGTGTCCCTGCTTATGTGTCACAGAACGTGAGGGTAGCAGAGTTATTATAACTCTGGCAGAGCAGGTATTTTTTTTCCCAATTAAGGAAAGCAAATGGCGAAGCCAGCAGTAAAGCGTAGCTGGGTGCGTATGATTTAGCAATGTTTTTCACGCAGCTCACACGTGTCCACAGGCGTTAGGACGGACAGAGGCTGGACAAATAGATTTGTTTTCAGTTTTTTCCCACCAAAAGGCAGCACTGCGTATATTCAATGAACATGAGAAGTGTAATAACTGTGCTGTGTCCCTGCTTATGTGTCACAGAACGTGAGGGTAGCAGAGTTATTATAACTCTGGCAGAGCAGGTATTTTTTTTCCCAATTAAGGAAAGCAAATGGCGAAGCCAGCAGTAAAGCGTAGCTGGGTGCGTATGATTTAGCAATGTTTTTCACGCAGCTCACACGTGTCCACCGCCCGTAAGGACGGACACAGGCTGGACAAATAGATTTGTTTCCACTTGTTTTTCCACCAAAAGGCAGCACTGCGTATATTCTATGAATAATAACTGTGTTGTGGCCCTGCCTATACAATTCTTTCCCTGCAGTATCAATGGAGGGTGGAATGCTCTGCAGAGGCGATTTTGAGAAGCCCAAAAAAAATGCAGCACAGCTAACAGCAGCCTGGACAGTACTGCACACGGATAAATATGGCCCTAGAAAGGACCGTTGAGGTTCTTGAAGGCTACACGCACTCCTAACACTCTCCCTGCCTATGCAGCACTTCTGTCCCTAATGCCAGGTGCAACGCTCTGCAGAGCCGATTTTGAGAAAAAAAAAAATTCCACTGCTAACAGCAGCCAACACACAGCTATCAGTGGCCCTAATAAGGACCTTTGGGGGTCTTGAAGCCTACACTAACTACCAATTCTTTCCCTACAGCAGCTCCGGTATAAACAGCACTGTCCCTCATCTAACTCACACCGCATCTGAGGCGAGCCGCGGGAGGGGCCGACTTTTATATTAGGCGAACACCTGATCTCGCCAGCCACTCACAGCAGGGGGGTGGTATAGGGCTTAAACGTTGCAGGGGGAAGTTGTAATGCCTTCCCTGTCTTTCAATTGGCCAGAAAAGCGCGCTAACGTCTCAGGGAAGGAAGTGAAAGTAACCAGAACACCGCATGGTGTTCGTTACGAATAACGAACATCCCGAACACCCTAATATTCGCACGAATATCAAGCTCGGACGAACGCGTTCGCTCATCTCTATTAAGCACTTCTTCTAACATATAACATACAACTGGTGGGTCAAGTCACGTCCCTCTATTTGCTGATCATCATTTCTCTATGGCCTCAGCCCACTCCAAGCAGGAAGGAATAAAGAGTGAATATAAGTAACTGTGAAAAGGGAGGCCAAGAGACGTGTAAGCAAAAGCACAGGGAGCGCCTCCTTGCCACTAACAAACAAAGCACCTGCTAGTACTATGAGGGGGAAGCCCTCAGGCAATAGTTTGGCAAGTGTACACTACATTGAATATAGTGAGGTGAATCATGAGAAATAGCAAAAATTGTAAGTTGAGAATAGGTAAATACGACTGCCTTACTCATGGAGGGAAATTCTGCATCCGTGTTCACTGTTCGGGGTCCAATCCGACCGCCCACACCTTTAGGTATCCGGTAGAGACAACAACTCCCAAGCAGGGGGGGATTCTTGCCATAATTCTTTGCGACAGGGGTAGGAAAGCACTTGATACTAATTCTTCTTTCTCAGTTCCCTCCAGGGGAACCAGGTTAAGGTGACGTCTTCATGGGAGCCCCTCAACCAGCTCGTCAGCTCCTCGAGGTTGCAGATCAAGTCAGCTTTTTCTCTTCATTGGGTTAGAGAGGGCAGGGCTTGTTGGAGCCAATTCAAGGGGATTAGAGCTTTGGCGGCATCTATCAGGTAGGCTATTAGTTTGTTTCTGCAGGGGTGGAAGTTTGCACTCCCACCAAATGTGGAGATAGGACCCTGTTGCAGCATCGCATCTCCAACATCTGTCATGGGGGGCTAATTTATAGTTGTGGAGCCACTGGGGGGTTTTGTACCATCTAATTAGTAATTTGTAGTGGCTTTCCTGCATAAGAACACAGGGAGATAGGTCGTATGCCAGTCTTAGGATTAGTTTGGTGTCTGCCGTAGACAGAGAGACCTTTAGCTCCTTTTCCCAGGAGATTAGGAAAGTGGGTTTGGCTAATGGGGGGGGAGCTATGAAGCTCCTCCGAATATTAGAAATTTTTCTGGAATTCGAGTTGTTCACTTCTATGGTGTTTTCGAAGTTTGTCTTAGGCCTGGTAGATGTGTACTTGACCAGAAATTCGCTTAAGACTTTTTTGACGTGTGCTAGTTGTAAAACGGAAAGGGTATTGTTGGGGGCCAGTGTAGTCAGGATATCCTCCGGAGTCTTATGGGCTTGGGTCTGAATGTCCCCCGCCTTACTGCCTCTTAATTGCTTCCAAATGCTTAGGGAGCCAGGATCAGGGCGGATCTCTAGCAACCTGTGTAGACTTCGGGTTGGTGTCAGTAAGGATGGGGCTGTAGCCAATGATTCTTTGACTGATAATGTGCGTGAGTGGACGCTCAAGCCCTTAATGACCGGGTCTTGTCTTACCCACTGGAGGAGGGGTTCCATAGTGAGGATGAAAAGGGTGGGGAGAGAGGGCAGCCCTGGCGTGTCCCATTTCTGATGTCAAATGGGGGGGAGAGAGATTCGTTAATTTTTAATCTAGCGAGGGGTTTTGAGTAAAGAGAAAATATGGCTGAGATGAGAGCAGGGGGGAAGTTAAATCGGAGTAGTACCCTTTCCATGAAGATCCAGTCCACCCTATCGTAGGACTTCTCGGCATCCGTGCTTACGAAGGCCATTGGTATTTTTCTGGTTTGAGCATATTTGGCAGCATGGAGTAATCTGAGGCAATTTTCTCTACCCTCTCTGCACCTAACAAAGCCTGTCTGCTCAGGGTCTATTAGAGCAGGGATGAACTCTCCCACTCTCCTGGCCAGGAGTTTGGCCCAGATTTTTACATCCTGATTGATGAGCGATATTGGCCTATAGCTGCTGCATTGTTCCGGGTATTTACTCTCTTTCAGGATGAGGGTGATATGTGCTTCTTGGGCTTGTTTGGGGAGGTCGGCTCTATTTAATAAGGCATTGAACGTTTCCGTTAGTTGGGGAACTAGTTGTGTCCTGAAAACTTTATAATAAGTTAGTGTCAAGCCATCAGGCCCTGGGCTTTTACCTTGTGGGAAGGAATTCAGGACTTCCTCTACTTCCCTTTCTGTGATTGGGGTTAGTAGGGAAGATGCCTCTGTTGCATCTAGTTCGGTCAATTTTAGGGATCTCAAGAATGCGTCAATCTTATCCTTAGTGTTCTGTCGAGATAGAGGGTTCTCTAATTCCTTTAAGTTATATAGCTGGGAGTAAAACAACTGGAACTCCTTGGCTATGTCTAAGGTGGAAGAGACCAAAGTTCCCGTCTGCATTTTCATTGAGAGAATAGCGTTCCTGGTCCTTGCCTTCTTTAGAAGTGAGGTTATAAGTTTACTACCTCGGTTACCATGGGCATAGGATACCTGTTTAAGGTGCATGTGTTTCTTATTAAATTTGTCCACAATGTTCGCAAAAATTTAGGGTGTCAGCAGTGCTCATACTCTTACTAAGCTTCAACAAAAGCTTTTTTAATGCACGCCTTAAACCAAGGGACTGGATCCAGAGAGTCCAAAAATCAATCCAAGAATATGCAAAGTAAGGCAGCACAATCCACAGCAAATAGGAAAAAGAAAGTGATACAACCTTTATTTATTCCATGGTCTAAAAAGAGCCTCAGCAAATTTGTCCACAAGGTAGCATCGGAGTTGTTGCCTTAGGGGGGCTAGTTCTTTTAGGTTGCTTTTTGTCTGTGAGAGTTTTGCTACGTATTCTAGCTTTGCTATTTGGGCTAATAATTTATCAATTTCTTTCTGATTTTGTTTTTTTTACCCTCGAATCGAGAGCTATCAGTAGGCCCCTCACAAAGGCCTTGTGTGCCTCCCATACCATGGGCAGCCCAACTTTTCCATCAGAATTATTTTTGAAGTATTCCTTCAAAAGATCCCCTTTGTTGGATCTTTCTTCTGGGGAGTCCAGTAGAGAGTCATTTAGACACCATCTCCATTCACTGGGGGCAGGCTGGGACAGGCAAATGTCAACATGAATAGGAGCATGGTCCGAGACAGTAATAGGGTCTATGCTGGCTTTTTTCAAGTAAGTTAAGAGGCCGGACGAAATGAGGAGGTAGTCAAGTCTTTGGAAAGAGGAGTGCACCTGAGAGAAGTAGGAAAAGTCTTTAGAGGAGGGGTGTAGGAAACGCCAAGCGTCCATGACCCCCAGTTTCTTCATGGAGCGACCTAATCTTTTTAGTTTTGTCTGGGAGACCTGGGAGCGACCTATGGAGGAATCCAGCGATGGGTTCAAGGTAACATTCAGACCCCCCCCCCCCCCCAGTATAATGTGTCCTTTGGCGAACTGCTTAAGAATCTCTAGCTGCTTAACTAGCCAGGGGACTTGATCTGAGTCGGGTGCGTAGAGATTAGCAATTGTCAGTTTAATGTTGTTGATTGAGCCTCTGAGAAAGAGTACTCTTCCTTCACCATCCTGAAATTGTGTGTCTGTTTAAATGGGATTGACTTGTGGAATACTATAGCTACCCCCTTGGAGGCTGAGCTTGGGTGGGTATTGTGAAAGTATTGCAGGAAACCTTGCCCCTGGAGGGGGAAATATTTGTCATTTTTGAAGTGTGTCTCTTGTAGCATCAATGTTTTGGTCTTGCATGTTGTGTCTCTTACCCGGGGAGTTTAGACCTCGAATGTTGAACGACGTGAGACATATAGGAACCATAACGACACCGGTCCCACGAGCAGTGTTCTGGGCCTATGAATTCAAGCGAGGAGAGAGAGAGAGTGAGATATCTAGCTTCCAGGAGGTACAAGAGCCCTGTTCTGCTTATGCAAGCTTTTGGGTTGGAGACTTTTGTAACGGTAAAAGAGGGAGAGGGTAAAGTGAGGGGAGAGGAGGAAGGGGTATGGTGGACAATATGAGGTTAAAGCAGGGGAGAGTGTGCAGAAACACACAAAGGGGATGTCCGGAAGGTCGCAGTCCGCACGGTCCTGTCTCAGGAGGGCAAGCACGGGAAGTGTCCAACCGGAGCCCCTGTAGTCCTTCAATTGAAGGAGAACCAGAAAAGGTTAACAGTCAGTAACAAATTTGGTTGAACCTGGCCCATAAGGTCAGGCCCCATCGCAGAAATGATTTATGAGAGGCTTATGATTGATTCGAATGGATTGCCAACTCAAAGAACAAACATTGGTAGATGTTGGGGTCATCTAGAACAGTTTCAGTTTTTCAATTTTTCGATTTGAAGGCATCGCATCATTACATCTCTCGGCGGGTCCGACCCAGAGGGTGGTGGTCTCAGGGATCTGTGGATGCGCTCGATGGAAACATGTGAGGCTCTTTCTTGGCCTAGGAGGAGGGCAAACAGTTCTGCAGCAATCTTAGGCAGAGCCTCCGTCGCCCATGTTTCCGGAAGACCTTTAATTCTTTTATTATTTCACCTGTTGCGATTTTCAAGATCTTCTTGCATGGTCAGAGCGCGATTTATTTGGTGGGGTGTTCTCTGACCGCCTGCGCGAGCGATGTTAAGTGTGAGATAAGATTGGTTGAGGAGGATTCCAGATCCTCAATCCTCCTTCCCATGGACTTGATTTCTTCTTTGATCTCAGAGAGGTCTGAAACAATCGGTTGCAGTGCCCTGGTAATCAAGTCCCTCATGAAACTTCTAGAAACTTGCTTGTTTCCTTCTCCTTTCGACAAGGCCTCCTCATCTCTTTCTGAGATCAGGGGTGTTGGAGCTGTTAAATTCAGAGACTTCTTGCAGGAGGGGTGCGGGGATCTGGAAACCCTTTTTTTAAGGAATTTTTGCATATCAGACTGACCCTTAGCTGGTCGGGGTGTGCTCAAGATGTCGCTACTTCTGTCTCTGTTGTGTTTCCCCATAACGCGTTGGAGTTGGCTTACGGTTTTAGTCATACGATGAGGCCCGTCCCCTGGTGTGCCTTCTTAGGGGGCCATTAATTAACTGTGGCTCTATATCCCCACTGTAGAATGGTCGTTGGTGGTGGCTGGATTCTTTCTTTTGGGGGCCGCAAGGGGGTGCAGCGGTGGGTCACAGATGTAGCGCAGGGGCAATGCGGCTGGAGCACCAGAAGTGTCCAGTAGAAAAGGCAGTTCGTGGGAGCTCCGTGACCGGAGCCCAATGAAAAAATTCAGGCAGAGCCTGTGAAAAATTGTTAAGTTGTCAAACAGTGGGTATTGCCCCTGTGTCTGCCCTCTCAGGGTGGAAATAAGGGCTGAGAGAGGGGGAGCGGGGGTCAGGCTCTTTTACCCAAAAGTCCTTCTAAGTCTGCTCCTCTCAGTGCATGGGCCGCGGGGCCTGATGTTGTTGGTGGGGGGCAGATGGAGCAGCGGTCTCTCTTGGGAGGGTGCGCAGTCTGTTTTGGTGGGGTGGGGGAGGTATAATGCGGAGGGGTTGTGGGCCGATTTGCACGGTCGGCTCAGCGGTGTCAGTTCGTGGTGGGCTCTGGTATGCCCTGTTTTAACAGTTCCGTATGGGCAGAGATCTTCCAGGCCTCCTCTCAGCCCTGCTATGCAAGCCCCCCTCCTTGTCTACCGCTTCTGTGAGAGCCGCTGCTGCAGCGCTGCGCAGTACCATTCTGCACGCAGCCCCTTCTGGTCAGACCTTGGTAGGGGGTTCCTCTGGGGGTTGCCGGACTGCTGCCGCTTGTTCTTGCCTGTCTGGGCACCGAGCCGCCGCGCACCTCCGAACTGGTGCCAAAATCAAGGTCCCGGCTTTTCCCGCGGCACTAGGCCCCCACAGTCTTCCGCGGTCTAGAGAGGTCCGGAGCGTCGCTATCTGCTCCCTAGCTTGTGGAGAAGCTGTGGCTTGTGTTGAGCGGGGTAACCAGGTGACAGGGGCACCGATAATCTGGTTTTCCTGTCTCTGTTGCAGGAGCGAGGTCTCTGTGCGTCCGCTCCCTCTGCTGCCTAGGCCATGCCCCCTGGGTCCTATTCTTTTTAACATATTTATTAATGATCTGGTAGAAGGGTTGTACAGTAAAATATTAATATTTGCAGATTACACAAAACAATAAACGACAGAATACAGTTGTCAATGGATCTGGATACATTGGGGGCTTGGTTTTATTGGTATTACTGGTAATATTTGCCTTAGTATGCTGAGTTTTGTTCAATAACAGCATGTTAATAATATTTTTTCTCATATAGGGGGTCTGTATTTATTTAAGAGTTTGGTACGGGCTCTGAATATATTTGTGTTGCTATAGAGGGCAGGAATGGCTGCAGAAGTGATGGACCATCGTCAGAGCATCAAACTCTGCATTTTTCAGGAGTAGTCATCAAAACCATCCTTAACGCTTTCCAATCCAATTTGCATCCTGGTTTGCCTAGGAGGCTTACTCTTTTTCTGCCATTATACAATGGCGCTATATGCTGGCTAAAGCCAGTAATGCATGAGGTGACACATTGGAAAGGCTCCAACAGCAGAGAGGCTGGCAATATACAGTAAGAGAACCCCGACGGGCATCTTCCATTATAGGAGCTGTACAGCCTTAAGTCATAATGTCTTCAGACGTCAGACAGTGGATTGGAAAGGGTTAATTGATAAATGGGTGCTACCATTTCCCTTGACAATAAGATTTATAAGCAGCTTATAGCTATGATGATTGGACACTGTCAGACTATATAGGGACACACCCTGGCCAGCTGAGTATGCAGGGAATTGCAACTGGCCATGTGCTTTATAGGTAAAGACTGCAAAAAGGCTGCAGCACTGATTCAGTGCTGCTGCCCCTTCTTTTTTGGCAGTGAGTGTTCCAGGGCTAGCACTTAATTAGATGGAAATATACCATTCATATTACGCAGTTATTATCAATTGTTTTTACATATGACTGCAGGTAAACTTACCGAAGTGCAAAAATTCAACACGCTTTGTTATACAGTCTATAAACGCATACAATGGGTCCGGAAAATTTTTAGACCCTTTCACTGTTTTACATTTTGTTATGTTGTGGCCTTGTGAAAATAAGAAAAAAAAACAACGGAAGAATGACAGAAAATCTACAACTCCAGGTGTGTAAACCTTGGCATGATACCCAAGAAGACTGGGGATTGTCATTGCTGCCAAAGGTGCTTCAACTAACTCATTAGTACAGACTGAATACCTATGTCAATGCAAAGTGTTAGAAATTAGAAATGAGCAAGCACACTCGTCCGAGCTTGATGCTCGTTCGAGCATTAGGGTGTTCGAGATGCTCGTTACTCGAGACGAGCACCACGCGGTACTCGAGTCAATTCCATTTCCTTCCCTGCATGTTTAGCACCATTTTTTAGCCAATAGACATGCAGGGAAGGCATTACCACTTCCTCCTGTGACGTGCCAGCCCTATCCCACCCCCCTGCAGTGAGTGGCTGTTGACATCAAGTGATCGCCGAGTACTTAAAGCGGTTCCGCCCGCGGCTCGCCTCAGACACACACTGGGAGAGATTAGGGAAAGTGCTGCTGCTGCTACAGGGAGAGTGTTAGTGTAGGATCCTGTCCTCAAGAAACCCAACGGTCCTTCTTAGGGCCACATCTGACCGTGTGCATTACTGTTGTGGCTGCTGGGAGCAATTTTACACCAAAAATTTTTTTTTTCATCTAGGGCTGTGCAGGCTATTACAGCTATAGCGTTCTAAGTCTGCAGTCTGTAATACAGAGTGTAAGGAAAGTGGTGCTGAGACAGGAACAGTGGTAGTGTAAGATCCTGTCTACAAGAACCCCATCACTATTGCACAGCTAGGCCTGTTTGCAGCCTTCCATATAATTTTTTTCTGCCTGCAGTTTGCGTTACAATACCGCTGTCAGCCTCCAACTGTACGCCAATAAATCCATAATTTTTTACACCGGTCTGTGTCTGGAGTGAACTTAACGCACAGCGTACGACCACAGTCACTGATAGAGGGAAAGTCATTTACACGCCATGTAGCCTGTATTCTTTTTCAAAATTTTGTTTAAAAAAAGCTCCTTCTTAGGGCTACCTCTGACCGTCTGCATTTTACAGGTTGTCTGGTGAGAGTTGTAGTGCATCACTATTGCACAGCTAGGCCTGTTTGCAGCCTTCCGTATAATTTTTCTCTGCCTGCAGTTTGCGTTACAATACCGCTGTCAGCCTCCAACTGTACGCCAATAATTCCATATTTTTTACACCGGTATGCGTCTGCCGTGAACTTCACGCACAGCGTACGGCCACAATCACTGATAGAGGGAAAGTCATATACACGCTATATAGCCTGTATTCTTTTTCAAAAAAATTAAAATAAAAGCTCCTTCGTTGGGCTACCTCTGACCATCTGCAATTTACTGGGTGTCTGGTGGGAGTTGCAGTGCATCAGTATTGCACAGCTAGGCCTGTTTGCAGCCTTCTGTATTCTTTGTTTCTGCCTGGAGTTAGCGTTACAGTACGGCTCTCAGCGTCTAACTGTCTGCCAATAATTCCAAAATTTCTTACACCCATCTGTGTCTGCAGTGAACTTAACGCACAGCGTACGGCCACAGTCACTGATAGAGGGAAAGTCATATACACGCTATATAGCCTGTATTCTTTTTCAAAAAATTTAAATAAAAGCTCCTTTGTTGGGCTACCTCTGACCGTCTGAAATTTACAGGGTGTCTGGTGGGAGTTGCAGTGCATCACTATTGCACAGCTAGGCCTGTTTGCAGCCTTCCATATAATTTTTTTCTGGCTGCAGTTTGCGTTACAATATGGCTCTCAGCGTCAAACTGTATGCCAATAATTCCATAATTATTTACACCAGTCTGTGTCTGCAGTGAACTTAACGCACAGCGTACGGCCACAGTCACTGATAGAGGGAGAGTCATATATACACTATATAGCCTGTATTCTTTTTCAAAAAGAAAAAAAAATCCATCGTTGGGCTACCTCTGACCGTCTGCAATTTACTGGGTGTCTGGTGAGAGTTACAGTGCATCACTATTGCACAGCTAGGCCTGTTAGCAGCCTTCCGTATTCTTTGTTTCTGCCTGGAGTTAGCGCTACAATACCGCTGTCAGCGTGAAAGTGTACGCAAATAATTCCATAATTATTTACACCACTCTGTGTCTGCTCTATTCGTAATCCACCATGCTGAGGGGTAGGGGTAGGGGTAGGGCTCGAGGACGTGGACGTGGGCAAGGACACTGAGGTCCAAGTGAGGGTGTGGGCACAGGCCGAGTTTCTGGTCCAGGTGAATCGCAGCTGGCTGCTGCGGGATTAGGAGAGAGGCAAGTTTCTGGGGTCCCCAGCTTCATATCACAATTTATGGGTCCACGTGGTAGACCTTTATTACAAACAGAGCAGTGTGAGCAGGTCCTGTCGTGGATGGCAGAAAATGCATCCAGCAATGTATTGACCACCCAGTCTTCTACGCCGTCCACTGCTGCAACTCTGAATCCTCTCGCTGCTGCTCCTTCTTCTTCCCAGCCTCCTCACTTCATGAAAATGACACATTCTGATGAGCAGGCAGACACCCAGGAACTGTTCTCAGGTCCCTGCCTTGATTGGGAAAAAATGGTTCCTCTCTCAGCTGAGGAGTTTGTCGTGACCGATGCCCAACCTTTGGAAAGTTCCAGGGGTCCGGGTGATGAGGCTGGGGACTTCCGGCAACTGTCTCAAGAGCTTTCAGTGGGTGAGGCGGAGGCAAGTGCAGCAGCAGGACAGGTTGGTAGAGGCAGTGGGGTGGCCAGGGGTAGAGGCAGGGCCAGAACGAAGAATCCCCCAACTGTTTCCCAAAGCACCCCCTCATGCTAAGCCACCGTGAAGAGGCCTAGGTGTTCAAAGGTGTGGATGTTTTTCAGTGAGAGCGCGGACAACCGAACAGTGGTGTGCAAAATGTGTCACGTAAAGATCAGCCTGGGAGCCACCACTACCAGCCTCACCACCACCAGTATGCGCAGGCATATGATGGCCAAGCACTGCCTCCG
This sequence comes from Eleutherodactylus coqui, assembly GCF_035609145.1. Lineage (NCBI taxonomy): Eukaryota > Metazoa > Chordata > Amphibia > Anura > Eleutherodactylidae > Eleutherodactylus > Eleutherodactylus coqui. The sequence goes on along the minus strand of NC_089838.1, from coordinate 100,833,362 downwards.
GGTAGCACCACTGCCTCTCACCCTATGCCCCAACCTGCCACTCAGATCCAACCCCCCTCTCAGGACACAGGCACAAGCGCCTCCCGGCCTGCACCCACACCCTCACCTCCGCTGTCCTCGAGCCCATCCAGCAATGTCTCTCAGCACAGCGTCCAGCTGTCACTAGCGCAAGCATTGGAGTGAAAGTGCAAATATGCCACCATGCACACGCACGCTCAAGGTTTAAACGTGCACATTGTAAAATTCATCAGCCTGGAGATGCTACCGTACAGGCTTGTGGAAACGGAGGCTTTCAAAAACATGATGGCGACGGTGGTCCCACGCTACTCAGTCCCAAGTCGCCACTATTTTTCCCGGTGTGCCGTCCCAGCCCTACACCAGCACGTCTCCCGCAACATCAATCGCACCCTCACCAACGCGGTTACTGGGAAGGTCCACTTAACCATGGACACGTGGACAAGTACTGGTGGGCAGGGCCACTGTATCTCCCTGACGGCACATTGGGTGAATTTGGTGGAGGCTGGGACCGAGTCAGAGCCAGGGACCGCACACGTCCTACCCACACTCAGAATAGCGGGTCCTTCCTTGGTTCTGGTATCTGTGGCGGTCTACGCCACCTCCTCTAAACCCTCCCCCTCCTCCTCCTACTACGCAACCTCTACCTCCCAATTAAGAAATGTGAGCAGCACGTCGCCAGCAGTCGGTGTGGGGAGGCACGGCACCACAGTGCTGGGCAAACGTCAGCAGGCCGTGCTGTAACTACTCAGCCTAGGTGACAAGAGGCACACGGCCCCCGAACTGTTGCAGGGTCTGACAGAGCAGACCAACCTCTGGCTTTCGCCGCTGAGCCTTCAACCGGGCATGGTCGTGTGTGACAATGGCCGTAACCTGGTGCCGGCTCTGCAGCTCGGCAGCCTCACACACGTGCCATGCCTGGCCCACGTCTTCAATCTGGTGGTTCAGCGGTTTCTGAAAAACTACTGTGTTTCCCCGAAAATAAGGCACACCCTGAAAATAAGGCACCCCCTGAAATTTGCTGAAGTCCCAAATATAAGGCACCCCCGATAGTAAGGCATAGTAAAGTGTGCAGGCAAGTCAAGAGGCCTGTCCCCTGCTGCCATCCCCGTTGTCTCCTACCTCCAGATGTATAGGTAGATCTGCAGACAGTCTGCTGTTATCCTGTCCCTGCTGTACTGTACGAGTGTGCTGTTGTGAGCTCCCCTTGCTGGCTGGAAAAGTCCATACTATACGTTCTGTTCCTGCTGTACATGTCTTCTGTGATGAGCTCCCCCCGGTGGCCGGAAGCTGCAATACCATCCCTGCTTACAAGTGGTACAGGAACTTCTGTCTGCAGACAGGTACGTTACTTTACAGCCCTTATTTTTTTTTTATGGCTCTATGTGTTAGTCAGGCAACCTGTGAGTGATTCTTAAGGCTGGGTTCTCACAGAGCGTATTTCCAGTGGAAATCTCACAGTTTGGCCACAGCGATAAACAGCGAGATTTCCGCCGGGAAAGCGCTGCTTCAAAACCCACGGCACTCAGCCGCTTGTTTTGAAGCGACCAGGCCGCACGCTTTTCTGTTTCTGTGGCCGGTGAATCCGCACCACAACACCGGCTTCTCCCAGCTTTGCCGTGACAGATTTGCTGTCCCATGTGGACGAGATTTCTGAGAAATTTCGTCCACAAAGCTGGCCAATTGAGGGATTAGCGGCCACAGACGGATTTGCCACGGTGAAATAAGACACCCCCTGAAAATAAGACGTAGCGCATATTTGGGAGCAAAAATTAATATAAGACGCGTCTTATTTTCGGGGAAACAGGGTACCCGCACTTATCTGACCTGCTCGGCATCTGTGCACATTTCCGCAAGTCCACCACGGACACTGCCACCCTTAGGACCCTGCAACATCGGTTTATTCTGCCAGACCACCGACTGCTGTGCGACGTGCCCACACGGTGGAATTCTACGCTGCACATGTTGGCCAGGCTGTATGAGCAGCGTAGAGCAATAGTGGAATACCAACTCCAACATGGGCGGCATAGTGGTAGTCAGCCTCCCCAATTCTTTACCAAGGAGTGGGCCTGGATGGCAGACATGTGCCACGTCCTCAGAAACTTTGAGGAGTCCACCCAGATGGTGAGCGGCGACGCTGCAATCATTAGCGTTACCATTCCTCTGCTATGCCTGCTGAGAAGTTCACTGCAAGGCAAAAAGGCAGACGCTTTGCGGTTGGAACAGGAGACGGGTGATGACAGTATGTCGCTTGATAGCCAGACCACCCTCATGTCTATATCTGAGCGCGTTTTGGAGGATGGGGAGGAGCAGGAGGAGGAGCAGGAGGAGGAGCAGGAGGAGGGGGAAGAGACAGCTGGGCACACTGCAGATGGTACCCATGCTGCTTGCGCCTCATCTGTTCAGCGTGTATAGACTGTGGAAGAGGAGGAGGATCCTGAAAGTCATCTTGCTAGCGAGGGCAGCCATGTCTTGCATACTGGCACCCTGGCACACATGGCTGACTTCATGTTAGGATGCCTTTCTCGTGACCCTCGCGTTAGACACATTCTGGCCAACACGGATTACTGGGTGTACACCCTTCTCGACCCACTCTCATTCCAGAAGAGGAAAGGGGTATGAGAGTGATGCAATACCACAGGGCCCTGGTGGACAAAGTGATGCTAAACTTCCCATCTGACAGTGCTAGCGGCAGAAGGCGCAGTTCCGAGGGCCAAGTAGCAGGGGAGGCGCGGAGATCAGGCAGCATGTTCAGCGCAGGCAGGGGAACACTCTCCAAGGCCTTTGCCAGCTTTATGGCTCCCCAGCAAGACTGCATCACCACTCCCCAGTCAAGGCTGAGTCGGAAGGAGCACTATAGAAATATGGTGAGGGAGTACATAGCCGATTGTACCACCGTCCTCCGTGATGCCTCCCTACAACTATTGGGTGTCAAAGCTGGACACATGGCACGAACTTGCGCTGTATGCCCTGGAAGTGCTGGCCTGCCCTGCCGCTAGCGTCTTGTCAGAGAGGGTGTTTAGTGCCACTGGGGGAATAATCACGGACAAGCGTACCTGCCTGTCAACTGCCAGTGCTGACATGCTTACACTCATAAAGATGAACAAAGCCTGGATTTCCCCAGACTTCTCTTCTCCACCGGCGGAGAGCAGCGGAACCTAAAGATTCTTTTCGCTGCAACCGCAGATAAAAGCACTCTTCTCAATCACCGGAAAAATCGGGCATTTAGCTTTGTCAATCTGTCTCTGATATTAGTCCTCCTCCTGCTACTCCACCTCCAGAAACAACATGTCATCGTGCTGAACTGCCAATGTTTCTGTGGCCCAAAAGGCTCATCTAGCAATGTTTTTACAATTTTTAAAAGTTTCAAAAGTACTGATACTTTAACATGAACCAATTTTTTTCAACAGGGCTGCCTCCAGGCTCTGTTACAAATTAAGCAACAGCGAGCTGTATCTTTCCAAAAATATTTATGGGTTTCACCTGCCCTGTCGGTTGATAAATTTTTGAGAGGTACACTTGTACTCTTGGTACCCTAATTTTTCGGGCCCACGCCTACACTCTTATCCAACTAATTTGTACGGCCTTTGCCTACACTCATGGTACCCCAATGTTTCAGAGGTTGGCCTATACTATTACTACAGAAATTTTACTGGGGTCTGCCTGCCAATACCTCTGCTACAAGATTGTTACAGGGGTCTGCCTATATTTTTGCCACGTAAATGTTACAGGGGTCTGCCTATACTGCTACTACAAAAATGTTACAGGGGTCTTCCTATACTTCTGCCACGTAAATGTTACAGAGGTCTGCCTACACTTCTGCTACAAGAATGTTACTGGGGTCTGCCTATACTTCTGCTACATAAATGTTACAGTGGTCTGCCCATACTGCTGCTCCATAAATGTTACAGGGGTCTGCCTATACTGCTGACACTTAAATGTTACAGGGGTCTGCCTATACTTCTGTTACAAGAATGTTACAGGGGTCTGCGTACGCATGGACGAACAAAACAACCACACAAAAACACAAAGGTCGCCTCTTCCTTATCTCAGGAAACTTATGGAGGCTAGAAAAATCAATATTGATAAAGGACTACTAATGTTATGTCCTCTATTTTTTATTTATATCACATAGGAGGTAAGAGGAAGGCTCTATCTGCTGTAGGGCGCCTGTAAGTATAATGCCCCCCGCAGAGTATTTTAGGTAGGGAACCTCTTCCTAACAAAAATTCGCCCCTCTGTGATTACAGTATAGCGCTTAGCGCATGACGAGGTGGTTCAAATAGGAGAAACTCCAAGAGAACTAGACCCTTATGCGCAAGAATTACGGCGCAGACCAGGGTTATTCAATTGCAGTATGCTCGGCTCAACGCGTTTCCCCACACGAATGTGGTTCATCAGGAGCACAAATATTTTGAAGAAAGAATGATAAATCAGGATGATAACTGATTCTGCTTTTTGTTGTTTTTTCGTGATAAATAGATATTTTAAAATATTAGAACAGGAACTATTTGCTGTTCATGAGCTGCTGACTCTTGAAACTGGCTGCATCATCTGCAGCTAATACACCAAATAATCATCAAAAAAATCTCTAGGGCTTATTAGCCTTTTTGGGGCTGTTGCATTTATCTCTGCAACAACCATTTGCTGCTCATGAGCTGCTGACTCTTGAAATTGGCTGCACCATCTGCAGCTAATACACCAAATAAGGGTCAAAAAATCTCTAGGGCTTATTAGCCTTTTTGGGGCTGTTGCATTTATCTCTGCAACAACCATTTGTCTGCCTATACTTCTACTACAGAAATGGTGCTGGGTTCTGCCTATACTGTTGCTACAGAACTGATACTGGGGTCTGCCTATACTTCTGCTACATAAATGTTACTAGGGTCTGCCTATAATTCTGCCATGTAAATGTTACAGGGGTCTGCCTATACTGCTGCTACAAGAATGTTACTGGGGTCTGCCTATACTTCTGTCACGTAAACGTTACAGGGGTCTGCCTATATTTTTGCCACGTAAATGTTACAGGGGTCTGCCTATACTGCTACTACAAAAATGTTACAGGGGTCTTCCTATACTTCTGCCACGTAAATGTTACAGAGGTCTGCCTACACTTCTGCTACAAGAATGTTACTGGGGTCTGCCTATACTTCTGCTACATAAATGTTACAGTGGTCTGCCCATACTGCTGCTCCATAAATGTTACAGGGGTCTGCCTATACTGCTGACACTTAAATGTTACAGGGGTCTGCCTATACTTCTGTTACAAGAATGTTACAGGGGTCTGCGTATACTGCTGCTACTTAAATGTTACAGGGGTCTGCCTATACTTCTGTTACAAAAATGTTACTCGGGTCTGCCTTACTGCTGCCACGTACATGTTATATGGGGTCTACCTATACTGCTGCCAGTATAGTTACAAGAATGTTACTGGGGTCTGCCTATACTGCTGCTACAAGAATGCTACTGGGGTCTGCCTATACTGCTGCCACGTAAATGTTACAAGGGTCTGCCTATACTTCTACTACAGAAATGGTGCTGGGTTCTGCCTATACTGTTGCTACAGAACTGATACTGGGGTCTGCCTATACTTCTGCTACATAAATGTTACTAGGGTCTGCCTATAATTCTGCCATGTAAATGTTACAGGGGTCTGCCTATACTGCTGCTACAAGAATGTTACTGGGGTCTGCCTATACTTCTGTCACGTAAACGTTACAGGGGTCTGCCTATATTTTTGCCACGTAAATGTTACAGGGGTCTGCCTATACTGCTACTACAAAAATGTTACAGGGGTCTTCCTATACTTCTGCCACGTAAATGTTACAGAGGTCTGCCTACACTTCTGCTACAAGAATGTTACTGGGGTCTGCCTATACTTCTGCTACATAAATGTTACAGTGGTCTGCCCATACTGCTGCTCCATAAATGTTACAGGGGTCTGCCTATACTGCTGACACTTAAATGTTACAGGGGTCTGCCTATACTTCTGTTACAAGAATGTTACAGGGGTCTGCGTATACTGCTGCTACTTAAATGTTACAGGGGTCTGCCTATACTTCTGTTACAAAAATGTTACTCGGGTCTGCCTTACTGCTGCCACGTACATGTTATATGGGGTCTACCTATACTGCTGCCAGTATAGTTACAAGAATGTTATTGGGGTCTGCCTATACTGCTGCTACAAGAATGCTACTGGGGTCTGCCTATACTGCTGCCACGTAAATGTTACAAGGGTCTGCCTATACTTCTACTACAGAAATGGTGCTGGGTTCTGCCTATATTGTTGCTACAGAACTGATACTGGGGTCTGCCTATACTTCTGCTACATAAATGTTACTAGGGTCTGCCTATAATTCTGCCATGTAAATGTTACAGGGGTCTGCCTATACTGCTGCTACAAGAATGTTACTGGGGTCTGCCTATACTTCTGTCACGTAAACGTTACAGGGGTCTGCCTATATTTTTGCCACGTAAATATTACAGGGGTCTGCCTATACTGCTACTACAAAAATGTTACAGGGGTCTTCCTATACTTCTGCCACGTAAATGTTACAGAGGTCTGCCTACACTTCTGCTACAAGAATGTTACTGGGGTCTGCCTATACTTCTGCTACATAAATGTTACAGTGGTCTGCCCATACTGCTGCTCCATAAATGTTACAGGGGTCTGCCTATACTGCTGACACTTAAATGTTACAGGGGTCTGCCTATACTTCTGTTACAAGAATGTTACAGGGGTCTGCGTATACTGCTGCTACTTAAATGTTACAGGGGTCTGCCTATACTTCTGTTACAAAAATGTTACTCGGGTCTGCCTTACTGCTGCCACGTACATGTTATATGGGGTCTACCTATACTGCTGCCAGTATAGTTACAAGAATGTTACTGGGGTCTGCCTATACTGCTGCTACAAGAATGCTACTGGGGTCTGCCTATACTGCTGCCACGTAAATGTTACAAGGGTCTGCCTATACTTCTACTACAGAAATGGTGCTGGGTTCTGCCTATACTGTTGCTACAGAACTGATACTGGGGTCTGCCTATACTTCTGCTACATAAATGTTACTAGGGTCTGCCTATAATTCTGCCATGTAAATGTTACAGGGGTCTGCCTATACTGCTGCTACAAGAATGTTACTGGGGTCTGCCTATACTTCTGTCACGTAAACGTTACAGGGGTCTGCCTATATTTTTGCCACGTAAATGTTACAGGGGTCTGCCTATACTGCTACTACAAAAATGTTACAGGGGTCTTCCTATACTTCTGCCACGTAAATGTTACAGAGGTCTGCCTACACTTCTGCTACAAGAATGTTACTGGGGTCTGCCTATACTTCTGCTACATAAATGTTACAGTGGTCTGCCCATACTGCTGCTCCATAAATGTTACAGGGGTCTGCCTATACTGCTGACACTTAAATGTTACAGGGGTCTGCCTATACTTCTGTTACAAGAATGTTACAGGGGTCTGCGTATACTGCTGCTACTTAAATGTTACAGGGGTCTGCCTATACTTCTGTTACAAAAATGTTACTCGGGTCTGCCTTACTGCTGCCACGTACATGTTATATGGGGTCTACCTATACTGCTGCCAGTATAGTTACAAGAATGTTACTGGGGTCTGCCTATACTGCTGCTACAAGAATGCTACTGGGGTCTGCCTATACTGCTGCCACGTAAATGTTACAAGGGTCTGCCTATACTTCTACTACAGAAATGGTGCTGGGTTCTGCCTATACTGTTGCTACAGAACTGATACTGGGGTCTGCCTATACTTCTGCTACATAAATGTTACTAGGGTCTGCCTATAATTCTGCCATGTAAATGTTACAGGGGTCTGCTATACTGCTGCTACAAGAATGTTACTGGGGTCTGCCTATACTTCTGTCACGTAAACGTTACAGGGGTCTGCCTATATTTTTGCCACGTAAATGTTACAGGGGTCTGCCTATACTGCTACTACAAAAATGTTACAGGGGTCTTCCTATACTTCTGCCACGTAAATGTTACAGAGGTCTGCCTACACTTCTGCTACAAGAATGTTACTGGGGTCTGCCTATACTTCTGCTACATAAATGTTACAGTGGTCTGCCCATACTGCTGCTCCATAAATGTTACAGGGGTCTGCCTATACTGCTGACACTTAAATGTTACAGGGGTCTGCCTATACTTCTGTTACAAGAATGTTACAGGGGTCTGCGTATACTGCTGCTACTTAAATGTTACAGGGGTCTGCCTATACTTCTGTTACAAAAATGTTACTCGGGTCTGCCTTACTGCTGCCACGTACATGTTATATGGGGTCTACCTATACTGCTGCCAGTATAGTTACAAGAATGTTACTGGGGTCTGCCTATACTGCTGCTACAAGAATGCTACTGGGGTCTGCCTATACTGCTGCCACGTAAATGTTACAAGGGTCTGCCTATACTTCTACTACAGAAATGGTGCTGGGTTCTGCCTATACTGTTGCTACAGAACTGATACTGGGGTCTGCCTATACTTCTGCTACATAAATGTTACTAGGGTCTGCCTATAATTCTGCCATGTAAATGTTACAGGGGTCTGCCTATACTGCTGCTACAAGAATGTTACTGGGGTCTGCCTATACTTCTGTCACGTAAACGTTACAGGGGTCTGCCTATACTGCTGCTCCATAAATGTTACAGGGGTCTGCCTATACTGCTGCCACTTAAATGTTACAGGGATCTGCCTATACTTCTGCTACAAGAATGTTACTGGGGTCTGCCTATACTGCTGCCACGTAAATGTAACAGGGGTCTGCCTATACTTCTGCCACGTAAATGTTACAGGGGTCTGCCTATACTTCTGCCACGTAAATGTTACAGGGGTCTGCCTATACTTCTGCAACGTAAATGTTACAGGGGTCTGCCAATACTTCTGCTACAATAATGTTACAGGGTTCTGCCTATACTTCTGCCACGTAAATGTTACAGGGGTCTGCCTATACTTCTGCCACGTAAATGTTACAGGGGTCTGCCTATACTTCTACTACAGAAATGGTGCTGGGGTCTGCCTATACTGCTGCTACGAGAAAGTTACTGGGGTCTGCCTATACTACTGCCATGTAAATGTTACAGGAGTCTGCCTATACTGCTGCTACATAAATGTTACAGGGGTCTGCCAATAATTCTGCCACGTAAATGTTACAGGGGTCTGCCTATACTTCTGCTACAGAAATGTTACAGGGGTCTGCCTATACTGCTGCCACTTAAATGTTACAGGGGTCTGCCTATACTTGTACAGAAATGGTACTACTGGGGTCTGCCTTTACTCATGCTACCGAAATGTTACAGGGGTCTGCCTATACTCCTTCTACCAAAATGTTACAGGCGTCTGCCTTTACTTCTACTAAAGAAATAGTACTGGGGTCTGCCTATACTACTGCAACCGAAATGTTACTGGGGTCTGCTTATACCTTTTCTACTGGAAAGTTACAGGGGTCTGTTTATACTATGGGTGCACACAGACTTCCCATCGCAGTGTTTTACCTATCTGGCCCAAAACCCTGACTGACTAGGGCATAAATGTGGGTTGAGGCCAATATGTATTTTCTCTCGTGTTACCCCAGTTATCTGTGAAACTCGTTTGGGCCACTGAAGAGGAGTGTTACTGCCTTAATGAGATGTTCACAGCTGTACTAGCATCGGAGTCCGCTCTATGCCCGCGTTTGCTGAGTGTGTGCGCAGTGGCCTATGTCCTCGGCGGAGTGAAAGTCTGCCATGTTTGGGCACTGTAATTGCTTCATGTTTATTACTTTCTTTTGGTTCCTTCTGCTCGCCCATGCTGTGGGTGCACAGAGACTTCCCATTGCGATGTTTTACCTGTCTGGTACAAAGTCACTGACTGACTTGAGTAGGGTGCAGAGTGCAGATGGCTTTCCCCTTGCGGTGTCAGTTGAGCTATCCGACACCAACACAGAATGCATAGTGTGAGGGGACCCAGATTGCTCATTGCTATGTAACTCGCGGCACCTTGGGTACCACAGTGTGTTTGCTGGAACCAAGCCGTACCAAGGGCCTGCTCACATACTTACCACACAGGCTACAGTGGGTCCTGGTCATGGTTTTTTGGCCTTGTAAGGACACCTCCTCCTCCTGCTTGGGGTCAGGGGATCAGCACCGGGCATCATGTATTTTCTCTTGTGTTACCACAGTTATCTGATACACTGGTTTGGGCCAAAGAAGAGGAGCGTTACTGCATTAATGAGACATTCAATGCTGTGCTAGCATCGAAGTCCGCTTCATGCCCGCGATTGCTGAGGGTGTGGGCCAAGGCCTATGTCTCGGCGGAACTGCAACTGCACCAGGTTGAGCCTGTGGAACTTTTTCCTGGCTAATCCAGTCATTGGAGCCGTGAAAGAAAATGTAACTGATTTACTGAGCCCATCGCAGATGAACTAGCATCGAAGTCCGCTTCATGCCTACGATTGCTAAAGCTGTTGGTCGAGGCCTATGTCTCGGGGGAACTGCAACTGCGCCAGGTTGGGCCCGTGGAACTTTTTCCTGGCTAATGTAGTCATTGGAGCGGTGAAAGAAAACGTAACTAATTTACTGAGCCTGTCGCAGATGAACTAGCATCGAAGTCCGCTTCATGCCTACGATTGCTGAAGCTGTTGGCCAAGGCCTATGTCCCGGGGGAACTGCAACTGCGCCAGGTTGGGTCTGTGGAACTTTTTCCTGGCTAATGCAGTTATTGGAGCGGTGAAAGAAAACGTAACTGATTTACTGAGCCCGTCGCAGATGAACTAGTATCGAAGTCCGCTTCATGCCTACGATTGCTGAAGCTGTTGGCCGAGGCCTATGTCCCGGGGGAACTGCAACTGCGCCAGGTTGGGCCTGTGGAACTTTTTCCTGGCTAATCCAGTCATTGGAGCGGTGAAAGAAAACGTAACTGATTTACTGAGCCCATCGCAGATGAACTAGCATCGAAGTCCGCTTAATGCCTGAGTTTGCTGAGGGTGTGGGCTGAGGCCTATGTCCTGGGGGAACTGCAACTGCGCCAGGTTGGGCCTGTGGAACTTTTTCCTGGCTAATGCAGTCATTGGAGCAGTGAAAGAAAACGTAACTGATTTACTGAGCCCGTCGCAGATGATCTAGCATCGAAGTCCGCTTCATGCCTACGATTGCTGAAGCTGTTGGCCGAGGCCTATGTCCCGGGGGAACTGCAACAGCGCCAGGTTGAGCCTGTGGAACTTTTTCCTGGCTAATCCAGTCATTGGAGCGGTGAAAGAAAACGTAACTGATTTACTGAGCCCATCGCAGATGAACTAGCATCGAAGTCCGCTTCATGCCTGAGTTTGCTGAGGGTGTGGACTGAGGCCTATGTCCTGGGGGAACTGCAACTGCGCCAGGTTGAGCCTGTGGAACTTTTTCCTGGCTAATGCAGTCATTGGAGCCGTGAAAGAAAATGTAACTGATTTACTGAGCCCATCGCAGATGAACTAGCATCGAAGTCCGCTTCATGCCTACGATTGCTAAAGCTGTTGGTCGAGGCCTATGTCTCGGGGGAACTGCAACTGCGCCAGGTTGGGCCCGTGGAACTTTTTCCTGGCTAATGTAGTCATTGGAGCGGTGAAAGAAAACGTAACTAATTTACTGAGCCCGTCGCAGATGAACTAGCATCGAAGTCCGCTTCATGCCTACGATTGCTGAAGCTGTTGGCCAAGGCCTATGTCCCGGGGGAACTGCAACTGCGCCAGGTTGGGTCTGTGGAACTTTTTCCTGGCTAATGCAGTTATTGGAGCGGTGAAAGAAAACGTAACTGATTTACTGAGCCCGTCGCAGATGAACTAGTATCGAAGTCCGCTTCATGCCTACGATTGCTGAAGCTGTTGGCCGAGGCCTATGTCCCGGGGGAACTGCAACTGCGCCAGGTTGGGCCTGTGGAACTTTTTCCTGGCTAATCCAGTCATTGGAGCAGTGAAAGAAAACGTAACTGATTTACTGAGCCCGTCACAGATGAACTAGCATCGAAGTCTGCTTCATGCCTACAATTGCTGAAGCTGTTGGCCGAGGCATATGTCCCGGGGGAACTGCAACTGCGCCAGGTTGGGCCTATGGAACTTTTTCCTGCCTAATGCAGTCATTGGAGTGGTGAAAGAAAACGTAACTGATTTACTGAGCCCGTCGCAAATGAACTAGCATCGAAGTCCGCTTCATGCCTACGATTGCTGAAGCTGCTGGCCGAGGCCTATGTCCCGGGGGAAGTGCAACTGCGCCAGGTTGGGCCTGTGGGACGTCAGAAAAAAATCCGCGCTCAATTTGGAGTGAACTGAGGATAGCTTCACATATAAGAAATGGTTTGGTATAACACTTACTTGGAAGGAGGGGGGTATGATGCACAAATGCCCCCTCCTCAGAGTGCCTTCCACAGGATATAGAACTATGTTCCAGGGTACTTGTCACAGAGACGGAAAAAGTCTATAGACTAAATTATTTGGCCCTTATCACAGTTATAGACTAAAATGTATATACTTTAATGGAAATTTAACTTAAAAACATGAATGGGCTCACACACATGCGTATCGCATGGACGAACAAAACAACCACACAAAAACACAAAGGTCGCCTCTTCCTTATCTCAGGAAACTTATGGAGGCTAGAAAAATCAATATTGATAAAGGACTACTAATGTTATGTCCTCTATTTTTTATTTATATCACATAGGAGGTAAGAGGAAGGCTCTATCTGCTGTAGGGCGCCTGTAAGTATAATGCCCCCCGCAGAGTATTTTAGGTAGGGAACCTCTTCCTAACAAAAATTCGCCCCTCTGTGATTACAGTATAGCGCTTAGCGCATGACGAGATGGTTCAAATAGGAGAAACTCCAAGAGAACTAGACCCTTATGCGCAAGAATTACGGCGCAGACCAGGGTTATTCAATTGCAGTATGCTCGGCTCAACGCGTTTCCCCACACGAATGTGGTTCATCAGGAGCACAAATATTTTGAAGAAAGAATGATAAATCAGGATGATAACTGATTCTGCTTTTTGTTGTTTTTTCGTGATAAATAGATATTTTAAAATATTAGAACAGGAACTATTTGCTGTTCATGAGCTGCTGACTCTTGAAACTGGCTGCATCATCTGCAGCTAATACACCAAATAATCATCAAAAAAATCTCTAGGGCTTATTAGCCTTTTTGGGGCTGTTGCATTTATCTCTGCAACAACCATTTGCTGCTCATGAGCTGCTGACTCTTGAAATTGGCTGCACCATCTGCAGCTAATACACCAAATAAGGGTCAAAAAATCTCTAGGGCTTATTAGCCTTTTTGGGGCTGTTGCATTTATCTCTGCAACAACCATTTGTCTGCCTATACTTCTACTACAGAAATGGTGCTGGGTTCTGCCTATACTGTTGCTACAGAACTGATACTGGGGTCTGCCTATACTTCTGCTACATAAATGTTACTAGGGTCTGCCTATAATTCTGCCATGTAAATGTTACAGGGGTCTGCCTATACTGCTGCTACAAGAATGTTACTGGGGTCTGCCTATACTTCTGTCACGTAAACGTTACAGGGGTCTGCCTATATTTTTGCCACGTAAATGTTACAGGGGTCTGCCTATACTGCTACTACAAAAATGTTACAGGGGTCTTCCTATACTTCTGCCACGTAAATGTTACAGAGGTCTGCCTACACTTCTGCTACAAGAATGTTACTGGGGTCTGCCTATACTTCTGCTACATAAATGTTACAGTGGTCTGCCCATACTGCTGCTCCATAAATGTTACAGGGGTCTGCCTATACTGCTGACACTTAAATGTTACAGGGGTCTGCCTATACTTCTGTTACAAGAATGTTACAGGGGTCTGCGTATACTGCTGCTACTTAAATGTTACAGGGGTCTGCCTATACTTCTGTTACAAAAATGTTACTCGGGTCTGCCTTACTGCTGCCACGTACATGTTATATGGGGTCTACCTATACTGCTGCCAGTATAGTTACAAGAATGTTACTGGGGTCTGCCTATACTGCTGCTACAAGAATGCTACTGGGGTCTGCCTATACTGCTGCCACGTAAATGTTACAAGGGTCTGCCTATACTTCTACTACAGAAATGGTGCTGGGTTCTGCCTATACTGTTGCTACAGAACTGATACTGGGGTCTGCCTATACTTCTGCTACATAAATGTTACTAGGGTCTGCCTATAATTCTGCCATGTAAATGTTACAGGGGTCTGCCTATACTGCTGCTACAAGAATGTTACTGGGGTCTGCCTATACTTCTGTCACGTAAACGTTACAGGGGTCTGCCTATATTTTTGCCACGTAAATGTTACAGGGGTCTGCCTATACTGCTACTACAAAAATGTTACAGGGGTCTTCCTATACTTCTGCCACGTAAATGTTACAGAGGTCTGCCTACACTTCTGCAACAAAAAGGTTACTGGGGTCTGCCTATACTTCTGCTACATAAATGTTACAATGGTCTGCCCATACTGCTGCTCCATAAATGTTACAGGGGTCTGCCTATACTGCTGACACTTAAATGTTACAGGGGTCTGCCTATACTTCTGTTACAAGAATGTTACAGGGGTCTGCGTATACTGCTGCTACTTAAATGTTACAGGGGTCTGCCTATACTTCTGTTACAAAAATGTTACTCGGGTCTGCCTTACTGCTGCCACGTACATGTTATATGGGGTCTACCTATACTGCTGCCAGTATAGTTACAAGAATGTTACTGGGGTCTGCCTATACTGCTGCTACAAGAATGCTACTGGGGTCTGCCTATACTGCTGCCACGTAAATGTTACAAGGGTCTGCCTATACTTCTACTACAGAAATGGTGCTGGGTTCTGCCTATACTGTTGCTACAGAACTGATACTGGGGTCTGCCTATACTTCTGCTACATAAATGTTACTAGGGTCTGCCTATAATTCTGCCATGTAAATGTTACAGGGGTCTGCCTATACTGCTGCTACAAGAATGTTACTGGGGTCTGCCTATACTTCTGTCACGTAAACGTTACAGGGGTCTGCCTATACTGCTGCTCCATAAATGTTACAGGGGTCTGCCTATACTGCTGCCACTTAAATGTTACAGGGATCTGCCTATACTTCTGCTTCAAGAATGTTACTGGGGTCTGCCTATACTGCTGCCACGTAAATGTAACAGGGGTCTGCCTATACTTCTGCCACGTAAATGTTACAGGGGTCTGCCTATACTTCTGCCACGTAAATGTTACAGGGGTCTGCCTATACTTCTGCAACGTAAATGTTACAGGGGTCTGCCAATACTTCTGCTACAATAATGTTACAGGGTTCTGCCTATACTTCTGCCACGTAAATGTTACAGGGGTCTGCCTATACTTCTGCCACGTAAATGTTACTGGGGTCTGCCTATACTTCTACTACAGAAATGGTGCTGGGGTCTGCCTATACTGCTGCTACGAGAAAGTTACTGGGGTCTGCCTATACTACTGCCATGTAAATGTTACAGGAGTCTGCCTATACTGCTGCTACATAAATGTTACAGGGGTCTGCCAATAATTCTGCCACGTAAATGTTACAGGGGTCTGCCTATACTTCTGCTACAGA
Organism: Eleutherodactylus coqui; assembly: GCF_035609145.1. Classification (NCBI taxonomy): domain Eukaryota; kingdom Metazoa; phylum Chordata; class Amphibia; order Anura; family Eleutherodactylidae; genus Eleutherodactylus; species Eleutherodactylus coqui. The sequence goes on along the minus strand of NC_089838.1, from coordinate 100,817,774 downwards.
AATGTTACAGGGGTCTGCCTATACTGCTGCCACTTAAATGTTACAGGGGTCTGCCTATACTTGTACAGAAATGGTACTACTGGGGTCTGCCTTTACTCATGCTACCGAAATGTTACAGGGGTCTGCCTATACTCCTTCTACCAAAATGTTACAGGCGTCTGCCTTTACTTCTACTAAAGAAATAGTACTGGGGTCTGCCTATACTACTGCAACCGAAATGTTACTGGGGTCTGCTTATACCTTTTCTACTGGAAAGTTACAGGGGTCTGTTTATACTATGGGTGCACACAGACTTCCCATCGCAGTGTTTTACCTATCTGGCCCAAAACCCTGACTGACTAGGGCATAAATGTGGGTTGAGGCCAATATGTATTTTCTCTCGTGTTACCCCAGTTATCTGTGAAACTCGTTTGGGCCACTGAAGAGGAGTGTTACTGCCTTAATGAGATGTTCACAGCTGTACTAGCATCGGAGTCCGCTCTATGCCCGCGTTTGCTGAGTGTGTGCGCAGTGGCCTATGTCCTCGGCGGAGTGAAAGTCTGCCATGTTTGGGCACTGTAATTGCTTCATGTTTATTACTTTCTTTTGGTTCCTTCTGCTCGCCCATGCTGTGGGTGCACAGAGACTTCCCATTGCGATGTTTTACCTGTCTGGTACAAAGTCACTGACTGACTTGAGTAGGGTGCAGAGTGCAGATGGCTTTCCCCTTGCGGTGTCAGTTGAGCTATCCGACACCAACACAGAATGCATAGTGTGAGGGGACCCAGATTGCTCATTGCTATGTAACTCGCGGCACCTTGGGTACCACAGTGTGTTTGCTGGAACCAAGCCGTACCAAGGGCCTGCTCACATACTTACCACACAGGCTACAGTGGGTCCTGGTCATGGTTTTTTGGCCTTGTAAGGACACCTCCTCCTCCTGCTTGGGGTCAGGGGATCAGCACCGGGCATCATGTATTTTCTCTTGTGTTACCACAGTTATCTGATACACTGGTTTGGGCCAAAGAAGAGGAGCGTTACTGCATTAATGAGACATTCAATGCTGTGCTAGCATCGAAGTCCGCTTCATGCCCGCGATTGCTGAGGGTGTGGGCCAAGGCCTATGTCTCGGCGGAACTGCAACTGCACCAGGTTGAGCCTGTGGAACTTTTTCCTGGCTAATCCAGTCATTGGAGCGGTGAAAGAAAACGTAACTGATTTACTGAGCCCATCGCAGATGAACTAGCATCGAAGTCCGCTTAATGCCTGAGTTTGCTGAGGGTGTGGGCTGAGGCCTATGTCCTGGGGGAACTGCAACTGCGCCAGGTTGGGCCTGTGGAACTTTTTCCTGGCTAATGCAGTCATTGGAGCAGTGAAAGAAAACGTAACTAATTTACTGAGCCCGTCGCAGATGATCTAGCATCGAAGTCCGCTTCATGCCTACGATTGCTGAAGCTGTTGGCCGAGGCCTATGTCCCGAGGGAACTGCAACAGCGCCAGGTTGAGCCTGTGGAACTTTTTCCTGGCTAATCCAGTCATTGGAGCGGTGAAAGAAAACGTAACTGATTTACTGAGCCCATCGCAGATGAACTAGCATCGAAGTCCGCTTCATGCCTGAGTTTGCTGAGGGTGTGGACTGAGGCCTATGTCCTGGGGGAACTGCAACTGCGCCAGGTTGAGCCTGTGGAACTTTTTCCTGGCTAATGCAGTCATTGGAGCCGTGAAAGAAAATGTAACTGATTTACTGAGCCCATCGCAGATGAACTAGCATCGAAGTCCGCTTCATGCCTACGATTGCTAAAGCTGTTGGTCGAGGCCTATGTCTCGGGGGAACTGCAACTGCGCCAGGTTGGGCCCGTGGAACTTTTTCCTGGCTAATGTAGTCATTGGAGCGGTGAAAGAAAACGTAACTAATTTACTGAGCCCGTCGCAGATGAACTAGCATCGAAGTCCGCTTCATGCCTACGATTGCTGAAGCTGTTGGCCAAGGCCTATGTCCCGGGGGAACTGCAACTGCGCCAGGTTGGGTCTGTGGAACTTTTTCCTGGCTAATGCAGTTATTGGAGCGGTGAAAGAAAACGTAACTGATTTACTGAGCCCGTCGCAGATGAACTAGTATCGAAGTCTGCTTCATGCCTACGATTGCTGAAGCTGTTGGCCGAGGCCTATGTCCCGGGGGAACTGCAACTGCGCCAGGTTGGGCCTGTGGAACTTTTTCCTGGCTAATCCAGTCATTGGAGCAGTGAAAGAAAACGTAACTGATTTACTGAGCCCGTCGCAAATGAACTAGCATCGAAGTCCGCTTCATGCCTACGATTGCTGAAGCTGCTGGCCGAGGCCTATGTCCCGGGGGAAGTGCAACTGCGCCAGGTTGGGCCTGTGGGACGTCAGAAAAAAATCCGCGCTCAATTTGGAGTGAACTGAGGATAGCTTCACATATAAGAAATGGTTTGGTATAACACTTACTTGGAAGGAGGGGGGTATGATGCACAAATGCCCCCTCCTCAGAGTGCCTTCCACAGGATATAGAACTATGTTCCAGGGTACTTGTCACAGAGACGGAAAAAGTCTATAGACTAAATTATTTGGCCCTTATCACAGTTATAGACTAAAATGTATATACTTTAATGGAAATTTAACTTAAAAACATGAATGGGCTCACACACATGCGTATCGCATGGACGAACAAAACAACCACACAAAAACACAAAGGTCGCCTCTTCCTTATCTCAGGAAACTTATGGAGGCTAGAAAAATCAATATTGATAAAGGACTACTAATGTTATGTCCTCTATTTTTTATTTATATCACATAGGAGGTAAGAGGAAGGCTCTATCTGCTGTAGGGCGCCTGTAAGTATAATGCCCCCCGCAGAGTATTTTAGGTAGGGAACCTCTTCCTAACAAAAATTCGCCCCTCTGTGATTACAGTATAGCGCTTAGCGCATGACGAGATGGTTCAAATAGGAGAAACTCCAAGAGAACTAGACCCTTATGCGCAAGAATTACGGCGCAGACCAGGGTTATTCAATTGCAGTATGCTCGGCTCAACGCGTTTCCCCACACGAATGTGGTTCATCAGGAGCACAAATATTTTGAAGAAAGAATGATAAATCAGGATGATAACTGATTCTGCTTTTTGTTGTTTTTTCGTGATAAATAGATATTTTAAAATATTAGAACAGGAACTATTTGCTGTTCATGAGCTGCTGACTCTTGAAACTGGCTGCATCATCTGCAGCTAATACACCAAATAATCATCAAAAAAATCTCTAGGGCTTATTAGCCTTTTTGGGGCTGTTGCATTTATCTCTGCAACAACCATTTGCTGCTCATGAGCTGCTGACTCTTGAAATTGGCTGCACCATCTGCAGCTAATACACCAAATAAGGGTCAAAAAATCTCTAGGGCTTATTAGCCTTTTTGGGGCTGTTGCATTTATCTCTGCAACAACCATTTGCTGCTCATGAGCTGCTGACTCTTGAAATTGGCTGCACCATCTGCAGCTAATACACCAAATAAGGGTCAAAAAATCTCTAGGGCTTATTAGCCTTTTTGGGGCTGTTGCATTTATCTCTGCAACAACTATTTGCTGTTCATGAGCTGCTGACTCTTGAAACTGGCTGCACCATCTGCAGCTAATACACCAAATAAGGGTCAAAAAATCTCTAGGGCTTATTAGCCTTTTTGGGGCTGTTGCATTTATCTCTGCAACAACTTCTTTTGCCTGCGGCAATCAATACCTAGTTCTGGGCAAGATCTACTTGTGGGCTTTTTGTGGTGAATCGCATTCAGCCCTAGCTGTACTGTTATTTGTCACTATAGCTATCCATTGTGTGGATTTCCCAAGAACTTGGCTATAGAGACACGCCATGGCGATTTAGTGCTCGAAATTGTCCTGAATAAATCAGATGCTGTGATCCAGTCTATATATGATCGAGCACATAAATTGCGCTTTCCCAAGCCACCCTGTTCTAATATTTTAAAATATCTATTTATCACGAAAAAACAACAAAAAGCAGAATCAGTTATCATCCTGATTTATCATTCTTTCTTCAAAATATTTGTGCTCCTGATGAACCACATTCGTGTGGGGAAACGCGTTGAGCCGAGCATACTGCAATTGAATAACCCTGGTCTGCGCCGTAATTCTTGCGCATAAGGGTCTAGTTCTCTTGGAGTTTCTCCTATTTGAACCATCTCGTCATGCGCTAAGCGCTATACTGTAATCACAGAGGGGCGAATTTTTGTTAGGAAGAGGTTCCCTACCTAAAATACTCTGCGGGGGGCATTATACTTACAGGCGCCCTACAGCAGATAGAGCCTTCCTCTTACCTCCTATGTGATATAAATAAAAAAAAAAGGACATAACATTAGTAGTCCTTTATCAATATTGATTTTTCTAGCCTCCATAAGTTTCCTGAGATAAGGAAGAGGCGACCTTTGTGTTTTTGTGTGGTTGTTTTGTTCGTCCATGCGATACGCATGTGTGTGAGCCCATTCATGTTTTTAAGTTAAATTTCCATTAAAGTATATACATTTTAGTCTATAACTGTGATATGTTCCAGGGTACATAGTACTGCACAAGATGCTTAAATCAGGCAATACTTTAATCAGGCAACACGTTTCGGTGCAAAGCAAAGCACCTTTCTAAGGCCATACAAATAAAACAGGTATACAGTGCATAGTTTTATACATAATAAAAAATAAAGACATACCCTTCACATGCTTGTCAGTGCCGTGTTCCCGGCGTCTCGAAGGGTGGGCGTATACTGATGACGTCAAAGGCGTCATGCAGTATGGGGGCGGTGCTCACTGACGTGTTCAGCGTCTCCGTGTGATATAATCCCATATTGGGGCTTCCTTGGAGCAAGGTTGGATCGTCCTGGTAAGTATAAAATGAAGTAGCTGGTTTGATGTTATAAAACCCAACAGCGGTACCGAAACTATCCGGTCGCCGGGTGGTGAAGGTGGAGTTTCTGACGCGTTCTGCGTCATTGTGCCATCTGATCAGCCTCTAACAGCAGTGCCGAGGGAGAAGGGGTGGGGTTTCATGACGTGTCATGTCACCTGATCATGGAGCGCACCCCTTCAATAATGTTAAACTTTATGTGGAGGCTGCATATTGACGAGACAGATGTGTTATGATGCAAATCGCATCCCTTGGCCGCCTAGATTTCCAAGTGGTGGCCAAACAATGATAATGTGAGGTTATATGATGATAACTCACATGGTAAAGGGAGTGTATAATGAAACCTCATTAAAACCCGTGATTAGTCAGTGACGCCCATTAAGATGGCGTTGGACGAGGTATTCTAAGCTAACAAGCAGTTTCCTGTTGCCATAGCACCTGTCATGTGGTTCCGATCATGTGATTCTGTCAATTGAAAGAATACTGGCATGATAGTTTGATTAATACATTCCTGATACCAGCTATAGATAGAGCTCCATTAAAATGGTTATTGTAAGGATGATGAATAAATATATGTGTATATATATATATATATATATACGAATACATGAAGTTCTATAGTTGGGAATGCATACATGATCGCTGAACAGTTGGAAAATACAAAGATACATACAGAATTACTAGAGATGAGCGAACGTACTCGTCCGAGCTTGATACTCGCTCGAGTATTAGCTATTCGAGATGCTCGTTACTCGAGACGAGTACCACGCGATGTTCGAGTTACTTTCACTTTCATCTCTGAGACGTTAGCGCGCTTTTCTGGCCAATAGAAAGACAGGGAAGGCATTACAACTTCCCCCTGCGACGTTCAAGCCCTATACCACCCCCCTGCAGTGAGTGGCTGGCGAGATCAGGTGTCACCCGAGTATATAAATTGGCCCCTCCCGCGGCTCGCCACAGATGCATTCTGACAGAGATCAGGGACAGTGCTGCTGGTGCCGGAGCTGCTATAGGGAGAGCGTTAGGAGTTATTTTAGGCTTCAAGAACCCCAACGGTCCTTCTTAGGGCCACAACTAACCGTGTGCAGTAGTGTGGAGGCTGCTTTTTGCAGTGTTGCACTTTTTTTTTTGTATATCGGCCGTGCAGAGCATTGCGTCCTGCAGTAATTTTACATTGTCCAGGGCCAGTAGTGGTGAGGCAGGGACAGAAGACATATTTAGTGTCACAGCAGGCTTGCGCAAAATTCTTTCCTGCCTCTGTGTTGCCTCTTACATCACCGCTGTATTCCTGTCCACAAGTGTACTGGGTCTCTGCTGGGGGTAGTTGTCCTAATTCATACGCAGCCAGCTAAGTGTTACAGCAGACTTGCGCAAAATTTTTTCTGCCTCTGTGTTGCCTCTTACATCACCGCTGTATTCCTGTCCATAAGTGTACTGGGTCTCTGCTGGGGGTAGTTGTCCTAATTCATACGCAGCCAGCTAAGTGTTACAGCAGGCTTGCGCAAAATTCTTTCCTGCCTCTGCTGTGCGTTCCGTAAGCGAAGTCAGCCTCCAACCACAGGCCAATAAGCGGCACATTTAATTACAGCGTTCTGTTTCTGCACTACTGGTAATACAGCATGCTAAGGGGTAGGGGTAGGCCTAGAGGACGTGGACGCGGGCGAGGACGCGGAGGCCCAAGTCAGGGTGTGGGCACAGGCCGAGCCAGTGCGGTGGCCAGGGGTAGAGGCAGGGCCAGACCGAATAATCCACCAACTGTTTCCCAAAGCGCCCCCTCGCGCCATGCCACCCTGCAGAGGCCAAGGTGCTCTAAGGTGTGGCAGTTTTTCACAGAGATACCTGACGAACGACGAACAGTGGTGTGCAACCTTTGTCGCGCCAAGATCAGCTGGGGAGCCACCACCACCAGCATGCGCAGGCATATGATGGCCAAGCACCCCACAATGTGGGACGAAGGCCGTTCACCACCTCCGGTTTGCACCACTGCCTCTCCCCCTGTGCTCCAACCTGCCACTGAGATCCAACCCCCCTCTGAGGACACAGGCACGAGTGCCTACCGGCCTGCACCCACACCCTCACCTCCGCTGTCCTCGGCCCCATCCAGCAATGTCTCTCAGCGCAGCGTCCAGACGTCACTAGCGCAACTGTTTAAGCGCTCACGTCCTACCCACCCCTAGAATTGCGGGCCCCAGCTTGGTGCTGGTATCTGCGGCGGTGTATGCTTCCTCCACTAAACCACCCTCCTCCTCCTCCTCCAACGCAACCTCTGTCTCGCAATCAAGATGTGTCAGCAGCAGCAGCACGTCGCCAGCAGTCAGTGTCGCGCGGCGTGGCAGCACAGCAGTGGGCAAGCGTCAGCAGGCCGAATTGAACCTACTCAGCTTAGGAGAGAAGAGGCACATGGCCCACGAACTGCTGCAGGGTCTGACAGAGCAGACCGACCGCTGGCTTTCACCGCTGAGCCTCCAACCGGGCATGGTCATGTGTGACAACGGCCGTAACCTGGTGGCGGCTCTGCAGCTCGGCAGCCTCACGCACGTTCCATGCCTGGCCCATGTCTTTAATTTGGTGGTTCAGCGCTTTCTGAAAAGCTACCCACACTTGTCAGACCTGCTCGGAATGGTGCGCCGGGTCAGCGCACATTTCCACAAGTCCAAGACGAAAGCTGCCACCCTGCGGACCCTGCAACATCGGTTTAATCTGCCAGTGCACCGACTGCTGTGCGTCGTGCCCACACGGTGGAACTCTACGCTCCACATGTTGGCCAGACTCTATGAGCAGCGTAGAGCTATAGTGGAATACCAACTCCAACATGGGCGGCGTAGTGGGAGTCAGCCTCCTCAATTCTTTACAGAAGAGTGGGCCTGGTTGGCAGCCATCTGCCAGGTCCTTGGAAACTTTGAGGAGTCTACCCAGATGGTGAGTGGGGATGCTGCAATCATTAGCGTCACCATTCCTCTGCTATGCCTCTTGAGAAGTTCCCTGCAAAACATAAAGGCAGATGCTTTGCGCTTGGAAACGGAGGCGTGGGAAGACAGTATGTCGCTGGATAGTCAGAGCACCCTCATGTCTATATCTCAGCGCGTTGAGGAGGAGGGGGAGGAGCATGAGGAGGAGGGGGAAGAGACAGCTTGGCCCACTGCTGAGGGTAACCATGCTGCTTGCCTGTCATCCTTTCAGCGTGTATGGCCGGAGGAGGAGGAGTAGGAGGGGGAGGATCCTGAAAGTGATCTTCCTAGTGAAGACAGCCATGTGTTGCGTACATGTACCCTGGCACACATGGCTGACTTCATGTTAGGATGCCTTTCTCGAGACCCTCGTGTTACACGCATTCTGGCCACTATGGATTACTGGGTGTACACACTGCTCGACCCACGGTATAAGGAGAACCTTTCCACTCTCATACCCGAAGAGGAAAGGGGTTCGAGAGTGATGCTATACCACAGGACCCTGGCGGACAAACTGATGGCAACATTCCCATCCGACAGCGCTAGTGGCAGAAGGTGCAGTTCCGAGGCCCAGGTAGCAGGGGAGGCGCAGAGATCAGGCAGCATGTACAGCGCAGGCAGGGGAACATTCTCCAAGGCCTTTGCCAGCTTTATGGCCCCCCAGCAAGACTGTGTCACCGCTCCCCAGTCAAGGCTGAGTTGGCGGGAGCACTGTAAAAGGATGGTGAGGGAGTACGTAGCCGATCGCACGACCGTCCTCGGTGATGCCTCTGCCCCCTACAACTACTGGGTGTGAAAGCCGGACACGTGGCCTGAACTCGCGCTCTATGCCCTGGAGGTGCTTGCTTGTCCTGCGGCTAGCGTCTTGTCAGAGAGGGTGTTTAGTGCGGCTGGGGGAATCATCACGGATAAGCGTACCCGCCAGTCAACCGACAGTGCCGACAGGCCTACACTCATCAAGATGAACAAAGCCTGGATTTCCCCAGACTTCTCTTCTCCACCAGCGGACAGCAGCGATACCTAAGCAATACGTAGGCTGCACCCGCGGATGGAAGCATTGTTCTCTATCATCATCAAAAACGGGGACCTTTTTGCTTCATCAATCTGTGTATTCTATTCATCCTCCTCCTCCTGCTCCTCCTCCTGAAACCTCACGTAATCACGCCGAACGGGCAATTTTTCTTAGGCCCACAAGGCTCAGTCATATAATTTTTGTAAACAATTTTTATACGTTTCAATGCTCATTAAAGAGTTGAAACTTTCACCTGAACCAATTTTTATTTTAACTGGGCTGCCTCCAGGCCTAGTTACCAATTAAGCCACATTAACCAAAGTGATTAATGGGTTTCACCTGCCCTCTTGGTTGGGCATGGGCAATTTTTCAGAGGTACATTAGTACTGTTGGTACACCAATTTTTTGGGGCCCTCGCCTACAGTGTAATCCAATTAATTTTTTGCCCACCTGCATTAAAACTGACATTACATCAGCTGTGATGGGCAATGCAATGGGATATATTTATGTACCGCCGGTGGCTTCCTGGCACCCACCCATGCTGTGGGTCCACAGGGAGTTGTAACTGCACGTGTCCACTTCTAAAGAATCCCAGTCTGACTGGGGCATGCAGTGTGGGCCGAAGACCACCTGCATTTCATCGGACGTTACCTCAGCTGTGATGGGCACTGCAATGGGATATATTTATGTACAGCCGGTGGGTTCCAGGGAGCCACCCATGCTGTGGGTGCACACGGAATTCCCATTGCGGAGTTGTACCTGCCTGTGACTATTTATAAAAAACAGAGGTCTCACTGGGGCATGCCGACACCTTGACAGAATGAATAGTGTGTGGCACATAGGTTCCCCATTGCTATGCCCACGTGTGCAGCTCCTGATGGCGGTGGCACAGGATTATATTTCTCATTGCTTCTGTACAGCATTGTGGGCTATCGCCCCGCCCCTTTTAAAGAGGGTCGCGGCCTAGCCGTGCCAACCCTCTGCAGTGTGTGCCTCCGGTTCCTCTTCATGGCAGATGCACTTATAAATAGACATGAGGGTGGTGTGGCATGAGTGCAGCTGAAGGCTGCGCAGGGACACTTTGGTGTGCGCTGTGGACACTGGGTCGTGCGGGGGGGTTGGGCAGCATGTAACCCAGGAGAAGTGGCAGCGGAGTGTCATGCAGGCAGTGATTGTGCTTTGTTGGAGGTAGTATGGTGCTTAGCTAAGGTATGCATTGCTAATGAGGGCTTTTCAGAAGTAAAAGTTGTTGGGGGGGGCACTCTTACCGCTATTGTGGCTTAATAGTGGGACCTGGGAACTTGAGATGCAGCCCAACATGTAGCCCCTCGCCTGCCCTATCCGTTGCTGTGTCGTTCCCATCACTTTCTTGAATTGCCCAGATTTTCACAAATGAAAACCTTAGCGAGCATCGGCGATATACAAAAATGCTCGGGTCGCCCATTGACTTCAATGGGGTTCGTTACTCGAAACGAACCCTCGAGCATCGCGATAATTTCGTCCTGAGTAACGAGCACCCGAGCATTTTGGTGCTCGCTCATCTCTATTAGTTATCCATTCAATCAAAGCATCGCTGGTGTGGTCTTCTAGGGGGACTGGAAAAAAAAAGTAAAAACAAGAAGAATAAAGTTTTACTGATTGCTCAAAAAAAAGTAATGGAAGGAAAATAAAAACCCCTGTTGCTATATTTACAATTAAAGTATCTAAATAATAAAACAAAAATACATATTTGGTATCACTGCATCCATAAAAGTCAGATCTATCTAAGTGATGCATTATTTACTCCGTACAATTAATTTCATCAGAAAAAAAAGAACGCCAAAGATGCGCTTTTTTGTTCCCCCTGTCTTTAAGAAAAATCGTAATAAAAAGTGATCAAAAGGCGAATAAAAAAAATGTATAAATTGCAAACTACAGAATGTCCTGCAAAAGATGAGCCCTTGCACAATTGTTTTGACAGAAAAATAAAAAAGTTTTTGCGTGCAGAAGATGGCGGCAGAAAATAATAAAACAAATTAATGTCCTTGAAAAAAAATACAAGTACTATAGCAAAAAAATGTTTTGTATTGTAGTAATTGTACTGACTAATAGAATAAACTTATCATGTCATTTTTGTTGCAATTTGTGCGCCGTAGAAACAAGATGCTCTGAAAGATGGCGGAGGTTCGTTTTTTTTTTTTCATTTTACTCCACTTTTTTAAAAAAGTTTTTCAGTACATTATATGGTACATTACATAGTTTCATTGAAAAATACAACTCATCCTGCAAAAAAACAAGCCCTCATACAGTAATGTCGATGGGTAAATAAAGAAGTTTTGAATTTTAAAAAGGGGGAGGAAGGAACGAAACGGAAAAAAAAAGGCTGCATCATTAAGAAGTTAAAGAGGTCAAAAAATGTATATTGATAGCTGACGATTAAATCAGAAAATAGAAATAATAGTTAAGAATAAGATCTAGGATGCAATGAAATCTAAAAATAAATCTTTAACCTCATGAAAAAAAAGTATTTTCTAATGGTCCCTTTTTCTCTGTGGGATTTGAGGTTGGCGGTAGCTGTGACGCTTTTATATTAAACTTTAAGAGAAAGTTAAAGAAAGAAAAGAGGTATTATTGGACGTGAGTTTAATAAGTTGAATTATAGTTCTTTAACAAAGTCCTCTAAAGGAGAAAGTTTGCATACAATGTATTGTACAGTATATGACAGGTTAGTTCTGTAAACTAGAAATTAATAATCAAATGTTAATATAAAAATATTTAAGATGGTTAATATACTTTCTCTCTCTGTAGGTTTTACTTTTGTTTTTAACTTAAAAATAGTGAAACAAAATACTGACCAAAGTAAAATCTGTCTCACAATTCTTTTTCTATCTTCTTCTAGGCCTGGTTGTCCTGTTTTCTACCTAGATGGGAAGTTACTAGAGATGAGCGAACGTACTCGTTTCGAGTAATTACTCGATCGAGCACCGCGATTTTCGAGTACTTCAGTACTCGGGTGAAAAGATTCGGGGGGCGCTGGGGGGCGGGGGGAGGCGTGGCAGCGCGGGGATAGCAGCGGGGAACAGGGGGGAGCACTCTCTCTCTCCCTCTCCCCCCCACTCCCTGCTGCAACCCCCCACTCACCCACGGCGCCCCCCGAATCTTTTCGCCTGAGTACGGAAGTACTCGAAAATCGCGGTACTTGGGCGAAAAAGGGGGCGGGGCCGAGTACGCTCGCTCATCTCTAGAAGTTACCAAACTTTTTTGTCCTGTACACCACTTGACAATTTTTCTTTTTGTTTTCTGTTAGAGATGAGCGAGCGTACTCGGAAAAGCACTACTCGCTCAAGTAATTTGCTTTTTTCGAGTATCGCTGTGCTCGGGTCTGAAGATTCGGGTGCCGGCATGGAGCGGGGAGCTGCAGGGGAGAGCGGGGAGGAACGGAGGTAAGATCTTTCTCTCCCTCTCTCCTGCTCGCTCTCCCCTGCTCCCCGCTGCGACTCACCTGTCAGCCGCAGCGGCACCCGAATCTTCAGACCTGAGCACAGCGATACTCGGATAAAGCACATTACTCCAGCGAGTAGTGCTTTTCCGAGTACGCTCGCTCATCTCTATTTTCTGTATACCCCCTGCCTGCCTAAGGCCGGCTGCACACGACCGGGTGGGATTCCACATCCAGGAGCCTTCAGCGGAATCTATCCATGTGGAATCCACTTAAAAATAAAAGCAGAAAAATCGCAATTGATTTCCGCTTGTGTGCAGGAAAAAGTATTTTTCAATAGCATGTTAGGGGCGGTATTTACTGTGGAATATGGAGGCTGATGTATGCAGCTGGCCTAATATTGAATTTTTTTTAGCTTATTGAAGTCAAATAGGTTTTCCACAGCTGAAACAGTGCTGCTCACTTAGATAAGGTTTTTTCTAGCCTGGACCATTGTAAAAAAAAAAAGAAAAACATGTATAATTTTTATTCAGATCTTTATTGAAAAGACAACAAATGCAAGTAAATATTTGGATTTGGGACAAAACAAATCAGAACCTGGTAAAATTCTTACATTAAATGAATACACAAATAATACTAAAAATGCTATATACTGACCTCACCTCTTCATTGAATTCAATTAATGGCTGAGTGCTGCCTGTGATTGGCTGAGTGCTGTGACCAATCACAGGCAGCACTCAGCTGTCATTTAATGAATGACTGAATGCTGCCTGTGATTGGGTGAGCGCTCAGACAATCAGATACAGCCCTTTCAGCAGGCAAGAATTTTAAATGAGATTTTTGAATTAGTTTTTAATGGGGCATAGACCTGCATTCACATGTGTTTGTGCACGTACATGGGTGAGCGGTTTTGTGCGCACCTATGAACGCATATGTACACGCTCGTGTGAATGCACCCTTAGGCCATATTTACACAGGCAATTGTGATATTGTGTTCATAAACATGCAAGTTTACCAATGATTGCAAAACATTTTACGAGAAAAGCACATCGCAGCACTTGTGATGTTCATACATGTGAAAACCCGCCTGAAATTGTTCCAATATTAAAAAAAGAAAAATCACATTGTACCCGCACTAAACTGGGATTTACTTAAGAGTGTGTTGGTTTTTTGGGGGGCTCCCACAGGAAAGAATGGGTGAGTCTTGGACAGTACCACACAAAAGTAGGGCAAGCAGTTAAAAATTGCCCATGTGAAGGCTGATTTAGACACAACGAAAATTGCTCAAAATTCGCTCAAGAGAGACAATTCTGTCTAAATGCAGGGACATCGTAGAGTTCTCCTGCACGAGTCATTAATCGCTGATTTCTAGCTTGCTAGAATTGAGTGATCAGCTATTATCAGCCGGCTGCACTGATAAGATTCTCTGTGCCTGTGTCCTGCTGTGAATTCACAGCGGGGCACGGGCTGTAAGCTCAGAGAACACTACAGCTGTTTGCTCATGCAGAACACCTGTAGTGTTCGGCAAGAGATAGCGGCAGTGTCCTGCTGGGCCTGCATAGCTGTATGCAAAGCTGATCACTCAAAACTGTCACTTAAACTGTCGTTTGAGTGACTTTTGAGCGATCATCTGTCAGTGTAAATGGGGTATTATTACAGATGGGACAAGCTGTACCTTGATTGTGATATTGTAGCCCATTAAAAAGGTATTGTTCTCTTATCTTTACACAACAAAATCCACTGTAAAGTAATTGAAAGTGTTAATAAAGCACCCTTATGGCATGCAATGAAATCACATCACGTTGAATCAAGCTAAAGAAAAACACATCTGTACACCCATTTAAAATAATAGATTCTTTTCACGTGCGATTTCTGTGCATCTGAGAATTTCCATGATGTGAGGAACTGACCAAGGACTATGAAGTAGAAGAATAAATGTAGTACACAAAAAAAGTTAGCATTTTTTCTGGTTAGTGAATCAAAGCTCACATCAGCTACAATGGTTTACGTAAAGACATTTTAAAATCTTAAATACCTTAAAGGGGTTGTCCCGCGCCGAAACATTTTTTTTTTTTTTTTTTTTCAATACCCCCCCGTTCGGCGCGAGACAAACCCGATGCAGGGGTTTAAAAAAAAAAACCGGATAGTACTTACCCGAATCCCCGCGCTCCCATGACTTCTTACTTACCTTGTGAAGATGGCCTCCGGGATCTTCACCCTCGGTGGACCGCAGGTCTTCTGTGCGGTCCATTGCCGATTCCAGCCTCCTGATTGGCTGGAATCGGCACACGTGACGGGGCGGAGCTACGAGGAGCCGCTCTCTGGCACGAGCGGCCGCATTCAGAAGGGAGAAGACCGAACTGCGCAAGCGCGTCTAATCGGGCGATTAGACGCTGAAGTTTAGACAGCACCATGGAGACAGGGACGCTAGCAACGGAGCAGGTAAGTGAATAACTTCTGTATGGCTCATATTTAATGCACAATGTACATTACAAAGTGCATTAATATGGCCATACAGAAGTGTATACCCCCACTTTGTTTCGCGGGACAACCCCTTTAACCCCTTCATGCAATGTGAAGTTAATAAACAGTGGATGTGCATCGAGCCCACTCCATAAGCTGTAGGTGCCAGCTATCAAATACAACTGACACTTAGTGGCAATGGTTTAAATCAGAGATCCGAGTTGTTAACTCTTTAAATACCATGGTCAGTGCTGCTGATCACAATATAACAGTATATTGTAAAAGTGATTAAATGATCACAAGTTCAAGTCACCTATGGAACATTAAATATTTTTTAAATGTTAAAAAGATATAAATGCGTGCACCATAGGTCTGTGGTGTGTGTCAATATTCCCCAGCAGAGAATCTCCTTGTCACTGAACACTGTAACAACACTGTCACAGTGTTCAGTGACAAGTGGACTCCCCGCGGCGGGGAAAAGAATCCCCTGCTACTGCTGTCACAGCTGTGGCAGAGGATTTCTTCATCCCCGCAGGGAGTAAAGAATCCCAAACCATGGCTATGACAGCTGTGGTAGACGATTTCTTCATTTCTGCGGGGCTGAAGAATTCACCTGCCACAGCTGTCACAGCTGTCGCAGAGGATTGCGATGTTCTCCCATTGCTTTCAATGGGACGGGCACTTCTGCAGCCTCATTGATAGAAATGGGCTGCCGGCATCCCCTACAGGGATTTTCAGGGAAGGGCTTTAAATATAAGACCTTCCCTGAAAATCATCCCTAGAATGTGTAAAAAAAAAATAAAAAATATATATATATATATATATATATATATATATATATATATATATATATACCTCTCCACAGCTGCCGGGGCTCAGGCACGTTCAGCCTGCCTTCTCCCTGCACTGCTCTGAAAGGTCTGTATCTGATTGGCTGAGTGTTCAGCCAATGACAGGCAGCACTCAGCCATTCATTGAATGACAGCTGAGTGCTGCCTGTGATTTGTCACAGCACTCAGCCAATCACAGGCAGCGCTTGGCCATTCATTCAATTAATTCGGCATTTTACCACGATGTTCATCAGCATTTTTGAACGCAGGTTACTGTGTTTGACATATTTTAACGCTCCCTATCATTGTGCTTGGTGATGAGATGCATTAAAAAGCACGAAAACGCTTACATATAGAGCGTTAGAAAATGCTACATTCAAGCTCAGGTTTGTGAGGCCCCATTGAAATCAATTGGAGCGTTGTAGCGCTATTAGCACGACATTCAAAACGCTGCAGTAATCGCAATAAAAAGTGCATATGTGAGAGTGGCCTAATATTTTTGGAGTAAATTATTTTGCTTTATAGCAAGAAGATATTGTGCTACAAAAAATAGTAACTGTTATTTAATTATATTTTTAGACTACTTACTGCTGAAACACAATCCATGCAATTTAGATTCTTCCCCTTGAAATGAGTGTTTTTACCTGTATTGAATGATTTCATCCACCTGACCCTAAATAGCTTATAAAAATGAAAAATCGGGCTGCCATAAATCATATAATCAAGTCTGGAACTGTAGCTAGAAAATGCAATCTAGGATAACATCCCCAATTCTTGGAAAGGTTAATAAAATGACATCGCTATTATGACAAGTGAAGAAATATTTAGTAGCTGGTGAAAATACATTTTACTAACTGTGTTATTATATTTACAGCTTCATTCCTTAAGTGAACATGAAGTTAAGCCTAAATATTGCTTCAGACATCTATTCTGTGTAAACTTACGTAAATGACATTTTGAGTGTTACAATTAATGAAGCTCCTGACAAGAACATTTCCCAAGGACAGAACATCGTACCTCCACAGAGATAGTAATATGTACATAGCATTTTCTACCTGCCCCAACACATATGAACATACTCATAAATGACAGCACTGTGTGCTTTTATTTTTCGCTAACAACTCTGAATAAGCTTCAAGGCAAATATTTCATAGAACTCTTTTTATCTTTGCTCAGAAACAAATTAAGACTTCAGATCCAGAAAATCATGATTGTTCTTGGCTAAAGAATGAAAGGGCTTTTCTGATACTTTGCATGCAAGGCTTGCAGTAGGTACTGGAAGTGCTCTAGGTTCATTGGTTGAAATTTTGTGTCCTATGGTCGTCTTCTCATGAGCGTATGCATAATTTGCAGAATGAACTATGCTATTTTGCACATGCATCAGCATATTTACTATAATATTTCTGCGTGTAAGGCATGTTCATTTACGCATGGCAAACAAAGACGCTCCAATTGAAGAGGCTAATTAGTCTAATCAGTTCCAGATTAGAGATGAGCGAACACCAAAATGCTCGGGTGTTCGTTATTCGAAACGAACTTCCCGCGATGTTCGAGGGTTCGTTTCGAATAACGAACCCCATTGAAGTCAATGGGCGACCGGAGCATTTTTGTATTTCGCCGATGCTCGCTAAGGTTTTCATGTGTGAAAATCTGGGCAATTCAAGAAAGTGATGGGAACGACACAGCAACGGATAGGGCAGGCGAGGGGCTACATGTTGGGCTGCATCTCAAGTTCACAGGTCAAGGATTCACAGAGGGTAGGCAGTTGAAGTCAGACTAGGTAGATTTAAAGCCCAATTCACAGACGTGACTTATATTAAAACTCAAATTTTTAATAAGATACGATTAAAAAACGAAGAAAGGGCACAACACTGACAAACATACAAAAACAAGGAACCAGGTGAGGTAGACCACGAAACAAATAGTGGTACCCGTAGCGACCTGGATTATGACACTCGATGAGTGTTTACGAACACTCCACTAGGACAGGAATCTAAAAGACCCCAACAGAGCAAGAGTGGAAGTTAAACGGGCTCATTTAATTGTGGTAGTACCAGAGCCCGGATAGAGTTTTTTAGAATCTCTAAGCTCCACTCTGTCTCTGTGAAGAAGCGTATTAGACAGGTATCTATTCGCATCGAACGTGTATCGTTCGGTGCAAATTAAGATTTATAGGTCCTATCTGGACAAAATATGGTGGGGTGTAATAGTGTAATCACCCAACCCCAATATTTATAGAGCATCTGTATGTAATAGAAAAATGCTTAGGGTCAGTTAGAACTCAATATATTGTACTGGTAGTGTTTCTTTTCTCCAGATATTTGAGTACAAGACTCTAGATAACCAAGAGGAAATGTATGTACGATTGTACTTTATTCCTCTATATGCTAAAAGGAGCTGAGAATTGATGATGCAATGATGGTATCTGCTTTCAGCAGTTAATGCGTGGAAATAGTACTTTAGACTCTACGCGTTTCACCACATAGTCTTTGTGGATCATCAGGAGATATAGTACTCAAGCTATAGATAACGAATTTGTGTATATTCACAAGAAGATGAGATTGTATCACGTCACAGAGTATCATAAAGGATTAACAACTGAAATAGGTGATAAACTCTCAGTTTCACTAATAAGAAAAATAGGTCACTTAAGGTAAGTGAACTATTTAAAGAGTCTAAGGAGATGGATCCTGACTCAGAAGTGCCAATAGCTCCTGCTCCTAACTGAGGAAAAATGAGCTATTTCTAGGTCAGAGGGACTATGACGCGATAGTCATGCTATAGAGGTAGTCAAGCGGCCTGATATTAACAAAAGTGAAGCTCTAGAAGGGGAGACAGCAATATGTGTCTGTTAGCCCCAATCTTAGTTGGATGTCAAAAAAGACAAAAGGAGAGAAACTAGTGCTTCAAAATAAGCCTAGAGGCTGCCGCAATGTCTAAGTCTCAAATCCCAATGATGGATTTTGAGATAAGCAAGAGGGGAACTAGTGCTTCTTATTAGAAAAAATAAGCCTAGAGGCTGCCGCAAGGTCTAAGTCTCAAATCCCGATGGTGGATTTTGAGATAAGCAAGTTGGTTAGGAGCCCCTCAAGTAGTAGCTAATGCCCTCATGTAAAAGAAAAAAAAAAAAAAAAGCCCCAGCAGGAGCATAGCAGAGAGAGTAACCCGTCGCCTTGATGGTAGGCTAGCTACTACTTGTTAATATCAGGCCGCTTGACTACCTCTATAGCATGACTATCGCGTCATAGTCCCTCTGACCTAGAAATAGCTCATTTTTCCTCAGTTAGGAGCAGGAGCTATTGGCACTTCTGAGTCAGGATCCATCTCCTTAGACTCTTTAAATAGTTCACTTACCTTAAGTGACCTATTTTTCTTATTAGTGAAACTGAGAGTTTATCACCTATTTCAGTTATTAATCCTTTATGATACTCTGTGACGTGATACAATCTCATCTTCTTGTGAATATACACAAATTCGTTATCTATAGCTTGAGTACTATATTTCCTGATGATCCACAAAGACTATGTGGTGAAACGCGTAGAGTCTAAAGTACTATTTCCACGCATTAACTGCTGAAAGCAGATACCATCATTGCATCATCAATTCTCAGCTCCTTTTAGCATATAGAGGAATAAAGTACAATCGTATATACATTTCCTCTTGGTTATCTAGAGTCTTGTACTCAAATATCTGGAGAAAAGAAACACTACCAGTACAATATATTGAGTTCTAACTGACCCTAAGCATTTTTCTATTACATACAGATGCTCTATAAATATTGGGGTTGGGTGATTACACTATTACACCCCACCATATTTTGTCCAGATAGGACCTATAAATCTTAATTTGCACCGAACGATACACGTTCGATGCGAATAGATACCTGTCTAATACGCTTCTTCACAGAGACAGAGTGGAGCTTAGAGATTCTAAAAAACTCTATCCGGGCTCTGGTACTACCACAATTAAATGAGCCCGTTTAACTTCCACTCTTGCTCTGTTGGGGTCTTTTAGATTCCTGTCCTAGTGGAGTGTTCGTAAACACTCATCGAGTGTCATAATCCAGGTCGCTACGGGTACCACTATTTGTTTCGTGGTCTACCTCACCTGGTTCCTTGTTTTTGTATGTTTGTCAGTGTTGTGCCCTTTCTTCGCTTTTTAATCGTATCTTATTAAAAATGTGAGTTTTAATATAAGTCACGTCTGTGAATCAAGTTCACAGGTCCCACTATTAAGCCACAATACCGGCAAGAGTGGGCCCACCCCCTCCCAACAACTTTTACTTCTGAAAAGCCCTCATTAGCATGGCATACCTTTGCTAAGCACCACACTACCTACAACAAAGCACAATCACTGCCTGGATGACACTCCGCTGCCACTTCTCCTGGGTTACATGCTGCCCAACCGCCCCCCCTCCCCCCACAGCGCACACCAAAGTGTCCCTGCGCAGCCTTCAGCTGCCCTCATGCCACACCACGCTCATGTCTATTTAGAATTGCGTCTGCCATGACGAGGGACCACAGGCACACACTGCAGAGGTTGGCACGGCTAGGCAGCGACCCTCTTTAAAAGTGGCGGGGCGATAGCCCACAATGCTGTACAGAAGCAATGAGAAATAGAATCCTGTGCCACCGCCATCAGGAGCTGCACACGTGGGCATAGCAATGGGGAACCTATGTGCCACACACTATTCATTCTGTCAAGGTGTCTGCACGCCCCAGTCAGACCGCGGTTTTTAATTCATAGACACAGGCAGGTACAACTCCCTATTGTGAAGTCCCTGTGGACCCACAGCATGGGTGGCTCCCTGGAACCCACCGGCGGTACACAAAAATATCCCATTGCATTGCCCAACACAGCTGAGGTAGTAATGTCGTGCATAATACAGGTGGGCTTCGGCCCACACTGCATGCCCCAGTCTGACTGGGGTTCTTTTCAAGTGTACAGATGTAGTAAAAACTCTGTGTGCACCTACAGCATGGGTGGGTGCCAGGAAGCCACCGGCGGTACATAGAAATATCCCATTGCATTGCCCAACACAGCTGAGGTAACGTCAGCTGTAATGCAGGTGGGCTAAAAATTCATTTGATTACACTGTAGGCGAGGGCCCACAAAAATTGCTGTATCAACAGTACTAATGTACATCCAAAAAATTGGCCATGGCCAGCCAAGAGGGCAGGTGAAACCCATTAATCGCTTTGGTTAATGTGGCTTAAGTGGTAACTAGGCCTGGAGGCAGCCCAGTGTAACGAAAAATTGGTTCAAGTTAAAGTTCCAACGCTTTTAAGCGCATTGAAACTTTTAAAAATTGTTCAGAAAAATTATTTGAGTGAGCCTTGTGGCCCTAAGAAAAATTGCCCATTCAGCGTGATTACGTGAGGTTTCAGGAGGAGGAGGAGGAATATTAGACACAGATTGATGAAGCAGAAATGTCCCCGTTTTGGATGGTGAGAGAGAACGTAGCTTCCATCCGCGGGTGCAGCCTACGTATTGCTTACGTATCCTTGCTGTCCGCTGGTGGAGAAGAGAAGTCTGGCGAAATCCAGGCTTTGTTCATCTTGATGAGTGTTAGCCTGTCGGCACTGTCGGTTGACAAGCGGCTACGCTTATCTGTGATGATTCCCCCAGCCGCACTAAACACCCTCTCCGACAAGACGCTAGCCGCAGGACAAGCAAGCACCTCCAGGGCATACAGCGCTAGTTCAGGCCACGTGTCCAGCTTCGACACCCAGTAGTTGTAGGTGGCAGAGGCGTCACGGAGGACGGTCGTGCGATCGGCTGCGTACTCCCTCACCATCCTTTTACAGTGCTCCCGCCGACTCAGCCTTGACTGGGGAGCGGTGACACAGTCTTGGTGGGGAGCCATAAAGCTGTCCAGGCCCTTAAAGACTGTTGCACTGCCTGGGATGTACATGCTGCTCGATCTCCGCACCTCCCCTGCTACCTTGCCCTCGGTACTGCGCCTTCTACCACTAGCGCTGTCGGATGGGAATTTTACCATCAGCTTGTCCGCAAGGGTCCTGTGGTATAGCAACACTCTCGAACCCCTTTCCTCTTCGGGAATGAGAGTGGGCAGGTTCCCCTCTTATAGCGTGGGTCGAGCAGTGTGTACACCCAGTAATCCGTTGTGGCAAGAATGCGTGCAACGCGAGGGTCACGAGAAAGGCATCCTAACATGAAGTCAGCCATGTGTGCCAGGGTACCTGTACGCAACACATGGCTGTCTTCACTAGGAAGATCACTTTCAGGTTCCTCCTCCTCCTCAGGCCATACACGATGAAAGGATGACAGGCAATCAGCCGGTGTACCGTCAGCAGCGGGCCAAGCTGTCTTTTCCCCCTCCTCCTCATCCTCCTCATGCTCCTCCTCCTCCTCCTGTACGCGCTGAGAAATAGACAGGAGGGTGCTCTGACTATCCAGCGACATACTGTCTTCCACCGCACCCGTTTCCGAGCGCAAAGCGGCTGCCTTTATGCTTTGCAGGGAATTTCTCAAGATGCATAGCAGAGGAATGGTGACGCTAATGATTGCAGCATCGCCGCTCACCACCTGGGTAGACTCCTCAAAATTACCAAGGACATGGCAGATGTCTGCCAACCAGGCCCACTCTTCTGAAAAGAATTGAGGAGGCTGACTCCCACTGCGCCGCCCATATTGGAGTTGGAATTCGACTATAGCTCTACGCTGTTCATAGAGCCTGGCCAACATGTGGAGCGTAGAGTTCCACCGTGTGGGCACGTCGCACAGCAGTCGGTGCACTGGCAGCTTAAAGCGATGTTGCAGGGTGCGCAGGGTGGCAGCGTCCGTGTGGGACTTGCGGAAATGTGCGCAGACCCGGCGCGCCTTTACGAGCAGGTCTGACAAGCGTGGGTAGCTTTTCAGAAAGCGCTGAACCACCAAATTAAAGACGTGGGCCAGGCATGGCACGTGCGTGAGGCTGCCGAGCTGCAGAGCCGCCACCAGGTTACGGCCGTTGTCACACACGACCATGCCCGGTTGGAGGCTCAGCGACGCAAGCCAGCGGTCGGTCTGCTGTGTCAGACCCTGCAGCAGTTCGTGGACCGTGTGCCTCTTATCTCCTAAGCTGAGTAGTTTCAGCACGGCCTGCTGACGCTTGCCCATCACTGAGCTGCCACACCGCGCGACACCGACTGCTGGCGACATGCTGCTGCTAACACATCTTGATTGCGAGACAGAGGTTGCGGAGGAGGAGGAGGAGGGTGCTTTAGTGGAGGAAGCATACACCTCCGCAGATACCACCACCGAGCTGGGGCCCGCAATTCTGGGGGTGGATAGGACGTGAGCGGTCCCAGGCTCTGACTCTGTCCCAGCCTCCACTAAATTCACCCAATGTGCCGTCAGGGAGATGTAGTGGCCCTGCCCGCCTGTGCTTGTCCACGTGTCCGTTGTTAAGTGGACCGTGGCAGTAACCTCGTTGGTGAGGGCGCGTACAATGTTGCGGGAGACGTGGTCGTGCAGGGCTGGGACGGCACATCGGGAAAAGTAGTGGCGACTGGGAACTGAGTAGCGCGGGGCCGCCGCCTCCATGATACTTTTGAAGGACTCCGTTTCCACAACCCTATATGGCAGCATCTCAAGGCTGATGAATTTTGCTATGTGGACGGTTAACGTTTGAGCGTGCGGGTGCGTGGCGGCGTACTTGCGCTCCAACAGTTGCGCAAGCGACGGCTGGACGGTGCGCTGAACTACACTGGTGGATGGGGCCGAGGACAGCGGAGGTGAGGGTGTGGGTGCAGGCCATGAGGCGGTAGTGCCCGTGTCCTGAGAGGGGGGTTGCATCTCAGTGGCAGGTTGGGGCACAGGGGGAGAGGCAGGGGTGCAAACCGGAGGCGGTGAACGGCCTTCGTCCCACCTTGTGGGGTGCTTGGCCATCATATGTCTGCACATGCTGGTGGTGGTGAGGCTGTTGGTGTTGGCTCCCCGGCTGAGCTTTGCGCGACAAAGGTTGCACACCACTGTTCGTCGGTCGTCAGGCGTCTCTGTGAAAAACTGCCAGACCTTAGAGCACCTCGGCCTCTGCAGGGTGGCATGGCGCGAGGGTGCGCTTTGGGAAACAGTTGGTGGATTATTCGGTCTGGCCCTGCCTCTACCCCTGGCCACCGCACTGCCTCTTGCAACCTGCCCTGCTGCTGCCCGTGCCTCCCCCTCTGAAGACCTGTCCTGTGTAGGCGTTGCACACCAGGTGGGGTCAGTCACCTCATCATCCTGCTGCTCTTCCTCCGAATCCTCTGTGCGCTGCTCCCTCGGACTTACTGCCCTTACTACTACCTCACTGCAAGACAACTGTGTCTCATCGTCATCGTCCTCCTCACACACAGAAAGTTCTTGAGACAGTTGGCAGAAGTCCCCAGCCTCTTCCCCCGGACCCCGGGAACTTTCGAATGGTTGGGCATCAGTGACGATAAACTCCTCTGGTGGGAGAGGAACCACTCCTGCCCAATCTAAGCAGGGGGCCGAGAACAGTTCCTGGGAGTGTTTTTTAACGTTGTACACGCAGCTCACACGTGTCCACAGCCCTTAGGACGGACAGAGGCAGGACAAATAGATTTTGTTTCCCTTTTTTTACACCAAAAGGACCCACTGCGTATATTCAATGAATAATCTAAGTTTAATAACTGTGCTGTGTCCCTGCTAATGTGTCACAGAACTTGAGGGTAGCAGAGTTATTAACTCTGGCAGAGCAGGTATTTTTTTCCCAATTAAGGAAAGCAAATGGCGAAGCCAGCAGTAAACCGTAGCTGGGTGCGTCTGATTTTTTAACGTTGTACACGCAGCTCACACGTGTCCACAGCCCTTAGGACGGACAGAGGCAGGACAAATAGATTTTGTTTTTCCTTTTTTTACACCAAAAGGACCCACTGCCTCTATTGAATGAATAATCTAAGTTTAATAACTGTGCTGTGTCCCTGCTAATGTGTCACAGAACTTGAGGGTAGCAGAGTTATTAACTCTGGCAGAGCAGGTATTTTTTTCCCAATTAAGGAAAGCAAATGGCGAAGCCAGCAGTAAACCGTAGCTGGGTGCGTCTGATTTTTTAACGTTGTACACGCAGCTCACACGTGTCCACAGCCCTTAGGACGGACAGAGGCAGGACAAATAGATTTCGTTTCCCTTTTTTTACACCAAAAGGACCCACTGCGTATATTCAATGAATAATAACTGTGTTGTGGCCCTGCCTACACAATTCTTTCCCTGTAGTATCAATGGAGGGTGCAATGCTCTGCAGAGGCGATTTTGAGAAGAAAAAAAATATGCAGCACAGCTAACAGCAGCCAGCACAGTACTGCACACGGTTAAATATGGCCCTAGAAAGGACCGTTGAGGTTCTTGAAGGCTACACTCACTCCTAACACTCTCCCTGCCTATCCAACACTTCTGTCCCTAATGCCGGGTGCAACGCTCTGCAGAGGCGATTTTGAGAAGAAAAAAAAAAGGCACTGCTAACAGCAGCTAACACACAGGTATTACTGGCCCTAATAAGGACCTTTGGGGTTCTTGAAGCCTACACTAACTGCTATTTCTCTCCCTACAGCAGCTCCGGTACCAGCAGCACTGTCCCTCATCTAACTCACAAGGCATCTGAGGCGAGCCGCGGGAGGGGCCGACTTTTATATTCGGGTGACATCTGATCTTCCCAGCCACTCACAGCAGGGGGGTGGTATAGGGCTTGAACGTCACAGGGGGAAGTTGTAATGCCTTCCCTGTCTTTCAATTGGCCAGAAAAGCGCGCTAACGTCTCAGGGAAGGAAGTGAAAGTAACCGGAACACCGCATGGTGTTCGTTACGAATAACGAACATCCCGAACACCCTAATATTCGCACGAATATCAAGCTCGGACAAATACGTTCGCTCATCTCTATTCCAGATGTGTTCTTTTTCCTGAGCAATTACAGTGTTTCACGCATTTCCTAGTGCATTTTGCGAACATTTGTTCATCCCCATTGCATTCTATAAGGACTTTTGGTGTGCAAGTGTGCAGTAAAATGAAGCATGCTGTGTTTTTCTGTTTTTTTTTCATGACCAAAATGGGCAGGAAAAATACATGCAAGTGAATGAACCCATTGAAGTCAAAGGGTTCCATTCACTGCGTATTGCACGTACAAATTTTGTGTACACAAATATGGCTTGTGAAGGGGGCCTAAGAGTAAGAATTCATTTTATGTAAAGTACATAGAAATATATCTGTAAATATCTTTTCTTCTCAGCTCTGTTATTATGAAGGCTTTGTGTTTTACCAATGGCACATTTCATTGGCATTTGCATAAAAAGAAATATATATACTGTACATAAAGTATGTACACTCTAAAAACATATCTCTCGGCCATATTCTTTAAGGTTAGCACTCACAAACTGCTTCATTGTTTCGGCATCTACATACCAGCAAGAAAGGTAGACCATTCAGCTACTCTGGGGCTGACACACTAGCCCTGTCCACTTATCTTGCCTGATAAATTGATGTTCGACATACCACGGATTGGATTGACAGATTACTGGGAGGGCTGGTGAGGATCCAGCGGTCATGGTACACATTGGCACCAATGACAAAGTCAGAGGTCAATGCAGGACCCTTGAAAATGATTTCAGGGATTTAGGATATAAGCTCAGTGCAAGGTCCTCAAAGGTAGTTTTTTTTCCCCAGAAATACTACCTGTACCATGAGCCACACCAGAAAGACAGAAGGAGATTAGGGAGATGAACAAGTGGCTCAAGAGTTGGTGTAGGAAGGAGGGATTTGGGTTGTTGGAGAACTGGGCTGACTTTGCTGTCGGCGACAGGCTGCATCTCAATGGGAAGGCTGCAGCTGTGCTGGGGTGAAGATGGCTAGAAGGCTGGTAGAGTGTTTAAACTAGGAACTGGGGTGGAGGGCATCAAGAGAAATGGTGGGAATCATAGAATGGTAGACTTGAATGGGATCTTCAGGGTCATCTGGTCCAAAACCCATGCTCAGAGCAGGATTCACTAAATCATCCCAGACAGAAATTTATTCAGCCTTTGAACAATTCCATTGAAGGAGAATTTACCACCTTGAGTTCCGAAGACAGTGTAGACAGAGTTCTGGGATTAAGTAATGGAAAAGGGGTTCGAGCGAGGGGGGGTGTTAATAAAGAGCAGTTAATAGGACCACAAGTAGCATTAGGAAATACAAATGAATGCAAGAAGTCTGATCAGTAGAGAGTGAGCTTGAAGCGAGAATGTCTGAAGAAAACTATGATATAGTGGAATAACAGAAATATTGCTTAATGATAAATGCAATTGGGCGGTGAATTTACAGGGTTGCGATCTTTTCAGAAGAGATGGTGGGAACCAGAAAGGGGGAGGGGTATGTCTGTAAATGTTAAATCCCACTTAATGCAGAGACTACAAGAAGACATAGATGTAGGAGATGAACATGTGGAATCTCTATGAGAAGCTGAAAACTTATTAATGAAACAATTAGAAGAGTTGTCAAATCGCAATGAAGTAATTATCATGGGAGACTTTAATTATTCATATTAAATATGGGAAGATAAAACCTACAAATCTCACAGGGGCGAAAAAGTCTTGAGAACAATTAAAGATAACTACCTTAACCAACTTGTATGGAAGCCAACTAGAGAGAGGGCCATTCTGGACCTATTATTAACGAACAGACCGGACAGAATCACGGGGGTGCAGGTTGAGGGACACTAGGGATATAGTGACCCCAATATAATTAATTTCCAGCTGTCATTCAATAAGAGGCCTTATCAGGGATTGCCAAAAAACTGAACTTTAGTAAAGCAAAATTTGATCAGCTCAACATTACTCTTGACAACATTAAATGGGACAATGTTCTCAAAAATAACAGTACAGGTGACAAAAGGGAGAAGTTAAACTATTTCCTAAAATACCTCATATGAGTAGTTCATAGCCTTCTAAAATAAAAGAACTATGAATAGAAGGAAACCAATCTGGCTCAACAAGACCGTAATGTGGGCTATAAGCAAAAAAAAAGAAAGTGTTTAAATTATTAAAACAAGAAGTCAGTGAAGCGCTAAAAATGTACAGGGAAGAAAACTAAATATGTAAGGAAAAGATAAAAACTGCAAAGCAGGAGGCAGAGAGACTGATTGCCAAAGAGAGCAAAAATAACCCCAAACTATTTTTCAATTATATAAACAGTAAAAGGATTTGCACTGAAAGTACTGGCCCTTTAACAAATAATGCTGGAGAAATCATAGAAGATGATGGAGGGAAGGCAAATATATTAAATAGTTTTTTTCTCAAGTATATTTACGAGTGAAAAAGAAATGTTATACGAGATACAAGGAGATAGAATTAACCTCTCACTAAATATCACCTGCCTAACGCAAGAGGAAGTGCAGAGTCAGGGAAAAAAGACTAAAATAGACAAATCGCTGGACCCATATGGAATCCACCCAAGGGTTCTAAGGGAATTGAGTGACATGATAGACAGACCACTATTTCTTATATTTAGGGACTCTATTGAGACCAGGGTTGTACCACTGGATTAGTGCATTGCCAATTAGGCTCCAATATACAAAAAGAGGTCTAAGGGAGAGCCTGGTAACTGCAGGCTGGTAAGTCTCACTTCAATAATTGGAAAAATATTCAATGGATTTCTGAGAGATGCTATCCTCAAATACCTCAAGGAAAACAATGGTATAACTCCTCATCAACATGGGTTCATAAGAGGTCGATCATGTCAAACCAACTTGATCAGTTTCTACAACAAAGTAAGTTCTAGGTTGGACATGGGAGAGTATATTGATCTCATAGATCTAGATTTTTTTAAGCATTTGACACCGTGCTGCATAAAAGGTTAATATATAAAAATTGATATCTCGGTTTGGGCGAAAACGTGTGTATATGGGTGTCACAGACAGAGAGAAGAGAGAGATCGCTCTAACCATTGTGCCCAATTTATCACGCCAGAGTCTGATTGCTCTAGCAGGATTGCGAGTGTGAAGTTGCTAGACTACAGGTGGATTTGTAACCAGCTCTTACGGGGTCCTGCCACATGCAGACCGAAAGCACAAATCACCCCCTGTTCCGGTCAAACGCACTCCAGCACTGCACAATGCTGCTCGCACACACACTACCACCACTAGCTGATTCGCAGGCACGCTGGACACCAGATTTAATTACCACCACAATCTCTTCGGAGTATGGATCATTTTTAAACGGACAAATCTCAACTAATAAATTGCAGATTTATTTTAAAAAAGACTAGCAGCGCAAATATATATACACATACACAAGGAATATACAAAGGTGTTACACGGGAGTATAAATGTATACAGGTATATGCACAAATGGTACTAAAAATAAGCAGGGATAAAATACCAGAATGATACCTGTCAGGGCACGAACCTGCAACCTCCTGTATTCCAGTTATCATCTCTCTCCACTAAACTATCCTGCCACTAATTGGGGCTCTTTAAAAGTCTGACCTTACCACTCCCTCTTTGCATGACTATTCTGCTTCACAGCACCATTTAGTTGAGCTCCACGTTACCTGCTCCTCCACTATTCATTTAAAGACTACTCGATATTGACTCCTGGCTTCCACCTGACTACACTTTCCGCCTCACTCTTTTGTACCGCAAACATGACTACACGATAACTACTTCTGGCTTCCACCTGACTACGCTTTCTGCCTCATCCATTGTACCTCAAATGTGACTACCTGCTGATGACCTCCAGCTTCCTCCAGACTACTCTCCGGTCCCACTTGGCCACAACATTCATAGCTCCTATCCAGTGCCAGTAATATGCTACAATACCAGGCTGGAGATCGATCCAAGGTCTGGTAGTGCTAAGTCACGGAAACAATGGGCAGCCCTTCACCGAAGCGACTCTCCGAGGTCTAACGTATGGGAGAGCGAAATCCTCTGCTTTAAGGTCTTCTCAGACCCCACCTCCTCCAGCCTCCTTTCGACATCACGAGGGGTGTGTTGAATGTATGCATAGCCCACTTTGATAGAAACCAAATTTTTTGGCCATGTTTCCCCAGGAGGTGTTCCCATGGGAAAATTATGGCTACCATGCTGCATATCATTACCTTAGCTATCTGTGTGTATGAAACACATGTGCAGCTGATGAACTACTACACATATAGGCTGTTCGGTGGTTTTCTATGGTTGCATAATGACGGGAGTGGATGTATTAGGTCCGCAGCGCCCTTCCCGTTATGAAAATATTATATTATAATATTATATTATCCATATTATGTTGTGCTGGGACCTTTCGGTGATCCATAATTCCCATTATAGATTTTCCTTTATGATCTATCTCTGATACTGATTTGTCTGCATCATGTCTCTTGCTTCAAAAGAGAGCCAGGGCCATATACAAATTAGCACATTCTCATCACTTCCCCCTTTATAAAAAAGACATTTCCTCCTCCAGCCTGGGGACATTAATACTTCCAATACAATAAGGAAAGGGATGGGGGTAAGGAATACAGGTGATTTCTGTGGAAGCTGGGAATAGTAGAGTGACAGCTGTCAGGCCACCCAGCTTTACCTGGAACCTGAACGGTGGTAGAATGACATGCCAAAATGGGTGATGATTTTTTTTTTTTTCTATATAAAATTTTTATTGAGATTGAAATACTTGTTACAGGATACTTACAACCATTTAGGCATTGTTTACAATATTTTCTATCCCGCTTGTTGTGAATTATTACCATTACAAAAGTATAGTATTTTCCTACAAAATAACAATTCACTTTCTCATATCTATCGTAGAAAATAAAACCTTTATATTATCTATTAGGTTTCAAATAAATTTGCTCAAACAGATGAGCTGACTTGAAATAAGAGAAAGAAAATTATAAAACATTAACTTGGCATCTATAAATTTAGTAAATCAAGGGTTTGTAAATTTTTCCCATAAGTTCCAAGACTCCCCATACCTTCCCATAGAGTTATCGCTCAACGCCATACATTTTTCAAATACATGTTATTCAGCCATACGGTCTTTGAACTCTCTTATTGTTGGCGAAGTGGGCTCTCTCCAATAATTGGCGATAATTGTCTTAGCTGTCATCAAGGCATGACCAATTATATATATGCCATTTGGTGGATATACATCTAATTCCATCAGCAACATAATTAGTTTTGTAACTCTGTATGCGGATCTGCAGAATAGAGTCCAGCAAATTGAGAATGTCCATCCAATATTCTTTTAATTTAGGACATGACCAAAATATGTATGTGAGAGACCACCTCTGACCACAATTTCTCCAACACAGACCATTTCCAGTTTTAAAGGAGATGTCCCGCGCCGAAACGGGTTTTTTTTTTTTTTAAACCCCCCCCCCGTTCGGCGCGAGACAACCCCGATGCAGGGGTTAAAAAAACCACCCGCACAGCGCTTACCTGAATCCCGGCGGTCCGGTGACTTCAATACTTACCGCTGAAGATGGCCGCCGGGATCTTCTACCTTCGTGGACCGCAGCTCTTCTGTGCGGTCCACTGCCGATTCCAGCCTCCTGATTGGCTGGAATCGGCACGTGACGGGGCGGAGCTACACGGAGCCGCTCTCTGGCACGAGCGGCTCCATAGAAGAAAGCTGAAGACCCGGACTGCGCAAGCGCGGCTAATTTGGCCATCGGAGGCCAAAAATTAGTCGGCTCCATGGAGACGAGGACGCCAGCAACGGAGCAGGTAAGTATAAAACTTTTTATAACTTCTGTATGGCTCATAATTAATGCACAATGTACATTACAAAGTGCATTATTATGGCCATGCAGAAGTGTATAGACCCACTTGCTGCCTCGGGACATCTCCTTTAACTCTACTAGCTAGCAGTGACAGAGCAAAATACCATCTTATATTGATTTTCATTTGCACTTCCAGAATGCCCAATCCTTTAGAAGACTTTCCTGTGCTTTATAAGATTTCTCCCATACTTCAATAGGTATTTCTTCTCCCAATTTCTTTTCCCACCTTAGCATATGTGGTTTTTTTTTGTCAATTTATTATTTCCGGTTAATATGTCATAAAAAAAATATGGTTTCAGATTTCCCTACTACAGTCTCTGATATTATTTTGGTAATGATTGTGCAGGGAATTTTTTCAGAAAAGCGCAGAC
Source organism: Eleutherodactylus coqui (assembly GCF_035609145.1). NCBI lineage: Eukaryota > Metazoa > Chordata > Amphibia > Anura > Eleutherodactylidae > Eleutherodactylus > Eleutherodactylus coqui. The sequence goes on along the minus strand of NC_089838.1, from coordinate 100,786,112 downwards.
TCTGGAATAGCTAAATATTTCTTTCTGTGGGATATTAAACTTGGAACTAAGTTCATCAAAAGATTTGATATCGTTTGTAGATAATAAGTCATTTAGCCACCTCATACCACCTTCTTTCCACTTTTTTCACTCTAACGCTTGTATGGGGAAGTGGGGGTTTCTTAAGTGTGTCATATGCAGCCAACTTTTGTGTAAGCTCTTTCCAGGCGCCAATCGAAGCCAGAGAAGGGGGGGGGGACATATTTAGATTCAATAATTTCAGCTCCTGAAACCCTGACAATACTTCTAATGACATTGCATACAGTAATGCTTGACCTGAGGTAATTTTTGCAAAACATTTTTCCATACCTACCCATCCCATATCAGTCCTCTGTTTTACCCAACTTCTAGTTTGGTTTAATAGAATGGCTTTATAATATTTTTCTAGGTTAGGTACATCCACTCCCCCACCCCTTCGATGCAAGGCCAAGATCGACAAAGCTAGCCGCGATTTCTTTCCCCTCCAAACAAAGTCAGACAATTGTTTTTGTAGCTTAATTAACGTAGCTTTAAAAAATTGGAATCAGCAGGACCCTGAAAAAATATAGAATTTTAGGCAAGACCATCATTTTATAGGAGATTCTCCTGCCAAACCATGAAAGATTCAGATTAGATAAGTGTTCTAAATCTGATTGGATGGAATTTTATATTATTAGGTAATTTTCCATCTCAAAATTTTTTTCTTCAGAGGTTAGGGTTATTCCCAGGTAGGGTATGTTCTTCTCACTCCACTTAAAGGGGAACTCCATCTGGATTGCTTTCTTTAAATTTTTCGATACATTTATACCTAGAATTAATGATTTATCCACATTAAGTTTGTATAGAGAGACATTGCTAAACTGATCTAAAATTTCATGGGCCATTCTCAAGGACTCCAATGGATGCGACACAGTTAGAATAATATCGTCGGCAAACAAACCTATTTTATACTGACGAGAGTTTAGGGGGATACCTCTTATTTCATAAGAGGATCTAATTAGTTCTGCGAAAGGTTCCACCACGAGAACATACAAAATTGGAGAGAGCGGACACCCCTGTCTTGTGCCGTTAGTTATTACCAAGGGATCTGACAGAACTCCATCTATTAATATTTTAGCAGTGGGAGATGAATATAGGGCCCGGATTGCACGGATCACCCCCTCTCCAAATCCAAATTTTTTTTAATGTTTCAAAGGCATAACCCCAATGGACTCTGTCAAAGGCCTTTTCCGCATCTAAGGCCAACATGACTGCTGGTGTTTGAGAGGATTTTACTGAGTGCAAAAGATTTAGGATTTTCCTTGTGCCATCCGAGACCTGTCTTCCCCTGACAAAACCAACCTGGTCCGAGTGGACTATATCAGGGAGTATTTTCAGCAGTCTGCCCTCAAGCGTTTTGGCATATATTTTTACGTCTGTGTTAAGCAATGAAATCAGTCTAAAATTTGCTGGTTCATCTGGTTCTTTACCAGGTTTGGGCAGAACTACTATTGTAGCCTGGAGCATTTCTTTGGGGAAAGATCCTCTCTGCTTGGCCGTGTTGAAAGTTTTAATCACATATGGGGATAATGACGTCAGGAATAGTTTATAGTATTCAGCTGAGAACCCATCCGGGCCAGGGGCTTTCTGATTCTTCATAGAGGAGATGATGTCTGCTATTTCAGGGATTGTTATTTATTTGTCTAAATTTACAGCCTGCACAGTACTTATTGATGGCAAGTTTGCTTTACTCAGAAATTCGTCTATTAATATACTATTTGGTTTCTTTAACTGGGTGTCGTTCTTTAGATTATTGAATCATCGTAATATTTACGAAATGCCTCTGCAATTTGTTTAGGATGAGATATCTTATTTTCTTTAGATTATGAATTCCAGACATAGGGAATGTTAGCTTTAATCGTTTTCCTTCTAACCAGATTGGCCATTCATTTTGAGGGCTTATTTAAGCATGAGTAAATATTTGCTCGGTGGGCGTTCATTTCTCTATCGTAATCTCCTTGTAGCACTTTACAGAGTTCTAATCTTGCCTTAAATAAATCATCATGTGTTTTCGGGGATGTGTTCTGTTGAACTTCCCTTTCCAGAAGTTGAATTTTGGTAAGGAGGTTCTCAGTTCTCCTAATTTTATGAGAACACCCCTCATATAGGCCTTGTGAGCATTCCAAAGTGTCATAGGATCTATATCTGGTGTGTTATTAAGGGTGAAGTATTCGTCTGGGGCCGCTTTTATTATTGATTTATAATTGGGAAGTCTCATCAAATAGGTATTATTTCTCCAAGGTCTATTTATTTGTCGATTGCTTCCAAATGCAAGTGTCGTCACTACCGGGGCGTTATCAGACCATGTCGCAGTACCTATTGATGAATTGATTACTGAGGATATAAGGTTTTTATCAACCAGACATAAGTCTATACGGGAAAATATTCTGTGACGTGATGAGTAGTACGTGTATTCCCTTGCGGATGCGTTAAGACAGCGAAACGCATCGTAGAGAGCCACTTTACGCATCCACTCACCCAGGGAAGCCCCCTTTCTTATACCTTGATTTGTAGAGTCCATAGATCCATCTAGAACTAGATTGAAATCCCCACATATTATCACCGAACCTCTTGCTATCCGATTTATTTTTTTTGTGAGTTTGTTTAAAAAATGTATTTGTTTTGAGTTTGGAACATAAACATTCACTACTGTGACTTGCGAGTTTTTAAAGGAGCCCACCAGGACTATGTAGCGTCCCCTAGAATCATAGAATTGTTTATCGATGTAGAATGTTGCAATGTCTCTAAAATCAATCATAACCCCTGCATGTTTTTTGTTGCGCATGCGAAGATAGTTTGGGGAAATTTTTCATGTGACATCCTAATTAGGCCTTAGTCAGACGGGCGTTTTTTGCTGCGATTTGCGCATGCGTCCGGTGATTTTATAAAACCATTGCTTTGCAATGGTATCGGACACATGAGCGCTTTTCATGCGCTCGTCCGATAAATTATAGAACAGAAATCGCAGATCGCACCTATCTGCGATTCCTGTTCTCTTCTCTATATGTGCTCAATGGGGCCGGCGGCAGCAGCGCCGACCCCATTGAGAACTTATAGAAGACAAATCCTTCTTCTCTGCCACAGCTGTAACAGCTGTGGCAGAGAGGAACGATGTTTGCCCATTGAATTCAATGGAGCCGGCAATACAGCCGACTCCATTGAAAGCAATGGGCTGCCGGCGTGCGCGGGATGAATTGTCGGGAAGGGCTTAAATATATAAGCCCTTCCCTGCAATTCATCCAGAAATGTGTTAAAATAAAAAATATATATATACTCACCTGCTCCCGGCAGCCGGAGTTCCGTGCGGCCGGCCTGCAGTGGGTGTGAAGGAGGTGTGAGTCAGACCTGCCCCCTGATTGGCTCAGCGCTGCCTAATCAGAGCAGCATGTGGTCTCAGAGTGATGATGCACTAGTAATGCACAGTGTGCATTGGGTAGTCAGAAAAGTGGTGCACCCATCTTTGTCCAGAATCAGAGGATCGCTTTCATATTGTCTAAAATTTAGACAGCCTAGAGCTAGACTAGATGCACAATATTTATTATAGTGGTCATATTGTATGTTAAATTTGGCAAATCTTTATTCAATTTTTACTACATTTATGCTAACTTTCAGTTAGCTTACTTAAGGCTAATTTCTGACTCCAAAATGTTGGTGCCTGTGCTTATATTTTAAGCCACACCCATTTTCTATCTAAACCATGCTCCCTTTCATATTGATGTGCAAGGTGTCTAAAGTACACAATAAATCTGGCATGTATACCACTTTTTTGGTGCAAACTAAGCCAGAATTCTGGCACATTTAGCTTAGCAAAGTCCTGCAATGTTTCCTGGCAAGCAAAAAACTTATAACTCAGGTAACTAAAGATTCTGTAAATGCAGATTTTATAAAATATGATTCACTGCAATAAAACCAACAGTAAAATGAGGTCATTCAGCATACAGTACAGTATATTGAACAACATATAAAGAGCATTTTTTAACAAAGTTATGAATTTTGCCTAACTTTTGAAGGACATCTGTCAGATGCTCAAAGTTTTGCGCATATTGCCTGGTAACACAATATTTTTCAATTACATCTCTATTTTTCTATTGTGAAGACAAGTTTAAGACAGAACTTTTGTACCAGCTTTGAATACTAGGGAAAACTGTAGAGAAAACTTTTCAGGAGTCATCTCATTATCTCAGGTAGGATTACAATAAAAGATGAATTTTATATACAGATAACGCAGGATCCAGCAATCACAAAAGGTGATGGCCACAGCTTAGGGTGCTTTTAGACAGAACGATTATCATTCTAAAAATCTCATGAGTGAAAGTAAATGATCACTCAGTCTAAATGTGAACCAAAAACTTAACAATGCTCATAGTTCATTTTATACAGGCATATAAAATTATTGTTGGCTTATTCACTTCTCGTTCTGTTTAGGGCTTATTCCCATAAGCGTATATCGGCTGGCGTTTTCACGGCTGGCCAATATACGCTTCCATCTAAGCAGTGCCCCTTTCTCTCCCACTCAGCGGCTCTCTGTCTTTCTCCTCCACTCCTGCGTTTGCAATGGGAGGGGGCAGGGCAGGGGGAGCTAAACTCTGCTCTGTTCCACCCACTCCCATTGCTGGCTATGGATAAGGTGTGGGGAGGGGCGGGAGCTTAATTCATCCGCCGGCCCACCCACTCCCATTGCAAATCTCTGTGAAGGGAGGAGAGAAGCAGAGAGACGGTAAGTGGGAGGGACAGTGTATATCGGCCAGGCATGAAAACCCGGCTGATATAGGCAAGGCTAAATAATCCCTTAAACAGCGCTAATGTGAAAGAATGAACGATACTGAATGATTCCCTTAGAATGAGTCAATGATGTATCTGCCTGTCTAAATAGGCTGCATGAGAGCAAACGAGCTAGCGGTGACATCACTCACTTTGTGCAAACGAGAAATGACTTGTCTACTTTCCTTTCCTGCATAATGACCTCTGCTCCGGTCTCAGAATATACCTATAGAAGTCTTTTCATAGAAGTCAATGAGTCCCTCCTTTTCATTATGTTTATAGCCCATGCTGTAAAGCATCTCTAAATGCTGTTAACTGCAGCTTAGTCAAAATGGAAACCCTCAGGGCTTATTCAGACGGGCGTATATAGGTCGGGTTTTCACGTCCCGACAATATACGCCACGCCTCTGCAAGGGGAGGAGGCAGAACAGGATGGGAGTCAGTGCACTGAGCTCCCACTCCCTGTCCGCTCCTCACCACTGTTTGCAATGAGAGGGGCAGGACTGGGGTGGGGTTAACTTCCATCCCGCCCCCTCCCATTGCAAACAGTGGCAAGGGGCAGAGAGAAGGCGGAGAGGGGGCGGGGGCACCTCCTACCATTATAGAGAGGGGCAGTGTATATTGGCCAAGCATGAAAACCTGACCGATATACACTTGTCTGAATAATCCCTCATAGTCATTTACAAAAAATAGAATTAAAAACAGAGAAAATTAAAAGATTAGACAAATTGAACGTTTCACTATCTGCTTTTAATTAGGAAACATAATAGGTGATGCATTCCCTTTAAGAGATTAATAAATAAAAAAGTGCAATATTTTTCCAAAAACAGCAGCACTTTAATCCATAGACTGCATTTGGTTTTGCAGTAATGTCGCTGAGTTGTAATACTAAACACAGTCTATGGAAAAGAGCAACATTGTTGCTGGCAAAATAAAAAAAAAGCATACTTTTTTGTAATCTCAAGCAACCTTTAACATACAACCTCTTTATTGTAGAGCAATAAAAAATACTTCTCAACATAAACAATTTCTATTGTGTTCGCATCGTAAACACAATCATTAGGGACAAGGTCTTCCCTTGAATTAAAAGCCCTGTTTATCCCCTGCACATATGGCATTTTATTGACAAGAGATTTCCCTCTTCTAGAATAATGCAGAAATGAAACATTGACTGAACTGTATCTAAACATGTTTACAGTATATTAAGGCATCTAAAATAAGAGTAATGTGCAATGTATCAAACTGTAGTAACATTATTACAAAGTGGCAATTTTCTTCATTTCCCAGGTCTCTACATCACAAAATCCTCCTCCTAGTAGTACAATCTTAAGGTCACATTTTAATGCAATGTTACTTGACCATATAGTACTACATTGAATGTGTTTTGTACAAACACAACAGGGACTATGTGATGCTAGAGCAGATGGAAGAAAATGCAAAGCCACAGCTGCCTTCACTACTGCAGCCATGACAAAGTGAACATGTTGTAGTCTACATAAGTGTTCAGAACAGATCGCTCCACATAACAAATATCAGAAATGAGAACAAGATGACAAAGGAGAATTCTATTCTGTAGCATAAATCTGAGACAACGAAATGGAATACAACATTTCTCGCTAATGTTTATTCATTCCTGTCTAAGGTAATTGTTTTTGCATTTGGAATTATTTTGAACAATTTAGTTGTCTGCTTTTAAAACCACAGTAAAAGAAGAATATTCACCAAAAAAAGAAAATTATAATGAAGTCTATAACTCATACTCTCAAGTTCTAATACTTCCTCTAATATGGAGATTGCGACCTCTGCACCTTCCTTTAAGCGGCATGCAAATAGCGGTCATCTTAGGTCAGTACTGTAGTGCGTTAGTTATTTCATGCTGCTATTCTGTCCTTCTGGGTAATGGTGATCAGGAGCAGATCAAGTGTTGGATAAGAATATAAAATGAAGATATGCAGAAGGATTTAGGCATTATCATGTCTATAGTTGCACCATTTTCAAGCATAAGTTTCACTGTGATGTGGTGACAATAAGTGCCAATAGCAATGCCAGTGAGGATTATAGAAATTGGTGATATTAAAAATAGAAGAAAGAACATATTAAACATTTATTTCTTAGTTAACCTCTTTAGCATTTGATAACTTAACTGGAAATCTATAGTTAGGTAGGAAGCAGATGATATAGTTTAATTTCCATTGTGATTATTTACGGACTTTTTACAGAGGATGGAATAGGCCTGTGGATTTTGATGTAGAATTGAAAATGGCTTAAAACCTCCCTGCAATTCGGCATCAAAATCTGCAGTTAGACCTGTGGATTTTGGTGTAGAATTCTGCAGCTGTAGGTTTGGTTGCGCCCTATGGCGTCATTCCATCCCATGTGAAAGGTCCCTTTGATGCAGAATTGCAGGTAGGCTTCAAGCCATTATCAATTCGGCATCAAAATCTGCAGATAGCCTGTGAGTTTTAGGGGCAGAATTTACTGCAACTTGCGGTGCTTCTGGAAGCATAGTTCCATCCCATAGGGGTTAGTCAGCTCATAAGATTGTTGTCTCCGCTTTAAGATGGCGGGCACATGAAGAATTCACTCTAGTACAGTGGATTCTGGTTCCTACTGACCTCAGCTAGCTGTATTCCCTTCACAGCAAAGAATGCATATCACAGCAATACCATGCATAAAGAAAACATCTGGCTACTAACTAATACAGTAGTGTCCCTGGCTACCAATGTCCAGCCTGTCATCCACAACCTTAAAATACAACACAAGTTGATCCATACCATTACTTCCCCAACTGGGAACCTTGTCTGACAGGCTCACAGCTGACTTAATGAGTTCTCAGAGGTCATTGTTAATTGCCTCATTAGACAGTTTTAGCTCACCCAGCTTACCCTGGATTAGACATATAATAAGGCCACCTTCACACAGACAGTAAGTGCTGTTGAAGTTTTGTTAGCGGAATCACAGGGAAAATTCTGCAGCAAGCCATGTGGAGGAAATTTTCCTAAATGAACCTGCAGCATTTTTTTAACAACACAGTGGTTTCTAAATTTGCAGCGTCTATTTATCTTTAGAATTCAACACTTGAATTACAGGCGTTAAATTCTGCTGCTGCAACGCAATTAAAAATGCAACCAAATCCGCATTATTTAGATGTGGATTTAGCTGGATTGTCCGCATTAATTTTGCAATATGAAGGTACTCTAAAATGAAAAGAAAACCTCAACCACCAGATGTCCTGGTTTTCCTAGGGTGCCTTTACACAGGACAAATTGTGCCACATGCTGCAGAAAATTCCACTCACAAGCAGGTCTAAGTGCAGAATTTGATGCAGAATTTCCAGCAGAATTCTGGCATTTTCATTTCTGCATCAAATTCCACATGTCAAACTTGCTGCCAATTTTTCCACACTGCAGAATATTCCGCCATATCCTTTGGAACACATTATGTGAAAGAACCCTGAGGGCTTATTTACACAAGCGTATATCGGTCTGGTTTTTACGCCCGGTCTATATACGCTCCCATCTAAGTAGTTCCTCTTTTGCCTCCCCCTCACCGGCTCTCTACCTCTCTCCTCCAGTCCGGTGTTTGCAATGGGAGAGGGTGGGATGGGTGCGGAGCTAAGATGAGCTCTGTGCCGCCCACTCCCATTGCTGGCTATGGACAAGGGGGGTGGGGGACTTAGCCACGCCCAATCCCATTGTAAACTGCTCAGAGGGGAGGAGAGGGAGGGAACTGCTTAGATGGGAGCGTATATCGGCCGGGCGTAAAAACCTGACCAATATACGCTTGCGTAAATAAGCCCTTATATAGCTACAAACCTGAAGAAAATATAGACTTGATCCACAACTTTTCCACATGGTCTGTTCTAATATATTTAAATTTAGAGTATCTTGGCAATGTATAAGCAATGAATGTGTTTTTTTTGCTGCATTCTACACGAAAATAGTGTCTTATTTGCCGTGCAACATATTTATTAACCATTAGCAACCAAGCTTCATGGCATTTATGGTATACATGTCAGTTTGTAAAAGTGAGGAAAAAAATAGGAATGGCTTACTGCTTCTATAAGATTTAGAGTAAATTTCTATGCAGCTGATTTGTTCTTTACAGCATGCACATGGATTTTTATAACCCCTGTAGAGATGTATGGGAAAGTCACAGAAATTTCTGCAACAAGTCTGATGTGTGTCAATATACCCTAAATCCTGGCCAAGTTGTAAGCCATTCCCACTTTTTACCCTACTTTTACAAACTGAGATTATGTACATAGTTATGTGGAACAAGGACACAAAAATACATGAGGCTTTCAGTCTGTATCCACTTGTTTGGAGAGTTATACAGTACAGTAAATAAATAGAACAGTATAAAATGGTACATATTTACACAAAGGCAGGTAAACAGACTTGTTAATACAATTATGTTAACCATCACATTTGGTAAAAGGTTCCAGAGACATCAGAAGGTCAAGAAGAATAGGATATGGCTGGCAGTACTTGACAGTGTTCACAGAAATAATACGGGTGCGTGTGCCAAATATAGCTGTGCACAAAACCGCGCACCAACGTATGTACACAAACACACGTGAATGCAGGTCCATGCCCATTGCCTTTAATGGGGCCGTGGCTGCTGCCGGTGGCCCTATTGCAAGCAATGGCTGCTGGCAACCCCTGCAGTGATTTGCGGGGAGAAATGAATCCCATGCCACAGCTGTCACAGCTGTAGCAGAGAATCGCAATGTTCTCCAATTGCTTTCAATGGAACCGTCACTTCTGCAGTCCCATTGAAAGCAATGGGCTGCTGGCAAGCCCTGAAAGGATTTTCAGGGAAGGGCTTTAAAAATAAGCTCTTCCCTGAAAAATCAACTCTAGAATGTGTTAGAAATTAAAAAAAATTATACTCACCTCTTCTCAGCTGCTGAGACTTGTCTAGCATGTCTTCTCCCTGCACTGCTTTGAAGCTCTTTCAGCAGGCGGGGATTTTAAATCCCCAACTGCTGAAAGAGCTGTATCTGATTGGCTGAGCGCTCAGCCAATCACAGGCAGCTCTCAGCCATTCATTGAATGACAGCTGAGTGCAGCCTGTAATTGGTCACAGCAATCAGCCAATCAGAAGCAGTGCTTGGCCATTCATTGAATTCAATGCATGTTTTGCAGATACGTGCATTTGCATGCCTGTAAAACAGGGACATGTAAACACACCATAGGGAACCACCTATGTACACACATAAACACACTCATGTGAATCCACCCAAAGGCGTAATGGTCATAAGGGACTTTGCTAATATTATTCAGTCATGTAGAGCCTACTAAAAGTAATATCTGTAGTGTACTGGACTGATTTGCAGGTATATTTATATACATCCATTCTTGATAGCCAGTGGTATTAACATCTTCCCATTTCTGGTGGTCAGTAGTGTAGATAAATTCCTATGCCTGGTGTTGGGTACTACAATTAGTAATCCATTCCCAGTTATCAGTGATACATTTAATAAATTACTTTCAATACACCATTATTTTTCAATCCTATTCTTGAAATAATACTGGACGTATCAATACATTTTTATAAAACAAACAGTATTTTTATATTGTCTATGTTGTTGCCTTCCAAAAGCATATGTTCTCAAGTTAATACAATTTACAGGTATTGCATATTGAAAATTTCTGTTGCCCTTGTGAAGATAGGTCGAGGGGTATTGGCTAGTGTGACCTTCTACCCTCTAGAGGGACACTACTGGCCTGATCTGGGAGCAAGAGACTTACCTCAGACATTGCATTGTCCCCTGGTCTGAATATGTAGATAGGGACTTTAGCTGGGACTCATGGTTAGGTTCCATTCACACCAGTTCGATACTGGGCCTGGACTGGAGGTGTCGCTGTGTACCAGAGAGTCCTTGAAAATGTTGTGAAATGGTCAGAGTCACACATTACTGCCGTTGAACTTTAATAAAATGAAGGAATAGAAACAATTGGTCTTGTACGAGCCACAGAACTAAATTAACCTTTCCATGAACCGGGTAAACAGAGTAGCAGTCCCAATAAACATGTTCTGCCCCTGATCACATGACATGACACCATCACAGGTCCTGTATGCACATGTCTGCTGTCTGGCTAGGTGTTCGTTAGTATTCCATAGCAACTGAGTCCACAGTGGGTTTATAGGGGATGTAGACCACCCGTAATCTGCACAGGGATGAAGGACCTGTGATGACATCACCATCATGTGATCAGGGGTGGAGCACGTAACTCACTCAGGATGAAGGGCCTGTAATGATATCACTGTCATGTAACCAGGGGCAGAGCATGTAACTCACCTACTTGGAATGAAGGACCTGTGATGTCACCGTCATGTGATCAGGGGCGGAACATGATAGTGACGTCATCACAGATCCTTCATCCCAAGTGCTGTGCTGCTTGTGATCCCTGTTATATGGGATGAAGAATGTATATAGCAGAGCTGTATGTGATGTACATGTAGCAGTGCTCTGTGTGTGGGACGTGCATATAGCAGAGCTGTGTGGTGCATTGTGCCATCAGAAACACTGGTACTATAATTCCCTAATAATTACTAGTATTACATACTAGGCCCCAAATAGGCTTCCTGTTGGCAACAATAGCTAGGGGAAAGCCCGCAGAAATGGCTGCTTCTGGTTTGGGTGCGGGAAGAGCACATTGAAAGTTCCCTTTTGCTGGTAGGGCTCTATTTCTATTATCCTCTTCTCACTAGTTGATGCCCTTAAGACAATAAGAAACATTTAGGCCTCAGAAAGTAGCATATCTTCCAGAAACTATAATCACATCTGATCCTCCAGAAACTCAGGCCAGATTGCCCACCTCCTGGCTACTGGTCCGTGGTTGCATGCCAGAATAAGTTAATCCTCAAGCTCCTCTTTTCTCTTAAAAGTACAGGGATCATACATTTTAACAACACACAAAGAACAACATATTTCTCCTAACACTTGGATACAAAAAGATAGATAGAGATCTGTCAATTACAATTAGCAGGATGGGGGAAGACACATTACATGCCATAATGTAATGTATATGGTGTTATTTTTCTTTAAACTGCACATCAGTTGTTACATAGGCATACTGCCTAAACTGCACAACTCTGTCACTAACTCATGTTGCCCTCAGATGACAGGTTCCCTTCAAAATGTCAAACTGATGAACATTCTTGGGAGTGTAATGTCATGCCTAGCAGGTTGTGCTCTTCACCTTAAAAATCCTTATCTTTAATAGACTTCTGTGCACAAGTGCTGTGCTGGCTTTGGCTTGCCTCCATCATAGAGTACAACAGTAGAACATACTAATAGTTCAAACTGAATAAGATTCAGGGAAATGTTTTATTAAGGATCTAAACACAAGAACAAGGGGGCCCAATCTTAGATTAGTTGGTGGGAAGATCAGAAGCAATGTCAGAAAATAATATCTCACTGAAAAAGTAGTAGATAGAGATGAGCGAGCACGCTCGGATAAGTCAGTTACTCGAGCGAGCACATCGCTCTTCTTGAGTAACTGCATTCTTGTCCAAGCAAGCTCGGGGGGGGGGGGAGGCGTCGGGGGGGGGGGGGGGGGAGAGAGATCTCTCCGCCCCCCCCCCCAGCCTGCTCAGGCAAGAATGCAGTTACTCGAGGAGAGCGATGCTCGCTCGAGTAACTGACTTATCCGAGCGTGTTCACTTATCTCTAGTAGTGAATGCTTGGTACAAACCAGATGTGGGTATCAAATCAACAGAAAGCAAATTTAAGCATGCCTGGGAAAATCATATCTAGCATAAGAGATAAATTAAAAGAAAATATTATAATGGCATGACTAGATGGCCCATGTGTATTTCGTGCCATCAGTCTGCTATGTTTTAAATTCAGCAGAACAAGTGATTGCTGTAGCAGGGTAGGAGGGCTCATAGTGTCACACAGCCAAGACCAAAAACAAGAGAAGTAAGCAGTACTGGGAA